>NC_135716.1:7583774-7912445 GCF_964656455.1 Halichoerus grypus | reverse complement strand
TAAAGCTGAGTAACACATATTGTGTCTATTATACACTGTGTTCTTAGAGTAAAGCAAGCTTGAGAAAAGAAAATGTTACTTAAAATCATAAGGAAAACACATTTGCAATACTGTATTTATTGAAAAAAAAATCTGCATGTAAGTAGACTATGCAATTCAAATCCATGTTGCTCAAGAGTCAACTGTATATAAAGAATTCCTGAACACAAATAAGAACAAAACCACCCAACAGAAAAATGGAAAAGTATTTGGATGGTATATCAAAAAAAAAAAAAAAAGAGAGAGAGAGAAAGGAATCCAAAGGACCAAAAAATATATGAAAAGGGCCTCTACCTCATTAACGATACGAAAACGAAACAAAACCACATACAGAAGACAGTGCGTGCGCACGGGGCTGGCGATTCTGAGCGCTCACACCCGGGGTGTGGACCCGCCGCTGCTGACGCAGCCTGGTGCGACGACCCTGGGACGCAGCCTGGTGCGACGACCCTGGAACGCAGCTGGGCATCACCGCGTGCGGCTGAAGTGTGCGGGCCCCACGCCCCGCAAGTCCTCTCTAGGCGTGCTGACACCAGACACTCTCGAGGACACACACACCCGGGTGCACGTGTAGACGGCGCAGGGGAGCAGAGCTCGGGAGAGCAGCAGCACAGACGGAGGCCAAGCACCCACCTGCAGCGGAACAGTGGACAGCACCAGGCTGGGGCCACACAGCAGGGGCCGCTCACACGGCGGAGCGCGACACCGCAGAGAAGGGAGGGAGAGCTACAGGCAAGAACACTGGGCAGTCTCGCCAACATAATGTCCAGCAAAGAAGCCAAGTTCAAAACAAGCATGCAAAACAACATAAATTCCACGTACAGATCCTTATATAGATACAACATCAAGTTCAAAGTAGATGTGCGCCATACTACATTAGTTTGTTTACAGACGCGTACATGGGTGGTAAAAGCACTGAGAAAACAGAAAGGTAACTGTCAAGAGAAGGCAGGCTGGGGGTCGCCTCTGGGAGAGAGAAGGGGTGCGCTCAGGAAGGCCCCGTGGAGGGGGCTGACTACAGGCAACCGTCCCCTTCTGGCACGCATCATCCGTCATACCACACGTTCATGCGTGTGCAATATTCTGGATGTACGTTCCATTTCACAGTAGGAAAAGTAAAAACGGAATGGATGATTCAATGGGTAAATATGCGAAAAAAAAATAAACCCTCTTCACAAGCTTTTCGATGAGTACAGAAAACGTACGTCTCGTGTCTAGAATGACACACAGCGCCCAACAAGCAGGAGCCGTGATTCACATTAATACTACTAAGGATGACGCTCCCACCCTGACAGGGAAGGCAGTTTCCGGGTTTACTGTCTCTCATCTGCATGAGAACGGTGACACTGGAACTGGGCCGCTGTCCTGACACATCCACCAGGACCTAAACGTCCAGCGAGAAGACTGGTGGAACGTCCCGCTAGAGGCCCGATGACAGGCCGGGAGGAAACACTGAGTGTAACCCTGGCACTGCCGGCCTTAAATCAAGTGACACAGGGTGGAGACAGTCTGGGGTTACGTAAGCAGGAGCCTCCCTGGGGCTTTGGGGGCAGGACGCCTAGGAGATCTACGGCAGCACTTACCAAGAGGAGAAAACTCGACGGGAGATGGAGTTGCTGTCATTAATGACCGGAGGGGCCATTGAGCCCCCACACTGCGAGCCAGCACGTCGCCGCCCCGAGCAGTGTGCAGCCGGGATCCCAGTTACACCTGGGACGGATGAAGCAGTCCATCCCATCAGGGCTTCTTCCAACGGAGGTCTTCCCTGGATTTTACTTCTGGAAAGCAACAGTCACAACAGATGCTTCCCCACCACTGGCTGTGGAGAGCTCTGTGGCCCAGAACCTTCCTCGCGACCTTGAGTGGCGGGGCTTTCTGGAGCCAGAGCACCCTGAGCACAGTTCCTCGTTTTACCGCCAGGAGTCGTGACAACGTGAAAAAAGCAACCTGCGTGGAGATGCTCATCAGACTGCTATCACTGTTTGTCTCCACACAGAAACTCGGGGCAAACTGCCTCATTCAAAGGAAAGGTGAGAGCGGTCCTTTTTGCCTAACACTTGCGTATGAGGCTGACAATCTGGAGCAAGAGAAGCAGCCCAGGAGTGAGGAGGGGAACCAGAACCCACTGGGGATGAGGACTGGGATCCCTGGGTCTCCAGCACATGCCTCACAAGCACCTTGGGAGGACATATCACTTCTCTTCTTCCAGATGGGGATGCAGAGGCCCTGGGAGGTTAAGTGGTTTGCGGAAGGACACAGACTCAGTCATCAGCAAAACCCAGGGTGCGAGCGAAGGTCCGTCTGACCCCGAAGTGCATGCGCCAGCCACTCTCCTGGGCGGAGGGCGCACTGCCCACAGGCCTGCTGCAGACAAGCCCCCCTGCAGGGCCGTCTCCCTGTCGATGAACCGGACGGACCATCTCTGCAACTCTTCCTCTTACATTTTCAGTTTTGCAAGTGGATTTGTTGCTAATCACAGGATCAACAAGATGGTGCTGTTTTCATAGTCATATTCCCAGCACATACAAGCTCTGATGGCACAAACCACTCACCTTTTCTTCCCCTGGCCTCCCCAAAATTCCTGCCTCAGGGACGGGGCTCTGCACAGCCTCCCACGTCGAAAGCCCACCTGCTGCTGCCTCCAAAACTCCGAGTCAGACCGAGTTAACAACACCGCTACTGAAGAGCCCTCGTGCCTGCATTTCCATAGATTTCCAGAGAACACAGCAGAAAAAGATTACCCACACTCCCTCCGACAGGAATCTCCACCGAGAGATTTCTTGAACATAATATAATAATGAAGCAAGGCTGTCTGCGCCCAACATTCGAAAACAATACACTTACAGATATGAGATCTGCTCTTTGCTAAAAGGACAGCTCCTGACGGGCTGACGGAGCCGCACATCACGCAGGGCCTGACTCACAGCAGGGCGTCTACAGCATCCTCTGCCCTGGGGACCATGCCTGGTTCCCCTGGGACTGAGCATCTCCCTTCTAAAGCGATGACATGTGTTTGGTCTCTCTTTAACCTCACTGCCCCTCGCTACTCTGAGAGAAGGAAAGCGCTGTGGGCTCAAGGCCCACCGAGTGAACTGAGGACAGAGCGAAGACCCAAGCTGGGCCGGCCCATTAATGGAAGAGCTGTTGAACCCTGTGTCTTTGTGGCTACAAGCCTTCGAAGGAGCTCGGAGTCCTGCCTTTACCTAGCTTCTTTTATGACGCATCTGTTCCACTGAAGCTCTACAGAATTTACTCATTTACTCATCGGGTCACTCAACGAGTATTTATTAAGTGCTGCCTACATGCTGGGAAGAGAACACAAACTAAAACACAGTGCGTCACAGAGCTTACATCCTCGCATCACAAACAAGTCATACGTAACCTGCCAGATCAAGCATCAGGGAGAAAAGCAAAGCATGTGAACCAAGCCCGGGAGGAGGTGAGAGACTCGCCTCCGGGAGAAGAGCGGGGGGGGGCGGGGGGGGCGGTGCGCAGGGGGAGGTGTGAAGCCAGGCGCAGGGAGGGCGTGCCGCGCCCTGTGTGCCGCGGAGAGCGGTGGGGAGTGTGCGGAGGACAGGAAGCCCCGGGCCAGGCGGGGCAGCCACGCGGAGCCACCTGAAGGATCTGAGCTGTAACTCCGAGGGTGCTCAGAGGCCACGGGAGGGACAGCTATTCGCGGGGTTCACTGTACCATTTTTCTACTTTTGGATTATCTGATAACCAGTTTTTACCAAGTTGTTTCACAAAACCTAAGTGCTGGGAGGCACACTGGGGAGAGAAGAGGAGGAGTTCTGTGGTCAAACACGTCTGAGGATCACTGCATGCTGTAATCCCTCCACACGACACCTACAGCACCCCAAGGAACTCACGTTACAAGGAGCGCCCTCTGGAACACTGCGCTCATGCCGCCCTCCGCCCTCCACCCTGCAGTGGGAGGCGGCGTCCCCTCCCAGGCCAACCATGCGCTCCCCGAGCTCAGGCGCCATGGCCGACGTCCTCCCTTCTCTGTCGGGCTGCCCGCTACAACCAACAGGAGCTCTGGGTACTACAGTATCGCAAAACAGAACTCCGGCCGGCTGTTGCCTTCTGCTCCCTACTCAGTGGTCAACGTGCTCATGAGAAACTTCCCACTCAGAGAAGTGTCACCACATGGAATCTCAGACCTGCCAAGTCCCCTTACCCACATGGTCAGCCAGCAAAGCCAGTGGCCCTTCCGGAACATTCTGGATGAGGACATGGGCTGGTAGACTGAAGTGCTGCCCACAGCCTGCTCGGACAGTCATTTCAGCAGGGCCACGTGCAGGCCCCTCCCCCCGCAGCAAGGGAAACCCTGGGCAGGTCCCCTGCCAAAGGCTGCACCTGCACGCCGAGACTGGGAAGTGCGCCGCTCAGAAGGAAAAACACGCGTACTCGAAAGAAAAGGGACCAGGACCGTAAAGACTACAAGACACATGGCGAGGCTTATAAGGGAAATTCCCGAAGAGCATCTGCCTCTGGAATACTCACTCCCTCACCTCCTTCTCCAGCCCAAGCTCAGGAGTGAACACAAACCGCGTGTGGGGACTGGTAAACTGCCCCCAGAGTGACATCCACACAAGAGCCTAGACGCATAGACAGTCACAGGGGACAGGCCAGGGGGAAAAGAAACACTCAGGCAGAAGCAAAGAGACACACACCAGAAACGAAAGGGATGCATCCTAAGGAGCACCAGGGGCAAGCAGGCTTCCACAGATGTATGTTGCTGATGGTCAGCCTTTAAAGAGGTTTGTAGCAAGGATTTCAAAGCAGTGCTACCAGTGTGAATGAGAATATCAACACCCCCCCCCCACCCGTCCCAGCGGCGACACACAATCCAGGCCGACTAGGTACTCCGCACTGTGGTCTGCAATCTGAACCTTCAGGCGAGGCCACGCTGCACCACCTGAGCAGGAGAGGAGTCTCGTGATTTGTTTCCGGCCCCATCTCTTCAGGACTTATGAGCCTGAGCACACGAGGTTGGGACTTCGTTCCAGGCTCAGCCACGACAGGGACAAAACCAAGCCCGGGGTTAAGGAGCCAGAGAGAAGAAAGCCAGGTCTGCTCATCAGTTGAGAAGCACAAAGCCGTCTCTTATAAAATAAGGCCGGAGATAAATTGAACAATTTAAAAGAATAAATGTTTTTAAACCGTGGGGTACCACAAGTTCAAGAACGGCGTGCGTGGAGGCAATTACCTCATCACAATAAATAACAGTAAATCCATCCACACTAATTGCTTTTCATGCCAGAGCTTGGAAGACTCTTCAGCATTCTCCGATTATTGATTTGTTTGTAATCGCTTGTGCTGTCAAAAATGCAATATTTCCAAAGAATATACCGCTCACTATTAGACGGGATTTTAATTTAACGTAGGACAATCCAATTTTCATTTTTTTTCCAGAAGTACTTAAAAAATCTAAAATACAAGGAAGCTGAAGACGAAATCACAGGTTTTTAGCCGACACTTCAGCTCCAACAATTTAATGAATGGCTGATCACCTCCCACCCCTCCCTGGCCCTTCTTTCTCCTCACATACACACACACACACACACACACACACACACACACACACACGAAGCAAAGCACAAAACAAAAACAAAAAGTGTAATCTCAGATTCTTCACTTTCATGCAAAGTAAGAACTAAAAAGCAAAACAAACATCACCCACAGAAACCCTGCATTTCAACTCCTTACCCTCTCTGCTCCGTGGTTCAATAATTTCCACTGAACTTGGGAAATGCTCCTCCTGCTAAGTTCATGCTCAGTCAGCTTAAGGATTTTGCTTGAGTTTTGATAGCTACACACGTTAACCGCAGATTTATATAACCAAAGCAGTGAGGGGGAAAAAGGACAAGGGGGCAAAAATGTCCCTCTGTTTGGGATGACAATGAGAAGGGCCAGAGTCCTGGATGGAGAGTAGCTTTGTCTACAAGAGACAAGGATCAAAATCCCAGCTCCACCACTTACTGATTGCATTATTCTTGAGTGTGTAACCTAGCTGGATGCAGGCCCCTGTTTCCACATCTGTAAAATGGGAATATTAATACCTACATTATAAAGGATTTTGAGGACAAAACAAAGTAACATACATCAAATACTTGCTGTAATGCCCAACACATGACTATTATAAAAGGGACCTGCCTTTTCTATTCTGGCACAAGATATTTAACTAAACATTCAGCCTCCTGCTGGAACTTTCTGAGGGAAAGATGAAACCATCTCCCGGGTAACAGGAGAAGTTATAGTAGAAATAAAGCCACGATGCCCCACGCCGTGCCAGATGACTCAGCATTCTGAGGGACACTGAGAACTTCAGACTGAGGATGGATCTGGACTGTTTATAAGTGTGTGGTTCTAGACATTCTGCCTGCTTGAGATCATTTCCCTACTTACACTCCCTTGCTCACAAAGTTTAGCCTGGAAACTGGGAGTCAATACTTACACAGCCACATCCTGGCTGACCTCATCCAAACACCACCTTTGGCCAAGTTAGCACCTAAGCCCCTTATGGACTCTGTGAGCCTAGCCGCCTGGTGTCTTCTACACATATCACTTGTTTCTGCTTCACATGGACACACTAGGAACATCTTTGGGACCCATCGCATTATCGGGAATGCAACGAGGGAGTACACTAACTCCCTCTGATTTTTGGCTATCAGTCACCCAGAGAACTTTCCTGTTGCTATAGGTTTTCAAACCTATTAGGTTTTACATGATAGGATAATACTATATTAACCCAATTAAAACATGGTTTTTACAAAATGATGGAATTGGAATAATTAGCTGTTCCTCTGGGTTCTCACAGCATTTAGTACACAACTTTCTTGTAGCAGTTCACATACTTGCTGTTGCTTTTTATACACATAGGGCTCTTCCCAGACTCGTGAGCCTGACAGACAGATGCCTGGCTTTATCCTGACATCCCCTGCCCCTGGCAGAGTGCCTGGCACACAGTGGGTACACAGAAAAGGGGTATTAAAGGAATAAGTAAACATTTCAGGTTTTGCATCAAAAATTCAGATGCAATTTAGTACTCCTTATACCTACCCTTCTCTTTAAAATTCTGTATGTTAAATTGTGGTAGGATACACTCCAGATGAAATACCTAGGAAAAGCTCATGAATGATAATGAAATCAACAACTGAAATCTTCCTTACTTCTCACTAGTTTTGTGAAAATACTTTAGTTATGCAAATTTTAATTTGACAATAAACAAGACATTCTTCAGGCTTCCTAATACAAATTTTTTAGGATTCAACTGGTTTAGATACATATCAAATATAAATTAAATTTAATAGTGTCTTCTCAAGATGATGATCTGGCTGGTTCCTTCTTAAAAGAACATCCTTGTACACACCTAAAAGTTCAATGGCCACAAGAAAGAAGACCAGCCCTCACCTTCAGAAAGCCAGGGCAGGGGAATGATCATGACCATTTGTCAAACAACCAAGGCCTTGTTTCGGGAATGAAGACGTCTAAAGTAAGAAGGAGGGTCAGCAGTAAGTCACACTGAACAGTTTCCAAAATGCACAGATTTTGAAAACTGCTGATTTCAGACTGACTTTTTTTTTCTTTTTTTTTAGACTTGGCAAATTCACACACCAAATTTTTGACTTGCTTTAAAGAAGTCAGGAATCTCGTGGTGCACTTGGAGCCTCACACAGCAAAGACCCAAAGCGCAGGCTCCCTCCAGCACTGGGGCCGGTGACATGTCTCAGAGTAATGCACACCTGGGTGAGAAGTAGTGCTGAGGGGAGAAGGACACGGGGAAGCGCGGGGCTGGCCCCCATGTTCAGGGGAGCCAGGCTCTGTGATAGCGTGCACGTGTCCAGCAGCGCTGGGCAGCACCGTTCAGGAGAGACGTGCCCTCTGTCAGAAGAAGGCGAATGCATGATAACCCCACCCAGGAAATGCACCTGGTAAAAGGTGCTGTGTTAAGTGATGTCTTTCTGTGGTCAAGCCGGGTATACAGGAATGTATCAAATCAGTGGAATTAGGTGACTATGACTCGGGGGGCAAACAGAACAGTCACAGGCACCGAGAATCTTGAACAAAGGCATGATAGAGAGGACAATACCGTGCAGATATAATCCTGAGATGAAGAGAGAGGAAGAAACCGGAAGGAGTCTGGGTGGACCGAACATTTGAGAACAGTATTTGGAGCCCTCCAGGAAGCACTTACTGCTCCCAACCTGTAAGTGACGAGAGATACTGCTTGATCACCATGTTATAGAGGTTAGGTGTCCTGCCCAAGGCCACACTAGCAGTAAGTGGCAAGACTGGATTCGAAGACAGTCTGACCACAAAGCCATGACGCATAAAGTCAACATCGGAAGAGCTCGTGCTGCAAGGAAAGGGGCTTACACCAGAGCTGCATGCTGTTATTTCTTCCCAGCCCGACTCGTGAGTAATGCTGCGTGGAGAACACCCTCACCCGAGAGCTGGGGGAGCTCACAGTGACTTTGACTCCACTTAAATTACTCATGACAGCAGCTGTCTGCCACCTCACACCCCCTCCTTGCTCCTTACTTCCAGCCAAACTTCTGCCTGTCCAGAGCAGGCAGGCGAGGGAGTCAAGAGAACATTTAGGGCACCCACTTTGTGTAGGCATCGTGTTAGGCATTGTCAGAATCACATGGTGGGGCGTTTCCGCTTCGAGTGAGGGTGTAGAAAGTCACAAGGGACTGCTGCCCCACACAAACAACATGACACATCTTTTTTAAAATCCACCAGGCTGCTAAGGACACAAAGAAACCGAAGTGAACCAAATTCTAGAAACGAGCAAACACTGCCCAGGAGAAAAGAGACCCGTGGCTGCTCTCATCCCTGGCACTATGAGATGGGGAACTTCATCAGGTACAAGGGAGCAGGGCAGGGAGCTGGGGGCTGGGGCAGGAGAGGAGAGAAGATCTGCTCCAGCCCTCAGGGCCCTGCGTCTTCACTGCACACAAGGTGGCAAGGACTCCTGGCCCAGAGCGAGCGAGGAAGAAGAAGAAATCCTCTGCCACAGAAACCTTCACCAAGTGCACAGGCTCTCCTGAGGCTGGGCTGAGTAGAGAGGGGAGAGTGCTTTCCCAAGAAGCGGAAAGCTGGAGAGAAACAGGATCGTGCCAACAACTCGAAAAGCAGGCAGCCAGCCTGCAAAGCTGATAGAGAGCCCACATGGTTTAGAAAGGCAGAAGCCACGCTGTGAAGCAGAAAGGGAATTCTGGAGTCTCACTGTGCTCAGATGCCCAGCCCTGCTGAAAGGAAAGTCCTGATCCTATTCTCAAAACATCTGAAGACAGTGGAGAACCAACTCTGGAACTGCAACAGAGCCCAGATCCAGATCGATTACAGATTAGATCCATTCATTCCTGTGCTGGGGGTAACCCAAGGCCACACCCAGGTTCAACGATTGGCTGGGAGGGCTCACAAGACTCAGGATACAGTCAAACTCACAGCTATAATTCCTTATAGCATAAGAATGCAAAGCAAAACTCACAAAGGGAAGAGGCATGTGGGGTGAAGTCCAGGGGAAACCAGGCACGAGTCTCCAAGAGCCCTCTCCCAGCAAAGGCCCACAGGGCAGCTTAATTCCCCAGCAACAAGCTGTAACACATGTGAAATGGTACCAGCCTGAAAAGGTCACTGGAAGCTCAGTGCCAGGGTTTTACTGGAACTAATCACAAAGGTACTCTCGGCCTAGCACATATCAACACTCCAGACTCCCAGAAGGAAGCAGATACTGGGCACACACCACGTTGTCTGGACAGCTTAGGCACCATCAACTCCTCTTATCAATGAGGGTTGTGGGAAGTCCTCTGATGTCCAAGGTCCCAGATGGCAGCCAAGGGCCAAGCTTGCAAGTACACCCTTGACAGGACGCAGTCAGGCCTGCCTGTTAGCTATCTCTGGACAGTCCCCCACTGGCCTGATAAAGAAAGAGGCAGGGTGCCTGGGTGGCTCAGGTCATGATCCCAGGGTCCTGGGATCGAGCCCCGCATCGGGCTCCCTGCTCCGCGGGAAGCCTGCTTCTCCCTCTCCCTCTCCCCCAGCTTGTGTTCCCTCTCTCGCTGTGTCTCTCTCTGTCAAAAAATAAATAAAAATCTTTAAAAAAAAAAAAGAAAGAGGCACTTACTTTCCCATGGCCAATTATTAGTTAGCTCAGTCTCTACTGTTCTTTCATACATAATATCTAGCATTCAGTTAAAAATTATGAGACATGCAAAGAAACAAGAAAACGCGATCCCAAATCAAGAAAAAGTAAACAGAAACTGATGTACAGATAGCTCAGATATTGAAATTATTAGATATAAACATTTAAACAGTGATGATAAATGTGTTAAAGGCTCTAATGAAAAACATGTGTAACCAGGTAATAAATTTTAGCAGAATGAAAACTGTAAGAACCAAATGAAAATGCCAGAAAATAGGAAAAAAAAAAACAAAACCAGAAATGAATAATTCACCTGAGTATCTAAATAGCAGCTTTGATGTTAGGAGAAGGATAAGTAATCTTGACAAAAGGTCAGTAGAAGTCATATAAACTGAAACACAAAGAGAAAGAAGAATTAAAGAGAGAGAGAGAGATCATCTGAATGCTGTGAGATACCAAACAGTTTAATATGATGTAGTATCATCTTGGAGGAAAAGGAGAAAACATATGGAAAAGAAGTAATATTCAAGAGATAATAGCTGAGAAGAGACTGGTCCACAACTGATGAAAGGCATCAATCCACAAGACCCAAAAGCTCAACAAACCCCAAGCAAGGCAAACACGAGGAAGCCATACCTAAACTTAATGATGTTAATATGATGAAAACCAAAGAAAGAGAGAAAAAGCTTAAAACCAGACAGAGGAAAAAGGACCATTACACACAGGGAGAAATGATAAGGATTAGAAATAACAAAGGACAAAACATAATAGAACAATGTTGTTAGAGTGATGTCTTCCCAGAAATCCAGTCATCAAAAGTAAAGTAAATTTACACAAAGTAAAGAATTTCCAAACAGACAAAAGCTGAGATAATTTAACCCCAGCAAACCAGCATATAACAAATGCTAGGAGGAAAATTTATCAAATGGAAGCCCAGGCCTACAAGGAAAAAATAAAGAACACCAGAAAGATTAAATACACAGGGGAATATAAAAAACATTTAAAAAATATCATATATGCATATATATGTGTATATATATATGTGTGTGTGTGTGTGTAAATATTAAAAATGTCTTTTTTGTATATAAAATATATGTAAATATATTTTATAATTTAAAAAATTATATTTTGATATGTACTTAAATATTAACTGCATAAAGCAAAAAATAGAACTGTGTTGAGTTTATAACAAATGGAAGCAATATATATGACTATAAGAGCACAAAGGGTATAAGAGAAATAATATGAATTACAGCATTTCATGGTTCTTAACACTGTTCATGAAATAGTACATCTGGAGCTAGCTAGAATGTGTTACAATACAGATGCATAATACAACGTGTACACCAATCGCTAAAAAGAAAATAAATTGAAAATAAATCAAGATGGTACTTTTCAAATGAGACATATCAAAATTACATTAAATGTAAATGGACTAAAAGCACTCCAATTAAAAGGCAGAATTGTCAGATGGGCCGTGTGCTCGCACGCGCATGCGCACACACACACACACACACACACACACACACAAAGCACAAACAAGATCCAGCTACATGCTATTTATAGGAACACACTTTTTTATTTTATTTTTTAAAGATTTATTTATTTGACAGAGAGACACAGCAAGAAAGGGAACACAAGCAGAGGGAGTGGGAGAGGGAGGCGCAGGCTTCCTGCCGAGCAGGGAGCCCAATGTGGGGCTCGATCCCAGGACCCTGGGATCATAACCTGAGCCGAAAGCAGATGCTTAACGACTGAGCCACCCAGGCGCCCTTGGAACACACTTTAAATATAAAGACTCAGATAGAACGTTTCCTTCAGAGTTCAAAACCCAGTGTGGTGGCTGGCAGATTATGGTCCATGGACCCCCTGCATCAGAACCACAGGAGAATGTAACCACAGGAGAATGGAGTCAAGGATTCCTGATGGCCTTTAGGCTCAAAGAAATCACAAAAGCATCTCCTGGGTTTGGGAACACATTATCTGCACATTTGTTAAGATCTCAAGGTGGCTCTGAAGTTGAGTAAGAACTGATCTGGTGGGAAGAGTGGCCAGAGGCCAGAACTGCTCCCATTAACAAAAGAGCAAGCCTGAGATCCTCCCAGCACCTCCCCCCTGTGGTGGCCAGCACAGGGCTGATGGTCCAAGTCTGCCCCAAGCTATGAGAACTTCTTCCTTCTGGTCTCCCCCTTCAAATCAACCACTCCTTCTGAAAGTAGCTTTTGAAATAATGACATCATTGTTCCCATATTCCAAATAAGGAGGCAGTGGCCCCAAAAGGCAAAGGATCAAAATCCCCAGATGTCACCTAGTTAGTAAGTAATGGCACCAAGATTTTGATCCTTATCTGCCCAACTCCAAAACCATAAATAACAACAACAAAAGCAAAATAACACCAACATCTAAAGACATATGTAGAAGAAATCCAGAGAGGGAGAAAAACCATATGAGACTACTGACTCCAGGAAACAAACCAAGGGTTGCGGAAAGGGAGGTGGGGGGGGGGATGGGGTAATTGGGTGATGAGCATTAAGGAGGGAATATGATGTGATGAACACTGGGTGTTATATGCAACTAATGAATCGTTTAACATTATATCAAAAACTAATGATGTACTATATATTGGCTAACAACTTAAATTAAAAAAAAGAAATAAAGACATGTAAAGAAAACATAATACCTAGAAAATATTTACAATGAGTGACTTGCAAACATAAATTTAGGCTCACTAAAAAGAAAATAAACCATGATCGGGCTGGTCTTTTTTTTTTTTAGAGACTGGAGTCATTTTTAAAGATTGGGAAGGGAGAAAGAGTCAACATTTTTTGATCCTCTACCATGTACCATACCCACTACTCATACAAACGGTATCACTTTGAATATGTCCAACACCAGAGAAAGATATTACGATCAGCATTTTAAAGACAATAAAAATGTACAGATTAGTTAAATTAAACAGACTACAAGTAGCACAGCCAGGATCTGAACCTGAGTCTATCTGGTTCTAAATTCTGTGTTTTTCTGCAAGACCTCAATGCTCTGAGATTGTCAAGTGCAAAACAGAATCCCAGTGAACTTCAAAGAGCAATTTGTCACTGCTTTCCTGGGACAATGTCAGAGATGATGAACAAGTTTACATTCTGCTTTGACATTGGGTAGTTTCTAAAATATTTTTATTTATAGTTTTGCTTTTTACTTAAATTTACTGAACAGGTAAAAACATTTAGTTCACCCAGTTCAAAACTTAACTGGGAAAGGTCTCGCTCCAAGCCCCGGCCTCCTATCTACCCAGTCCCAACCCTCACTGCCCAACCATATGGTTTATTTATTTTGTGCATATGCTTCAAGAGGCTTTAAAGCAGACATAAATAAATACAAATATATCTCTGCCCTTTCTTACCTGAAAGGCAGTGTACTTTATTGTTCTAAATCTTGCTTTTTCCACTTCATTATATATATCAAATACCTTTCCAAAGAAGTAAGTAAGTACTCTTTTTTTGTAGCTGTACAGTGTTCTGGTGTTTGGATGCCCCCTGGTTTATTTAAGCCTTACTCTATCCACAAACATTTCCGTTGTTTCCAATGAATAACACTGCACAGTCCTTATTTCAGACATCAGCAAGTGCACCCGTAAGGTCACATCTTACAAGAGGCAGGCTGAGGCAAAAAGCATGTGCACCTGCAGGTGGGATAGGTTCTCCAACCTGTGCCCACCCAGGGCCTGGGAGCTTTTACACTCCAAATGGCAAAGTATAAACAGCTCTCGCACAGCCTCACCAACAGACTGTGCTATCAAACTTGTGAATGTTTACTAATCGATAAGCAAAAAATGGTATTTCAATGTACTTTCCCTTTATTTTTTTTTTAATTATCAGTGAGATGAGGCACCTTATCAGATACCCGAGAGCTATTCCCTTCTCTGTGACCTGTTCTCTTTACCTACTTTTCAATTGGGATACCAGGAGCAGTTTATTTTTTTTTTTTACTTTTTTATTGTTATGTTAATCACCATACAGTACATCATTAGTTTTTGATGTAGTGTTCCATGATTCATTGTTTGTGCGTAACACCCAGTGCTCCATGCAGAACGTGCCCTCTTTAATAACCATCACCAGGCTAACCCATCCTCTCACCCCCCCTCCCCTCTAGAACCCTCAGTTTGTTTTTCAGAGTCCATCGTCTCTCATGGTTCATCTCCCCCTCCAATTGCCCCCCTTCATTCTTCCCCTCCTACTGGGAGCAGTTTATTTTTAATATGAGATAATCATTCATAAAGATAAGGCAAATGTTAAAAAACCAGTAGCATTAAAAATTCCAGCTGCTCAATCAGTATTTTCCTTCTTGATTTTGAAAAATACTACCTTAAAGTACCATTCTCTGTCTTTGGTATCTAACAAGTACACTGTGAGAAATCTAGACTAGTTTCCTAGAAGGAATGGGTGAATCAATCAGATAGCAGACAAGCTAGGGAGGCAAGTCCAGTGACCCCAAATCAGCTAAAACAGTGGATCTGTGGAACCATTTCCCTCCTCCCCTCCACCTTCTCCATCTCTCTTATCAGTACCTCCCACCCCAGTTTCAGTGACTCTCATGACAGGAAAGAAAACAGCACAACTCTGTTTTTTAGAAATCAGTAATTACAATCCAGTTTCACAAGCTGTATGAACCCAAGTGAAATGAGCATGTAACCCTCACAGTATGAATGATACATACAGGGCTAGCAAAAACAAGCATCCTCTTCATATAAGTATCCCTTTATATGAAAACACAAGACTTTATTTAAAAATAAAGTTATTCAAGACAATGAAGAGATAAGGTGCAGAGTGGGAGAAAATATTTGCAATTAGGGACTGTTATCCAAAATACATAAAGAACTCTTAACTCTTAAAACTCAACAATAAGTTGAGAAAATGAATAACCCAAGTAAAAAAAAAAAAAAAAAAAAAAAAGAGCAAAAAGCCTGAACAGACACATCACTAAAGAAGATATACAGATGATGAACAGGCACATGAAAGATGCTCCACAGCTTATGTCATCAGGGAAATGCAAATTAAAGAAGGATGAGTATCACACCTCACCCCTACTGGAGTGACCCAGATCCAGAACACTGACAACACCAAGTGCTGGTGAGGATGTGGGGCAACAGGAACTCTGATGCACTGCTAGTGGGGATGCAGAATGGTGCAGCCACTGTGGAAGACAGTGTGGCAGTTTCTTGCCGAGCTAAACATACTCCTACCATACAATCCGGCAATCACACTCCTTAGTATTCACCTGAAGGAGCTGGGAACTTAGGTCGGGACAAAAATCTGCACCCAGTGTTTAAGCAGCTTTATTCATAATTGCCAAAACTTTAGAAGCAACCAAGATGTCCTTCAGTAGGTGAATGGATAAACAAACTGCGGCACATCCAGGTAATGGAATATTATTCAGCACTAAAAAGAAATGCACTATCAAGTCATGAAAAGACATGGAGGAACCTTAAATGTGTATTACTAAGTGAAAGAAGCCAATCTGAAAAGGCTACATGCTGTATGATTCCAACTCTAGGACATTCTGGAAAAGGCGAAGCTATGGAGACAGTAGGCGGATTAGTGGCTGCCAGGGGAGACGGGGGGCAGAGAGGGGTGAATGGGTGGAGCACAGAGGGCTTTCAAGGCAGTGAGACGGCTCTGCATGATAACCGTAACAGTGGATACGTGTCACGATACATCTGTCAAAACCCACAGAAGGCAGAAAACCAACTTGGAGCCCTACCGTACTATGGCCTTGGGTGAGTATGACGTATCAGTACAGGCTGGACTGTGACAATGTACCGCTCTGGTGGGGATCTGACAACGGGGAGGGTGCGAGTAGGAGGCAGGCCCAGACAGTATAGGAGAAGTGCCTGTACTTTCTTCTCAATTTCGCTGTGAACCGAAAACTACCTCCAAAATACTTTATTAATTTCAAAAAAAAAAAAAAGAGGTAAGATGTAAAATCCAACGAAGGCCCGTGGTTTAGTTAACAGGATACCAAAGTCAATTTCCCAGTTTTGATAACACACTATGGTTAAAGAAGACACTGTCACTGAGGGAAGACGGGGAATCGGTACCTGGGAAATCCGCCGGACTCTAGATCAGTTTAGAATTATTTTAAAATAAAAATGTTTTCAATGAAATAAAGCCACCATTTATTAACGTGGTAGGGAGACTACCACTGAGTCACCCAGCCCCCCTAATTGAGAACAGTCCTCTCAACAGAGTTGTGGGGTCAAAGGAGCCGACAGAGAGAGAGAAAACCGTGTGAGGGGACTCCCGCCTGCGATCACATTGCCTCACTGAGCAGCGTGCGGGCGTATTTATTCGCGAGGAAGCAAGAGCTGAACAGCCAGAGGGAGGGAACAAGCCCGTGTGGTTTGGAGGCCCCTGGCTCCGTGGCTTCTCTGTGCAAGCACCTTCTCTGGCACTTGCTGAAGACTGACAGTGTCGGTCCCACCCGAGGGAATGCATTTTAATTACGGCTGCAAGAGGCGCACAGAGCACCTTCACTGCTTGTGAATTCTCTGGGGTTTGATGGGCTTCACCCCATGTTTTATAGTCCTTTCGATCTTAGGATGACTTGGAAATGCTTTTGGCATGAAGATGTTCCCAGAAAAACTGGGAATGACCATAACTGTCCAATTATGAGGGGAATGGGTAATTAAACTAGGATACTCATCCTAAAGCAGCCGTTAAAAGCAGTTTTACAGTAAGTATATTTTCATGAAATGGAAAAATGCCTGTGGAACGATGATTTAAAAAAAAAAAAAAAGGCTATATTTATAATGCTCAAATCAGGCAGGCTCTCCAGCCCTGCCTTTGACTGGGAGGTTATTCTAACTCAACAGCGAAGTATTCTTGGCAAACCATCTGGCCACTCATTTAAGCTACATTCTCTAATAGAACTTTATCGGTGGTAAAACTGATGTTTGAATCTCCACCCAAAAATGCTCATTTACAGTAGGACCTCAATTAGGTCTTAAAAAAATATATCGTATCCAAAAATTCTGCAAAGAAAGGGAAGGAAAAGCACTTTCCAAATCTTAAAGAGTGAACATATATTAATTTTATTTTTAAAATAAATAAATAAAAACATGTAATTTTAAAAGGCAATACAAGAGTTTGCCCTTATTACAGTGTTTCCGGACACAAATTATATACTGTAAATTATATATCTGCATCTAGGACAGCCAACTGGTTTCCTCTTGCAAGCCGACTGCAATGGATTAGTAGTGTCTGCCTGACGATTCTCAGGCCTCATGTAGGATTAGTGAAACAGAGAGGCTTGATTTCTTGGTAATATTTGCCACTGGTATGCAGAGGGAGTGTGGGAGCACGCATACCATGTATTTTCGGATTCTGATGAGAGTTTTCTACCACAGAGTAGATGTGAAAGGAAGAAAACAGAGGGGAATGCAGTGGGCGGAATAATGTCCCTGCAAAGATGTCCACGTCCTGGTATCTGGAAGCTCACACGGCAAAAAGAAGTTACGACTACATGGGGAGTCGAAGTTGTTAACCATCTGACCTTAAGGTAAGGACATTCTCCTGGGCCATCCAAGTGGGCCCACAGGTGAAATCACAAGGGTCCTCCCAGGTGAAAGGCGGAAGGGAGGCAGAGGAGAGAGAGGTGGGGTGCTACGTCGCTGTCTCGGAAGACAGAGGGCTGGGGCCAAGAGCCAAGGAACGCAGGCAGCCTCCAGAAGCCAGAAAAGGCCAGGGGATGGATTTTCTCCTAAAGCCTCCGGAAGGAATACAGCCCTGCCATCACCTTGCCTTTAGCTCCGGGAGACCCGTGCCAGAATTCTGAACTATTCAGTAATAACTTGTACAGTTTCTAGTACAAGGTGGAGGTAGTTGAGCAGTAACAGAAAAGTGACGGAGAGGGGCGCCTGGGTGGCTCAGTTGTTAAGCGTCTGCCTTCGGCTCAGGTCATGATCCCGGGGTCCTGGGATCGAGCCCCACATTGGGCTCCCTGCTCGGCGGGAAGCCTGCTTCTCCCTCTCCCTGCTGCTTGTGTTCCCTCTCTCGTTGTGTCTCTGTCAAATAAATAAATAAAATCTTAAAAAAAAAAAAAAAGAAGAAAAGTGACAGAGAGGAAAGAGAACCGTCCACTGTCAAAACTTTGTTTTGCTTTGTCGGTCCCAGTCACTGAAGAAACATTACTTACACTAACTGGTGCTACGAGAGCACCTGACCTGGAGGAGGTGGGAGGCCGGAGTGGGACTGAGTGGTTCCCAGCCCAGCGCGGTACCACTCCGTAGGGAGGGCGCCCGTGGGAAGGCAGACGTGACCCCAGGCCAGCTCTGCCCCGTAGCTCCCAAGGCCTCAGCAGCGAACGGCAGCTACGTGACAGCAGGGTGACACTTGAGCTCAAACCACCCCCAAATCCACTTCCTGTACACACAAGCCAAAGAGTCCACAAATCTGAGAGAGAGAACAGTGAGGACTGGGGGGCAGAGAGACTGTTGGGCTGTGTCTGGCTGGGGAAGAAGACGTTTCCCGCTGAAAACCCAGGAACGAATGGGAAGTCTAGCTCCAGTTTGGGGACGGGGAGGACAATAAAGAACCTGCCAGTCCTCCTTTCTCATCTATGAAGTGAGAGCTGCCTCAGCTCGCTGTTCCCTAGCACCCCACCTGCGCTAGTCTACGGAAGTCTAGGCTCCCCCAAAGAAACACACCTGTGGCGGTGCAACTCGAGATAAAGCTCTTCATTTTAAATCGTGTACAAAATCTGCAGGACACTCAAGAAGCTCCCCACGGACACACCGCCACTCCCACGAGGTGACACCCACCTGAGAAACACAGGTCCGCCACAGGGACATTAAAGCCGAGACACAAGCAACAGGTGCGGCCGCCTCAGTTTTCCCCGTGAGCCCCTCTGTGCCCACAAGGAGCAAGGAGGAGTAAGGAGAAGACACGTGGAGAGAAGCCCAGGCCTAGGACTCGGAGACAAAGTCAGTTCTGGGCCCTTCCCTTCCTGGATGTTTACAGCACATAAACCCCTAACCCTCTGAGCCACTTGGTTTCTTAACCAGCAGAGGTGAGATCCTGAGAAGTCATCTCTCACTGGGCTGGCTGTTCTGAGCCTCAGAAGAGCTTGCCGATGGGGGAGTCCTCGTCCCCTCCGAAGTGGTGGCAACACAGCTTGGTTAGTACTTCAACAGTGACTGAAATCTGTAGATGTGGGCATGGCAGACAAGCCTAATGGGGGACCGGGTACCTTCTCTGAGGTTCAAGTCCTTCATCAGTGAGAGAGGGATGATGGGCTCTACCGTGGGGGAGGGCAGAGCTGACGGAAGTGAAGCTCCGGGCACAGTGCAGGCATACAGCAGGTGCTCAATAAATGCAACCTGCAAGTGTGGCGGCCCACGGCCCCTCCCACCTTCTCCATTCTCCGGGACTCAGCGGTGGACACGACTTCAACAAACATCAGAGCACCGTGCTTTCCGTTTCCATGCGTAGATGCAGTGGCAGAAGCAACTTTAAGGCTTGAGTTCCCAGCGCCGGGCAGAAGTTCTTGTCAAACAAATGCACGGGACCACAAGCCTTACTGTCGGTAACTGCAGCAGAAGTGGCGGCCAAGTGCATATTTAGCAACCACGTTCAGTAGATCTGTTACAGCTATGACGTGAATACGGACAGCCACCGCCTCCTGAGGCCCTACTATGTGCCGGGCACGGCAGCAGGCACCCCATGGCCACCATCTCCAGCTCCCCGGCTGGGCATCGTCACGAGCCTGTTGTACCAGGGGACTGACCTGAGGCCGTCCAGGTCTGAAAGCACACCCCCTTGTTCCTAGAGCTCACAGCCTCTCCTCTACATCCCTCCAGGTTTTTAGAGTAAGAGCATGCCTTTTCTCTAGTTACGCATGGTCCCTGGACCTGGCTTCCGAAGGATAGAGAAATCCCACCCTTCTGGCAGGAGAGCGCACGCCACAAGGTGAGCTACACCTCGGACTCCATGCATCCTAGCCAAGGGGGCCTGGAAGGGAAGGGAACACCCCAAAATAATGACACCTTCATTCTGACAAGCAATGCACTTCCGGCGTGCACCTGCCCGCCACGTGCCGGGTCCTCTCACCTTGAACGAGGCGTGCTGCTCCATGTGCCGCAGCAGCTGGGGCTTCTGGGCCGCCGTATAGTCACACACCGTGCACTTAAACTGCTTCCCTGGAAAGAAGGGAGGAGAAGGTGAGCGTCATCAGGCTAACAGCTCCCGCAGTTGAATGCAGGGCCAGGCAGAGAGACAGGTGCACGACGATGCCCTTGCCACGTGGGAGTCCAGCATCTCTGGGGGAACAGCCTGTCCACGCCCAGATACCTGTTGACCACAGGTGGCAACGGAAGGGGGCTCGCCATGGAAGGAGGAGAACAGCCTGGGGAGGCCCCAGGAGCAACAACACTTGAGCGGGCTCCTAAAGAAAGTCAGGGTGTGGCCAGCTGACTGGACGGAAGAGGAGCACAGAGGGGGAGCCCAGGGGCGGGGAGCACGGAGTGGGGACCTCAGGTGCTCCGAAGACCGGAGCAGCTGGGGCTTCCTTCTGGGACCCAAAGCATGAGGTCTACAGAGGGCAGGCATTGGCCCTCGAGACACTGCCAGAGCATGTCACCAAGAGCACCTTGTGGTCCCAAGGGCCAGGAGAAGGCAGAAGGCCACTCAGCGAGGCGGCAGGATCTGTGCTGGGAACGCCTAACCCTGGCAGGAGTGTGAAAGCCAGATGCGAGGGGGGCTGCCGGAAAGGCACTGCACAGGAATGGAAAGCACTGCGCTTGGAGAGGATGAATGCGTTAGCAACATGCAAACATTCGTTAACGGGATGAACAGGCCCATCATTTATTTGTTAAAACAAATTAATGGATGTACCGGCGCGCTACATGTTCTACCCCCCGGTGAGCACAAGTGAAACCGCGAATGCAGTAATACCATTGTGCAACCGAATAGAAATATAACCGACTTCTGCCAGCGGTCAACTGGTCCCCAAGCAGCTTCCAAGGGTGCGGGCCTCTCGGGGAGCCAAGGGCACAGCCACTGCACATGGTACCACAGAAACACTGGCTCCTCCCAGGGGCCTGGCACATCTTTCCTTCACAGACAAGCTGGGTGAGAGAGTCGTCTCCCTCGTCAACCTACAGCCTCCCTTCCTATGAACTCTCAAACCCAATGAACACCGGCTGATGGCACCTGTCACTGGAAACCCATTCTCACCAAGGGAACCAATGAACTCCATGGGGCCAAGCCGGTGGCGGATCTTAGTCTGTGTTTTGCTGGACTCTGCTGCACATTGCTCAGCTAATAGGCCAGTATCCTCAGAGTCCATGAGGCTTTCTCTCTCGTCCACACCTTTCATACACCGGCATTCCACAATGCTGTGGCCCATGCTCCCATTCTTCTCCTTCTAGAAGCAACCGTGCATATAATCTTCACCTGTGGACTTCTGTAAACCTCTAACGCCAAAATCTATACCTTCCCACCCTTACTTCTACATCCTCTACCGTTCCCTGATCTCAAGATCTGAGTATCCAACCATCTGCTGGGCTTCTGCCTAGCTGACCCAAATGTACTAATTTGGACTTATTATCTTCCCCATCAAATGGGTCCCACCTCCAGCCTTCCCAGTTCTTTGCCCACCCAATCATGAAGTCAGAGACTTGGCAGCCTTCCTCAGTATCTCCATGACCCCAACTGCACTCATCTCAGTTTTACCTCCTAAATATTTCTCTATTTCTCTGTTTCAATACCTCCATACTTGTTTAAGTCCTCCTCATTTCTTTCCTGGACAAGAACAAAAACCTGTAACCTGGCTTCCTTGCCTTCAGGTAACCCTCCCATCCATCTGCCATTCATCCATCCATCCATCTATCCCCCATCAACTAACCATCCATCCGCTCACCTGCCCACTCTGTCTCCCTTCCTGTCTCCCTCCCTCTGTCCATCATCCATCCATCCATGCGAATGCCCCATCCTCTATCCAGATGACCTGACACATAAACTCTCCCACAGCTCTTTCTGCACACCACCAAGGACTCCAGCTGCAGAACAAAGTTGAAAAGTTCCAGAGCGTGATACAGAGGCCTTGCAGAACCGAACTAACTCCCCGCACTTGACCCTTCTCTGACTTCCAGTTTGCCTTTCCCTCTGTATGTCGGGCTCTGTAACACAGAAGTCTTTCAGGTCTGACAGCATTCTGCCAAGCCCCTGCTAACATCTGCCAAGCCTGGGGTGCACTGCCTCTCGGCATATGGCCAGTCTTCACTGTAACTCACAACTCAAGTTGAACGACATCTCTGGCAATTGGGCTAAGAGTGAGCCCTCCGCGGCTCCCACAGACCCTCTCCACATGCTTCTGTCCGTGCCTGACTCTGCAGCCTCGCACTGCCTGCCCACAAGCCTGGTGCTGCCCTGGCTGCCCACAGGGACCATGTCCTATTCATCCCTACACCCCTAGCACCTGAGTGCATGGCTCACACCGAAAGTATCCTGTGCATTTTACTGAACTGAACTGGGAAAGGAACAGAGGAAATTCTGCATATCTTACGTGAATAACACTTTCAACAGTAACAGCAAAAGGGAAATAATAGTATAAATATATTAATACAATTACACTATCATTGTAGATGAACAAACCCCAAATTCTAGATTCTACTAATTCTGCAAGTCCGAAGCATGGGGAAAACTTTTTCAGGTGTAAGGCAGACACGTCATAATTAGAAACCAAGGAATATTTGTTCTTAAATATAGTATCATCTTTTTTCAAACACAGGGCCGCACATTTCTACATGTCTTGAAGATAACCTCAGCCCCCCACACTTCTCCACTGATTCCGACTCACACAAATGCATCCTCACTGTGCCAGGCAGCCTGAGCAAAATGGTGCTGGGTTCCCCACTGCCTTAGTAGGGGCAGGAAGGCTGATAGAGCCACTCTCCAAACTGATAAATATTTTTACTCATTACCAATTTTTACTCATTACCAATACGCATCGCTCAATGAGTAAAAGATGAAGTGCTAAAAAGTTACTCTGAAATGGATAAACAGAATCACCTCAGTTGAGATCAAGAGTCAGCCTTTTATGGATTTACTCCCAGGGCTCTGCGAGAGACAAAAAAAGAACATAGTTCCTAAAAGCACCCCCCCCTTCCCTGGCAAAAGCCTCAGAGTCCCTGCAATAAATACTACAAATGTTTCAGCAACCTGACAGCCCCCATCAAACAGGCCTGGGAGAGCACTTGACATAATCTTTAGCTGCCTAATTAAAATAATGCAATGGAGAACCATGACTCATCATGAAGAGCAATGCTTTGAGACTATCAGCTGATTTCTATCAAGACACTCCTGAGAACTGCAGGGAGAGTGGACAGAAAACATAGCATTTACCCGAGGCTACAGTGACCTCCAAGTGCTGGCCAATGCACATCCAATGTCTGTATCTGGATCACACCACAGCCCACACACCCCCAAGCCCGGGGAGGCACGCACTGCTAACCCCTTACAGATGAGGAACTAGGATCAAGAATATGAGCAACTGGCGGGTTATGAAGTGGTCAGTGGCAGCCCCTGGAATTGGACCCCAAGTCCCTGTTCAGAGCCACGTAACAATCCTTCAGCTAGTAAGGGTAGGACACCAGTTCCCCAAAGGGAACAGAGAATGTGTAACAGCAGTGGATGTATCTGAACCATAAAGGCCATCGCACAGGATGGGGGCCCATTAGACGGGGGCACCCAAAAGAGCCAATGGCAGCAGAAGTGCGTTCTTTCTGGCTCGGTCCAGCTCACTCTGTGTGACCCTGGGCTCGCTCTTCTCTGCAACTTAGAGGCTTCATTAAAAGCATGCGGAGGTCACCCCTGCATGCTCCAAGGATGGACTCAGACAGTGGGCGGCAAGCACCTGAAAAGTAGCCCTGAAGGGATGAGGCTGAGGGCACACGCAGGTGACCCGGGAGGGGGCCCTTCCGCGCCACGGTCACTCGGGACAGCTGTGGCGGTGCCCCTCCAGTCCTATCTCTTTGACCTCCCTGGCATTCTCTGGGACAATTCAGGGATGGGGCTAATTAAGCCAGCCTAAGATAATATACCTTAACCAGAAAAAATACAAACAGAACAGGGAAAACTGATAAAGTACAAGTAATTATAGTATCAAAGAGTCTACGAAAGGCCTTCCTCACCTTGCCCCCAGCAACCTCTCTGGCTTCTCTCCACCGGAGCACACTGTGACCCCTTGCAATGGCTGGCAAGACCCCCGAAGGTGGGCTGTTACTTCTCTAAGCTCAGGAACAACACCCCGGCCCCCCGCACTCCACTCCAAGGACAGAGCACATCCCCCACCCCCAGACCTCTGTACCTACCATTCCCAGGGCCTGGGACACCCTTCCCAGATCCCCCCACCACCATCCCATTTATAACTATAGTCACTTTTAGGGATTCATTTTCGGAACTCCTCATCTTGTAACATTTTCGTGTTGAAACTGAATTGTCTCATATTCATATTTTCGTTTTCCTATTTCAAGGTTCTCAATATGAAATATTTTCATACCTCAATTGTACTATGCCACATATTTTATTGATTTATCTTATCATTTAGCTTCATGACAGTGGGAGCTTTCGGGTTTTGTTCTGTTGTTCTTGCATGGTCCCCTGTTGTATCCAAGGGACTCATCAGTTCGTCTCTGGCTGGTGGGTCTGGCACCTTCGCTGGGCTGTGGGTACTTTGGGGACAGGGACGGCACACCTCTCATCCCGTGTCCCCGTGTCTAGCAGGGAGCGCATACTGGCTGCAGGGCTAGCGGTGAGTTATAGGAGAGCCCGACAGGGTGACTGCCCAGCCACACTCCCTCTCTCCCAACAGCCGCCACAGGAGGAAATGGAACGAAAACAGGCCCCTGTGAGGAAGTGATAGTCAAGCTAAGATGGGAGGACGAGGAAGACCAAGCCACATGAAGAGGAAGAAGTAACCAAACACACACACACACACAGTCCTCGAGTCTCTGGAAGCTCCCATGGTACCATTATAAGAAAGGCCCCTTTTCTGCTCCAGCAACCTCAAATGAGTTTCTGTCAAGTGCAACCGAAAGAGTCCTAACAAACAGCTGTTGAATGAATCAGTGAGCACATGAGCAGAAGACACCAAGACCCCAGAAAGCATAAATTATTATTTATATCATTTATATGTATAATATAGATTATAAAAACAGGATTTAAACAATTCAAGAGAGGATTAATTAATTTCATTCATCACAAGAAGTCCACTGATAGCAAACACTTACATACAGCACTATGAACCAGCCAATGTTATAAATGCTTTATGCAGATTAACTCAGTCCATCCATTTAACCCTCAATTTACCTGTTCAATTGTAAGTTATCAAATAACTAAGAATGACAGTAACATGGTAAGATCTGACACACATTAAACCAAGAAACTGACCATTTCTAATAATATGAGGCACCAAACGTGAAAGAGCAAAGCTGGAACGCTTCCGTATTTCTGGCTCAATTTTTTGAAAGCAGCAAGTTAGCTGTGTAACCCGTGATTAAAACCACCGAGGCAAAATAGCCATCCTGCTCCCGGAAATGTGTCCTAAGGCATTAATTCAAAGGAAGGAGAAATTCATATGCAAGAAAGGGCTCCTTGCGAGTTAGTTTTAATGAGGAGAAAGCAGAAAATAATACACTGTCCAAAAATAAGGGACTGGTTATGCAGCTCGTGGATCGCCCACCACCTTAGTGAGACGTTACACAGCCCCTAAATGTAATATTCATGGACTCTGCAGCAACAAACAACAATTACAATCATTAATTTTAAGGCTAGAAGAATGACATCTATGCTTTAACTACAACTATGGAATCACTCCAGATGAACATGAATAACGATTGAAAAGATTTTTTTTTTTTTTTTAAGTAGGCTCCATGCCCAGCATGGAGCCCAATACAGGGCTTGAACTCATGACCCTGAGTTCAAGACCTGAGCTGAGATCAAGAGTCAGACGCTTCATGGACTGAGCCACCCAGGCACCCCGAAAAAGAATTTTTAAAAGGATAATTTATGTTAGGTGACAGAATTGTGGGCACACTTCTAGGAAGGGATTAGATCTTTGTGACTCTTGTTTTAACGTTTTCTGTGCAACACAATAGCATTTTGGATAAATTAGCATCCATCTCTGCAAAGCTGGGATGTTTCAGCCCATCTCCTATGAAATACAATTAACAAGACAGATCTTTAAACATGGAGCTATAAAATGGTATCAGTGGTTCCTGAATTTGACATTGGAGAGAGTTCACGGCCTTTTAAAGTGTTGCCCCAGCCTTGCCTGGCTGTACATTGATTTGCAGTGCTCCCTCTGAGCAGGCATCTGTGCCCATCTTCTTCACGAAGACAGGAGAGTGGCCTAACTTGGTGAGTAATCTCAGAGGTGGTCATCTCTTATCTTCTGGGGCATGATTTACCTTTTGCCAACAGTCAGAAGTCATTCTGAGCCAAGTCCTGTCAGCGAGGGGGACAAAAGAGAGCAGAGTCCTACCACTTTCTGGAGAAACACTCTTGAGGAAAGCCTTCCGAGCTGACTACAAAAACACTGCCATAGTGAAGAAGGTGAACTGCAGGGACAGTCTTCCCGGCCACGAGCCACAGCATGTAGGATCTCCGTCACACAGGATACTCTTATTTGACCCAGAGGCCCAGACGTTAAAGGTCAGAATCATAACCACCTAGATGAACCTCACAAATAATGTTAAAGGGAAGAAGCCAGACACAAAAGAGCACGTATTATATGAATTGGTTTAAATGAAGTTCAAAGACAGGCAAGATCAAGTTACAGTGCTACAGGTCCGGGCAGCTGCGACCCTGAGGAGCAAAGGGGCGGCTGGTGGGGAGGGTGAGGCGGACTTCAGAAGGGATGGCAGCGTCCTGTGTCTTATCCTGGGATGTAGCGACGTGGGTGAGCTGCCTTTGTGACAACCCAGTCGGCTGTGTATTTCTGCACGTGTACGATACTTTAATTTTAAAAAAAAAATAAGGGAAAAAAAAAAACACCACCATGAGAACAAAACAGGCTACCTTCCCCAGAAGGGGCTCAGGAAGTGGCGCCGAACGAGTTCAAGAAAGAAAAGATGTGTCAGGCGGTTCAAAGAGGAAGTCTGAGGGTCGCCGCACAGCCTGGGGATTCCTTGGCTAAAGCTGCAGGTGGGAAGGAAAAAGATACCATCAGCATCAGCTGCCCCTGTGACTCTCAGTTCGGCATCCTTCTGAGAGCCAGGCTGGCTGCAGATTTTGCACCGCAGACACTGCGGCTCGTTCTGGAAGCACCACATTTTACCACCAGCTCCCAGTTCCCTCAAAAGGTGTGATCTTGTACAGCCCCCCTTCAAAGATGGGTGGTGGGGGGAAGGTCCTCTCCACGTCTGTCCATCCCTCCGTCTTCCAGTTCTCCTTGGCAGGAGTCTGCTTCTCTGGTAACATGAGCTCTCCAGCCCACGCTCCACGGCTCACTGGCTGATGGACCAAAGCTGACCTCTGACCTATGGAGCACTGGCTGGCCCTGGTGACAGGACATTGCCTGAACACAAGTAGCACCAGACAGGAAAGGAAAGCCCTGGGTCTGGTGTCCAGCAATCCCGAGATGTGCCCTTTACTCAGGTCTCACTCAGCCTGCCATGTTAGGATAGAGGGGGCAGGATTTGGAGGGAGGGAGGCAGTGGGAAGGAAGGCACAGAAGTCCTTGTGACTCTGCCTTGAGTCGAATGAAGAGAGAGGTGCCCCCAACCCCAAGGGATGTAAGACTGCCCTTCCTTTTGAAGTTCTTTCTACTTTGGAGGGAAGGATGAATGTGCAAGGAGGAGGGCAGGAGAGCCAACGAGCAGCTGTCTTGCTGTGTACGCTGTGCCCCAGCAGGAGGCTATCCCAAGTAGAGGGGAACAGCATTTACCCCACACCTGCCAGCAGCTGTTGGGGGGGCTCCCTCCAGGATACATGTAGCCCCCAGCCTGGTGACCAGCCCTTAGAAAACGCATGGTATCCTAGTGAGGACATGCCCTGGTGCTCTGCTGGTGGGAATGTAAAATGGTGCAACCACGATGCAAAACAATACGGAGGTTCCTCAAAAAATTAAAAATAGATCTCCCATACCATCCACTATTTACTACCTAGCAATTCCACTACTGGGTATACCCAAAGGAACAGGATTTCGAAGAGCTACCTGCACTCCCAAGTTCATTACGGCATTAGTCACAATAGTCAAGACATGGAAACTAGCCAATGCTATCAACGGATGAATGGATAATGAAGAAGTGGCATATATAAACCAGCGGAATATTATTCAGCCCCGAGAAAGGAGGCTATCTTGCCATTTGCATCAACATAAATGGACCTTGAGGGCATTATGCTAAGTGAGGTAGGTCAGATAAAGAAAGCAAGTACTGTCTTTACTTCTCTGTGGAATGGAAAAATGTCAAACTTGACAAAAACAGTAAAACGGTGGTTACTAGGGGATGGGGGGGATAAAAACTGATGTTGTTGAAGGGCTCAAACTTGCAACGAGTAGTAAATAAGCCATAGTGAGCTAATGTACAATAAAATGGATAACAATATTGTACTATAATGCAATGTGATAAATATTGCTACAATGGCAATATAATATAAACATGTAGCAAACCAACATACTGTACACCTTAAATTTACACAATGTTATATGTCAAATATATTCAATAAAATTAAAAAACACTTAATCATAACCAAAATGTGATGTGATGGAGGTTAACTAATCTGTGTTGATCATTTCACAATACATACACTCTACCAAATCACTATGTTGTACACCTTCAACTAATACAATGTTATGTCAATTACATCTCAATAAAACTAGAAAAACATATTTAAAAAAAAAAAAAGAAAATGCACAGCACCTGTCAGCTTCTTTTGTGTCTCACTACACCCTTATCTGCTTGATGAGCTTCCCTGAGGAAGGTTCCAGCTGCTTACTTTAAATAGAGTTCTATATAAAACTAGGGAGAGGTGGAATGGTAGAAAAATCTCAAACCATCCGGTGAAATAAAACCATGCCCTTTGTCTTCTGGCACTTGGAGTCCATCAGCACACAAAGAAAGACAGTGAGGGACCATTCCTTCTGACTTAAGGCACCTTGTTTGAAAACCTGTTAAATTAAATCACTCCTGCCAAATCAAATTTCCTATGTACCTCAAACTCGAAGGAGCACTAAAATACTTAAAGAAATTTGCATAAATCAGAACTATTACTAGTACTAATATCTAGAGGCATTAAGGTGAAAATATCTTATTATGACTGTTGATCCAGCCTTAACTGCAAAAGGTGATATTTGCATAAGTAAATTTATCAGAACAATGACTTTACCTTTTTCAACACTGATATTCTTTAAATATTAACTCTTGCACTGTGTCTTCCTAATGAGAGAATATCTGAGAGAAGAGACATGGGATCTTTCCTAAATGACACAGACGATGCAGATCCATCCTTACGCTGCGTCCACAGTTGCTGAAAATATGAGAACACTGACCACAGAGGGAACAGGCACCTCTCACTTAATATGAACCCAAGTAATCTTCCCACAACCCCACTGTGGTAGGTAATGCCCTCCCCCCAGAGATATCCAGGTCCCAATCCCCAGAGCCTATTACCTTCCGTGGCAAAAGGGATTTTGCAGATGTGACCAGGTTAAGGATCTTGAGATAGATTATCCTCTATTACCCAGGTGGGCTTGGTGAAATCATAAGGGTCCTTATGGAGACAGACAGGAGGGTCAGGGTCAGAGGAGACGTGATCATGGAAGCAGAGGCACAGCCAGGTTAGAAGGGCCTTGCTGCTGCCTTTGAACATGGAGGCAAGGGTTCATGAGCCAAAGGATACGGGCAGACTCTAGAAGCTAGAAAGGCTAGAAACAGATCCTCCCCTAGAGCCTCCAGGAGGAATGCAGTCATGCTGACAACCTGATTTTGGATTTCTGATCTTCAGAGCTGTCACAACATAAATCTGTGTTGATTTAAGCCAGTAAACGTGTGGTCGTTTGTTACAGCGGCCATGGGAAACGAACAGGGATGGTGAAGCACGGGTTCAAGGTCACATAGGCAGGAAGTAGTTCCAATCTGGGTCTGCCCTGCTGCCTCTCCACGTGGCCGGACACACCGGGGTGTGCTGCTGAAGGTAAGAAAAGCTCCCCAAAGGAAGCGTAACACGTGTTGCAGCCGGCGGTTGGCGGAGCCCATCTCCACAGCTCTCACATCTGCGGGGATTTGTACAATGGCAAATCAGGACAGAAATAGCTACGGCAGTAAAAATACAGTTGAAGAAGCCTCTGTGCTTTAAGGGCTGAACTTCAGGCAACGGCAGACTTAAGAGACTGATGGTTCTCTGTAATGAGCACACCAGTTTTGATACAAGGAGGAATGCATCAGGCATGGGAAGAAACAGAGGCCAAAAGCCAGAGAAAAGAACAGGAAAGGGCATGCACCCCACCTGGATTGAGGTTACAGACGCTGGGCCAGGCATCTGCAACCTGCTGCTGAGACCCCTCTACCCTGGTGAGGTTTTAGGTCACCAACTTTCCTCAACAGTCAGATCTGTACAGCAGTCTAAGCTAACTGTTCAGGAAGCTGCATGGTTCATTTTATCCCATGGGCTGCTATTCTTATGGTTTATAAAAACCTGAGAAGAGCTTCAGGTGGACCCAGACAGGGTGCGCCCATAAAGTGACATGGACATCAGCCCGCCCTCTGCTGCCCATCACCCAGACACCTGCTGGTAAAGGTAAGCCAATAGAAACCCACCATGTCCATGCCCACCCCTGTCCCTTCACTTTGACTCCAGGGTGAGCTGGACAAAGGGTAAGAGGGATGAGGATGCTGTGCAGAGACCAGTCTCACTGAAGCCTAGTACATGAACTTGGAAGGATCAACCAGCTGGTTGCTTGGATACCATTTTCCATTGTTTAGAGTACATGTTTTTAGAAGTAAAGGGGCTACTTTATCCTACAAGGACTCTGCTTGTAGGGGAAGGAGAAAAATAACTCCACACTTACATCTAGAATACTTCCATGTGTAGCCATGGGATCTCTTATTACAAATTGAAGGAGTGTGGGGGAAAATGGTACTTCCTCCACTCAGACCTAAGTCCCACACTCGACTCTCCACTTGTCTAATTATGATGCACGCAAGAGTGCTTGAAGCTCGGAGAATTCCTCTTTTAAATTTTACCAGAAAACTTCTTAACTCAAGTGTATGAGGGAAGGTTGGATGGGGCAAAGGGGGACCCAAAGGAATTAGCATCGAGCTTCAAAGAGCGTTTTATTTCAGGACTAGGGGATTCTCATCGGATTACAGAACAGAAAGGCACTGCACCATTTCACCTGCCCCATGTGCTGGGGGCGGCGGAATCCCGGGAAAGCCTCTACACCACACGTGCGGAGGCCCTCTTTAAAATCAAAAAGGGAAAAATGCGCTACAGCATGACTTTTGCATGAAATTCTTTCATACTGTTGGCACACATGCAAAGGGTTTTAATCAGGCCCTTTACAGGTCAATGGCTCTCTTTGTACATATTGACTGGCAAGCCTTTTTAGCTGAAACCTCCGCCCATCCTGACCTCTCCCTTCTGAGGCAAAGTAAAGAGCCCATGAATGTGAAAAAAATGGATTTGCAAGCAGGTAAAAGGAGTGGGTACTCAGTTCCCTTTTACTTAGTTGAGAGCAAGACGATTCATTTAATAGTAAGTTCCTCTGCCGTATTTTAAAACATCCAATTCACAAGCACTTGATGTAATACAACTATGTGAGAGATGAGATGGGGAAAGCAATTGGTATTTTTTGAGCGCTTCTACATTCCAACTGCTGTCTGCAAGGCACTTTACATTTTTTTCACTCATTCAACCAATGAACATTTATTGAGCACCTACTATAAGCCAGGCATTGTTTTAGGCGCCAGGGATACAAGACAAAGCAAATGTAGTAGGTCAAGAGTCCCTGCTTGAAGAGTTTACAGTCAAGTGGAAAGTCATGAACAAGGAAATTATAATGCACATTAGGGTCAGAGAAGGGCATGGACCTGGCAGATGTGAGAACACGAATGAGATGGATGCATCTGGAGAGGGGACAGTCAGGGGAGAGCGGGGGGAAGCGGGGAGACAGAGGGGTGAGAGGGAGGCTCAGCCGGGCCGTCGCTCTGGCCGCATCTGGGAGCTGACGGTGGGGGGGCAAGGCCAGAAGCAGGGAGCACATCAGGTGGCTCAGCAAGAAAGGAGGCACGAGGTGGCGGCAGTGTGGACAAACGCCACCCCTCGAGGGTGCTGGGGAGGGAAAACTAAGGGAGAACACACAGAAGGAGCTAACCGGCTGTGGGCAGGGTGTGAACGAGACAGTCAAGAATGACCTGAGGTTTCTGACCCAAGCGACCGCCAAGGAGCGGCCACTGACAGACACGGGTATGGGAGGGGCCAGCCAACTGTGGCCCCCCCGGGCCAAATCCAGCCTGTTTCTGTAACAGCTGGGAGTTCAGAATGGCTTTTACATTTTTCAAGGTTTGTGGGAAGAAAACAAAACAAATCAAAAAGAAGACGATATGGCAGGAAGCATATGTGGCACTCAGAATCTCAAATATTTACTATGTTTTTCCCGGAGTTTGGTGACCCCTGGCCTGCAGGAGGCGCAGGTCTGGGACAGACGAGGAGCTGAGTGTTGCCCGGGCTGAGTCTGAGGCGCCTTCTAGCCGTGCAGGAGCAGATGCTGAGCGGGCAGTGGTCCCCGCAGGGCTGGGGGAGCCTGGGGGAGAGGACAGGGCTGGAGCAGAAACTACGAAGCCTTCCATGTAACTAGTGTGTAAGCATGGGGAGACCGGGGAGATGCCCCGGGGAAGGAGCGTGAAGTGTGTGGACTTCCGAGAGCAGGAGGTCACAGCTAAGGCGGCCCCAGAAAAGGAGACCAAGAAGGAGCAGCCAGAAGGGCAGGTGGAGCCCAGGTGAGCGGGGGGCACCTTCTGTCATTTGATCCTCCAGCCCGTCGTCAGGCCCAGGGCCATACGGATCCCCGTTTCACTGATAAGGAAACTGAGGTTCAGAAAAGTGACCTGACCAAGGCCACCCTACGAGGCAGTGGCAAGCAAGACTCCAAACTCAGGCCTCCGTAGCTCTGCCTACCCCACACAGCTTCTCTGTGGGACAAGCTGTGGAATCATTACCGATACAACAGATCCACTAAAACCCAAGTCATTCCACGCAGGTTTTAAAGCAATGTTTGCTTCCAAATAAAGAGCTAATTCTATGATTAGAGGCTGACAGCCTCATCAAGGCAACCAAGCCCCCAGTACCAGCACTTTTCCCTGAGGAACTCGAGGCACATGTGATGTCACACAGCTCACAAGGGCATCCCTGGGGTGGGAGATGGTGTCCTCCTCTGGTGGAGGGGAAGATATTTTTTTTGACTTGACAAAACAGTCTCAAAGTTTATCCAAAGGAATAATAACTCAATGAGAAAACTAAGAGATGTCCATAAAAAATAAAAAAGGAATAACATATGTGTGCATAATCAAATTAGTTATAAAAATAACACCTAATAAAACAATGTACTAGAACAGATATTACTGAACAGACCAAAATCTCAGAACATGCCCAGCATCTTGAGAGACTGGCATTCCAAAATAAAATGAAAAGGACCGATTTCTCTATAAATATGTTGAGTCAATTGAAAATTGTTTAAAAAAATAAAAAGATCCCTACCACATACCACATACCAAAATAAATTTCAAGAATATTAATTTTAATAGATGTTATAAACCATAAAAGTAAAACCTGAAAAAAATACAAAAGAAGTTTCCCCTAAGATAAGGGAAGTTCCTTTCAACACAGAGAAATCATGAAAAAAAAAAATAACAAAGGATAAGACTGATAAGTTTAAATATGCAAGGTTATTTCACTTCTGCATATAAAAAGATGTGGCAAATAAAATGAAAAAGCAAATATTAAGTTAGAGGGAAATATTTGCATAATATGACAAACCACTGAGATACATACAAAAAGCTTTTAAGAATTATCAAAATAAAATACGACTGCTACCAAAAAAGTGGGTAGGAGATGGAACTAAGCTTTTTTTTCAAGCTTTTTAAAACTGAAAAGAAAAAGGAGGGCCGAGAGTTTGGTTACAGCTGCAGAGCAGATCATCCCTGGAGCTGGGACACCCGGCCTGTGATCGGGCACACCACGTATCGAGCTGGCCTTCGAGAAAACATGAAACCACGGGAAGTCCTTACCAGGAAGGAGGGGAAGAAGGGACTACCTGGTGAAGCTACCCTGCCCCTTATCAAAGAGCATGGGGCTGAGAGAGACCCAGGAGGTGTCAAGGTCTCGTGTCCTTATCCTGCCCCACCAAACTCAGGCCCATGTGGGGCAGAAAGGGGGCGCAAAAGGTAGCAGGCCCCCCCATTCTGGTGCTGTTCTCACTGCACCTAACACGTGATGCCTTTCTTCCCAGACTGGTGAATGTCTGGAAACAAGACATGACTTTACAAATACCTCAAACTCCCAAAAATGTCAGGGAAAAAAAAAAATTAAGAGAAAAAAAAAATTAAGAGAAAAATTAAGAGGAAAAAAAAATAAGAGAAAAATTTCCTGTTTTGTTACAAAATATTTCATAATGCCTGCAAGGCCTTTCCTCTTTGGGAAGGTTGTCTTACCGCTTTGAGGACACACCATCGTTGCCCACCCAAGTTCCCTTCCCTGCTGAAGGGCTCAGGGAAGCAAGTGACAGGTGGGAAGGGCTGCGTGTGTCACTACAGACCCCGGCCCTCCCCTCCACATCCAACAGCGGTCGGTCCAGGGCCCCTGATTAGACATACACCCCATCTCCTCGAATCCTTTCAGGCCAGGACCCAGACCCCTGAGCCAGGCATGAGGCCACAGCGCCCCTGCCGGGCCCCAAGCGTGCCCCCCCAGACCCTACCACCACAGCCCAGTGGACACCCCAGACCTCCTGGAGCTGACGACAGCTGCTTTTCATTAATGGCGCTGTATTATTCGAGATTTCAGTGAATCACGTGCTTCCAAGTCAGGAAATATCAGTAAGGCTTATTGTTTGTGGAGGAACAGAACTCATAAATAATTACATGATTTAATGCTTTCATTACTCAGGGTAGACTGCTTGACTGTCACTGCATTTTTAATTATTTTGCTTATGGATTTTCTTATTTACAGCACACTGCTTAGGTCTGAATAGTTATAGCTCTGGCCTTCGTTCAGCCTTAGGCAAGCCCTGGATCTTTAGTTCTAACGAAGCCTGGCTAAGCATGCAGCCTCTCCGTAAGTCCCTCAAGCTCACCCAGATGCACACACAACAGGATGGATTCCCTAAAACATTCTTAAAATAAAGGTATGACCTAATGGCTATATCATCGTCTAAGTTCTAAAATCAAAAATAACTGTTGAAATCACTCTTGATTTTTATGGTGAACTCCAATTTTTGTATATAATTGTGCTAAAATACCAATATATTTATAAATATGGGTTTATTGTCTCATTACATAGAATACTGACAAGACCTTGCCACAACTGGGGTTTTTAAAGGAAAATAAAAAATGCTTAAGGCCTTTTATGGTTTAGCTGCCTGTCTTCCTTTTTTTTATTTAAATTCAATTAGCCAACATATAGTACATCATTAGTTTTTGATGTAGTGTTCAATGATTACCTAGTTGTGTATAACACCCAGTGCTCATTACATCACGTGCCCTCCTTAATGCCCATCACCCAGTTACCCCATCCCCCCACCTCCATTTCCACAACCCTCTGTTTCCCATAGTGAAGAGTCTCTCATGGTTTGGCTCCCTCTCTGATTTCTTCCCATTCAGTTTTTCCTCCCTTCCCCTATGATCCTCTGTGCTATTCCTTATATTCTACATATGCGTGAAATCAAATGATAATTGTCTTTCTCTGCTTGACTTATTTCACTTAGCATAACCCCCTCTAGTCCCATCCATGTCGATGCAAATGGTGGGTGTTCATCCTTTCTGATGGCTAAGTAATAATATTCCATTGTATATATGGACCACATCTTCTTCATCCATTCCTCTGTTGAAGGGCATCTCGGCTCCTTCCACAGTTTGGCTATTGTGCACATTGCTGGTATGAACATTGGGGTGCATGTGCCCCTTCTTTTCACTACATCTGTATCTTTGGGGTAAATACCCAGTAGTGCAATTCCTGGATCAGAGGGTAGCTCTATTTTTAACTTCCTGAGTAACCTCCATACTACTTTCCAGAGTGGCTGCACCAGCTTGCATTCCCACCAACAGTGTAAGAGGGTTCCCCTTTCTCTGCATCCTCTCCAACATTTGTTCCTCCCTGTCTTATTACTTTTAGCCATTCTGACTGGTGTAAGGTGGTATCTCACTGTGGCTTTGATTTGTATTTCCCTGATGACTAGTGATGTGGAGCATTTTTTCATGTGTCTGTTGGTCATTTGTATGTCTTCTTTGGAGAAGTGTCTGTTCATGTCTTTTGCCCATTTCTTGACTGGATTATTTGTTTTTTGGGTGTCGAGTGAGAAGTTCTTTACAGATCTTGGATACCTAGCTGCCTGTCTTCCCAAAACTATTCTGCTTTCCTTCTCTCCATCCTACCCCTCTCAGGGAGACTTTATTGGCCACTGTGACCATTGCCCACCACCTCTCCTGCCCTCAGCGATTCACATCCTTCTCCTCAAGCTGCTGAGCCCTCTTCTATCACAGCACCCACCTTTAGCGTGGCCTGCATGCTTCTCTTCCTCCGCACCACTCCTTAGTGGCAGAAACTGCTCCTTACTGACCCTATACCCCAGGCATGGCTGGGACATAGTAAGAACTCGATCAATAGTTCTTAAGAATGAATGAAATTAGAAATCCACTTAAGTGTACTTCATTAAGGTCAAATTTGCCCAAGTACTGTTTGTATTTTAAACTGAGCCCCTGAGGTAGCTTGGATTATAAGCATCCACTTGGAAACATCGGGTCAGGTGTGATCATGGCTGCCCCTCAAGGTCCTCAGGTTCAGGTGAGGACAGAGGGCTGAAGAGGATTGAAACTTTCAGATCAAGGCCTCCTGAGGGTGCCTTATTCCCTGAAGCCACATCCCCTCCACACCCACCCACCCATGCACACACGCATGTGCACGCATGCACACCACCCAGCACTGGGGGAGGTCAGGCAGGGCTCCAGTCCTGAGCACGGGGCAAATGAGGAAGCAGGGGAGTTCTTTCTGCTCTCTTTCAGAATCGAAATTCTAATAGACCCAGGTCTTTCTTGCCTGCAGACACATCTACTGTTTCTGCTGGTCTTGGGATGTCAGCTTCACACCCCACTTTCAAGAGGGGAAAAAACTCACTATGCTATGGAGTCATTTACTTACCGTCAGCAGTGTGAAGGAGCTTGTGACTTTTCAACGTCCCTTTCGATTTGAATTTCTTGCCACACATGTCACACAGGTGGGTTTTCTCAGTGCTGTGACGATTCATATGAGCCTTGAGGTTACTCTTGCTGCGAGTTGCATACTCACACAAAGAACATTTGAAGGGTTTCACACCTATGGGGGAGGGGGGGGAATATATATATAAATAAATAAAATTACACAGACACCCACCTATTTATATGGGTGTGCATATATGCGTGCATCCGAAGGATATATGTGCATATCCGTGTCGAACAAAGCAGTGCCTACCCCTAGACTCGCCGCACACGGGCCTTGCCATGCTCTCATCCATGCTGTTCCTCCCGACGGCCATGCCCTGTCCTCCTGGTTCTGCCAGGGCCTCCCCCGTGCAGCTCTCTCTGGCTTGCCCAGGCCAGTGCCCTCGGTGCCCTCTCAGCGTCCCAGTCCTGAACTCCCTGCTAGCCGTACTGCTATACTGCATGGTGAGTCGTCCGCAGCGGCCTCTCCTCACGGTCCGGGAACTCCTCGCGGGCACAGACCCCCAAGCAGTTTCTGCAGCACACGTTCATTATATTCAACTGAACTGAGATAAGCTGACCAAAATTAAAGTAAACAAGGGCCTGTGCAGAAATCAATGGGATCAGGCCCCCAGGATCAGACGGGAAAGCACATTTTCATAAACTGAGCAAAGCCTTAGGACACAAGCTATTGTTGGGCTAAAGGCTTGGACTGTGGGGCGTCCTGGCTGCTCCCCCTTCACTCGACAAACACCTCCTGAGGACCTACTCTGGAGCACACACTGAGGGGGCTCTGAAGCTGAGAAGCCACGGCCCCTGCAGCCACCGTCCTGAGGGAGATGTAAAGCAGTAAGGCCGTGACACCCAGTGCAACGTGCACAGGGAGAGGGATGACGCGCCCAACACTGAGCGCGGGAGGACCTGACACCCTGCGCACCCAGCATCTTCAGCCCTTGTCTACGGGACCCAAGACTTTGCAGCTAAGGAAATCGAGGCTTCACCGAGGCTGCGGGGTATGCCCAGGGCACAGAGGGCAGGTGCATGTGTCCGGGTAAACAAACAGGGCCTCCCAACCTTGGCTTTGAGCTCTGCTCCTTCTGCCTCGTCTGGATCCCTACTCCACCATTTACTGAACTGTTCACCTCTCCCTTCCTGATGGTGCTTTCCCCAAGGCCTGAGAACAGGTGTTTCTCTCCTCCCTGCAGAAAACACTCCGTGCTTCGTTTTCTCCAGGAACCCTCTGCCTGCAGCACTCCAGCTCCCTAACTCACAGGCGGGACCTCAGCAAATGTCCAGAAGGGCTCCCCCGGGTGTTGGCTCTGAGCCTCATCCCCAGGAGCGCTGTGTCCTTACAGCAGGAAGCAAAGTTGGTGGCCCGCTGTCTCCAACGACCTGACCTCCAAGTACCCGAAGTCCCAGAGCGTGTTCCCCGCACTTCCCTTCACAGGCAAGCATCCCCTAAAGCACAGCTTATCTTCCTCCCTCCGCTCCATCTCCACGCAACTCTCCCGCCTTCTGAATTCTTCCTCCATGATGCCGGACCAGAGGCCTCTCTGCCGTCCTCTTCGCCTTCGTTCACTTGTAACCCCAACACCTGCTGAGCGCCTACCAGGCCAGCGCAGACATCATGGGGATCTAGCTCACTACAATCCCAATGAAAGCTCTGAACCGCACACCTCTGTCACTGCAATGGCAACTGAACAGGGAGGGACTGAAATCACCGAGCTTAGCTGGCTCATGGATACATTTCTCAGGAAGCTGAAGGACACCTAACTGCCAGGCACACAACGAGACGGCGTCCTCCTAAAGTACGCCCACATGAAGCGTGGAAGCACAAAACTAAAAGGGGGCTCTACCTTGAAAGAAGAATACTCACCTTCGTGAGCCCAAATATGACGCTGAAGGTCGGAGCCGTTCTTCATGAAATAGAAATCACAGTACGGGCACTTCATGGCTCGCTTCCCAATCAGACCTTTCAACTGAACTCTCCTCCCGAGAACCTCGGAAATAGTGCTCATGGACACCTCTAGAAGAAAAGCAGGCGGATCATCAGACGCCAAAGACGATTGGCTCCCGCGAGACGTACGTGAACCTCGTGACCGCGCCCCAACGCCCTGGCCGGTCCCAGCAGCGCTCAGGTGGCCAATCGAGATGTGCCCGCCCGCAGTCACGCAGTAGGACTTTTGCCTAAAAATTGAACCAGAATTGAATCAAGGCTCAGATCTAAATATCCGTGAGCATAAAATGTGAGGGATGGAGGAACAAGACCAGGAAGCACCGTCAGACAAATGCAGGACATGAAATCACCTACAGGAAAAGCGACCAGTCCCTCCAAGAAACTGATGTCATGGGATCAAAAGTGGGGTGGGGTGAACCACAGAATATAAGGAACTCATGTGACGTAACAACTAAAAGCAAAATGCCTGGGTCTTGATTCAAAGAGTTTTGTGTTGACGGAGGAAATTTTAAATGAACTAATACTAGGCAGTAATAAAGAATCAGCATTAATTCTGTTTTAAGGGTGACCTAGTGGTTATGCTCCAAAAACACCACAATCAGCATCCCAAAGTTCTTTTACGGGAAAATTACATATGTGCGGGACCTACTTTAAGATATTCTAGAACAAAGAGTCTGGAGAGTCAATACACGAAACAATGCACAGTCTGACAAAATGCACAGGAGTGTGGCAGCTGAGCTGTTGCGGACCCGTGGGGGTTCCTCATATTATCCTGCGTTTAGTATATATTTGAAGTTTAGACCAAAGACAAACCACACCTCACATATGTTCATGAGAAAGGGTGGCCGGTTTAAACGAGCACCCTCGGCTCACACCATACCCAGGTTGACACGGCAGAAGGAGGCCATGAGAGAATCCCATAACCCGCATGCTCCCACACAGATGGTCTTAAGGCTCCATCTGTTCCCAGATAAAACATGAGTGTTGGTGAACTCCGTTATCTCTTTACTTTTCTCCAGTATCATTTATAATCAGCGAGTCAGTACCCTAGCACAGGAGCAGATACAAAATAAAGCAGACGCAAAAGGGACATGGACGCTGGGAAAGGTGCACTGCTTACACATTCCTCATTTATACCACACACAGTGCTCTCGGGACTGCCCAATGTGACGCTGGGGACCTGAGGCTAGACCTTAACAATGGCAGTCCTTCCCCAAGGCTCTGGGCAGGGGGTAGAGGGGGACAGGAAAGTGCCAATGACCTGAACACAAGAGGCCAGTGCAGGGAGAGCAGGGTATGGGTGGGGTACGGGCGGGGCCCTTCCCCAGGCAGGGAGCCCCCAAATCCTCCCCAAGGATGGGACTCCAAGGAAGAACACAGAGAATAAACAGGAATTAGCAGAGTACAGGAAATGTGTCCCAGGTGGGGGAAACGGAGGTGTGACAGGCATGAATGCCCAGGTGGCTCATGCTTCACACCTCTGAGTGGGCAAAGAGACCAATGTGGGGAGACCCGAGGGGACGGTCACTCCCAACTCAGCAAGGCTCCTCAGCCTGGGAGCACACACCACTCACAGACCACCATGCTGGGCAACCAACTCTTCATGGGCCCCCTGGGCGTGGTGTCTAAGGTCAGACCTGCTTGTGAGTGACCCACCCAAAGGCATTCCAAGTGAACGTTAAAAGGGAGGAGGGAGATGGGAGTGTGGGGAGACAGAAGACCAGATGAAAGGATAAAATGAAAGAATTAACTCCCCAACATTAAATAAATGTAATCGTGTCCCTCGAATTCACTCATCCTTTCATCCCCCTTTATTCCCATTTTGTGCAGCTGATACATAATGCTGTGTTTTAAAGTAAACATAAGCACTATAAAATTAATCTCCTCTCCAAAATGCATAACCTTACCAGGATGGTTGGTCTTGATATGCGACTTTATCAATCGGTCTTCTGAAAAAGACTTTTCACACACTGGACAAGAATAACTCCTTTTGTCCTTAACAGAAAGAGAGCATAATCAACGGGTTGTCTCATTTAAACCAGGGCTCCACGGAGAAACCACCACCACCACCACCACCGCCGCGGCCACCGCCACCACCTCCACAGTGCACCTCTGCAAACACGTGACATGCCGCCTGCACCTGGCCCCACAGCCCGGAGAGCTCAGGAGTGCTGGGGACTGGTACCGGCTCCATTTCGGAAGGGAGGGATGGGGCTTACAGCTGACGGTCCGCTGGAGGTGGCCAGGCCAGCGGAGGGCAGGGCTCGGCCTTGAGGTCTACCACGCAGACCAGCGCTGCTCCATGACCCAACGCGTATCATGTCCTCCAGTGCTCTCTGCGTGGTGTGTGGGGGTTTCACAGAAGTTATTTTACTGAGACTCACAACCACTTTCAATTGACAGGCATTATGATGTTCACATTACAGATGAAGAAACAAGGCCAAGGGTGATGAGCCCAAGTCTGAGAAGAAGAGCCAGTATCTGAACCCGCGATGCCCACCCCAGGCTGCTCCCATGACCCCCAAGGCCCGCGTCCCACTGAGGCCACAGGTAAGGGGTTCATTCCACACTGCTCCTCGCTTCATTGATCCAACTAACTGCCATGCTACATTCTCACCACGGGGAAGGCTCTTGTGAATGATCAAGCTATAGCTTTTGCTCACCTTTTCCTTCAGCTCACTGTAGGACTATTTCACATGCCAGCTTTCCCCCCAAGGGTGGGTGTTATGCGTTAAACTGTGTCCCATGCAAAATTCATATTGAAGTCCTAACCCCCAGTACTTTAGAATGAGACCTTATTTGGAAACAGGGTCATTGCAGATGCAATACTTAAGATGAAGTCATGGCGGGCGGGGGGGGGGGGGGGGAGGCAAATCCAATATGACTGGTGTCCTGGTAAAAGAAAAAAAAAAAAAGGGAAACTGGGACATGGACATGCACACAGGGGATGCCATGCGAAGAAGGAGGCAGAAATCCAGGTGACAAGTCTGCAAGCCAAGGAACAACAGAGATTGCTGGCAAAACACCAGGAGCTAGGAGAGAGGTGAAGAACAGACTCTCCCTCACAGCCCTCAGGAGGAAGGAACCGTGCAGACACCTTCATCTTGGAATCCCGGCCTCCAGAACTGTGAGACAATAAACATCGTTGTTTATGCCACTTGGTGGGTCGGGGGCCCTGGGGGCTAATTCAGGGGGTGAGCAGACGAAGGGGAAGGGCTGCAGCGGGCCTCCACCTGCGCTATGGGTGCTTCAGATGGGAGGGGTGGGCAGAAAGCACAGAGCTCTGTGTGCGAGTTTGCTCCTGCCCACCATTACCGTCCCCGACAGGGACGACAACCAAATGAGGCAGCATTAGTGCAAGCTCACCAAGCATAGAAACACCCACAAACCTACAACAAGCTGCGGAGTGTGACCTATGTTAACAAATTGCACGAGCCCACAAGCAACGCAGGCCCGTGACTGCAAGGAAAGGTTTCGGGCAGTGTGTGTTCCGGAGGATGTTAACAGTCCCTGCTGACCTGGATATACAGGCGCACAAATTCCCACCATTTACTGAGCATCTACGAGGAGCTCAGTCTTGCACCGAGTGCTCCCCATGTCATGGTCAATGAGTAAGTCACCCCAAAATGCAGTCTACTCACACGCTCACACCAATAAATAATGATAGCAACAACAGTGACCATTTAAGAACTTACTCATGCAGCGTGCTGCGCTCTACGTACCACACCCTATGCAGCATTTGAGAAGCTGTCCAAGGTTCACACCACACCCAGAGAGTAGAGGTGGGTGTCCAAACCAGACCTCTGTACTCCAGAGTTCCTGCTCCTATAAAACAGTGACTAGGAGTATGGACTCAGGGCTTCGAGTCCTTATGTTCAAATCCTGGTTTCACCACTTATTAGGGGGGAACTTTGGACAAGTAACTTCACCTGTCAATGCCCTAGTTTCTTCATATGTAAAATGGCAATAAAAACGGCCTCCTTGCTAGAAGGAAAAAGGAAATTAAAAACACATAAAGTGGACTTCCAATTTCCAGTCCAGCACATAAGAAGCTTGGAAGTCCATCCTAACAACAAATGAAATGTTGGACAAACTGAAAAAATAACTCTTCTTAATCCATAAGAGACATGAGGCCACAGGGCAAACCACTGCCCCCCAAGCTGGAGAGAATGCAGAGAATCACAACTTCTTGGAGCACAAACTCACAGGCAGAAACCTCTCTGTGAACCAGGACCAGAGCAGGGAAACTAGGACTGGAACTAACGAGCTGCCAGAAGCTTGCTGTGGATAACTTTTGTGAGTTTTGCCTCTAGGAGCTCAACCTTGTACCGACATGAGTATCAGAGAAAAACCCACACTTCCGCTTCCAGCAAGGAGAAGGGAAAAGGAACCATTTTAAAATACACCACAGTATTCTATTCCTCTTAACGAGGCCAGCCTCCAGGTAGGAATAAAGATGGCAGAGGAGTAGGGGACCGTATTTCAACTGGTCCCCGGAATTGAGCTGGATATCTACCAGACCACTCTGAGCACCCACGAAATCAGCCTGAGATGTAAGAAGATCCGGATCTCCACAAACAGAATATCGCGAGCAGTTGGTTTCGAGGTACAAAGCAGGGAGCCATGATTCCCTGGGCAGATGGATAAACAGCAGCAGGAGGGAGCCTGGCCGTGGGGATCCTACACCGCCGGTGAGCGACAGCCTCGTGCACTGGGGACGGGGCACAGACTCGCAGACCAGTAGCGGCAGGGAAAAGACTTTAGGGCAGCCCCCGGGGCGGAAACCCGGAGTGGCGGGGTCGCACGTGCGAACTGGGAGCGGCTGGCCATTTTAGAAGCACAAAGGGCAGAGATGTGCCCTGACCTGGAGGCAGGACTGGGAGCACTGCGGAGGGGTGCACAACCCAGGACGCTGCAGTTTATGGCAGCACAGACAGAAACGGAGACAGTGTGGCCTGGAGAGCTCACTGAAGAACAGACTGCGATCTCTCTGCTCTGAGGCAGAGGGTTGGAAACGGTCTCTTCTGCTCTGACTCGCGGAAGAGACGCGGAAAGCCTCCAGGGAAAGCCCCCAGGGAACAAAAGCCCCAAAAAACTGATTCCCACTGAGCCAATCCCCCGTGCCAGGGGGGCAAGGGCAACTCTGCCCAAACAGGGTTACCTGAGTAACAGCACAACAGGCCCCACCCCCAGAAGACAGGCTGGGAGAACAAGAGGTCAGCAACCCTAAGGTCCCTAGAAAACAAGAGCATCTTGCTTGGGTTGTGGTCAATAATTTGGACTCTATAAATTCCCTCAACCACCCCTCAACAGACTGACTAGCAGGAGGAACCCCCAAAATAGGAAAGACTCAGAGATTATGACTTATGCCGCAGATTTACAAATGGATGCAGATATAACCAACATGTCGGAGATGGAATTCAGGCTAGCAATTGTGAAGACAATAGCTAGAATGGAGAAATCAATTAATGGCAACATAGAGTCTCTAAGGGCAGAAATGAAAGCTGAATTGGCAGAACTTAAAAACGCTATCAATGAGATCCAATCCAATCTAGATAATCTAACAGCTAGGGTAAGTGAGGCAGAAGAACGAATAAGCAACCTGGAAGACAATATAATAGATAAAAAGGGAAAAGAGGAGGCCAGGCAAAAACAACTCAGAATCCATGAAAACAGAATCAGAGAAATAAGCAGCACCATGAAGTGTTCCAGTGTCAGAATAATTGGAATCCCGGAGGGAGTGGAGAGAGAGAGAGAGGACTAGAAGATGTATTTGAGCAAATCGTATCTGAGAACTTCCCTAATCTGGGGAATGAAACAAACATTCGTCTCCTAGAGGCAGAGAGGAGCCCTCCCAAGATCAAGGAAAACAGGCCAACACCCCGGCATGTAATAGTAAAACTTGCAAATCTTAGAACCAAGGAAACCATCTTAAGGGCAGTTAGAGGGAAGAGATTCCTTACGTACAGAGGGAGGAACATCAGAATAACGTCAAACCTATCCACACAGACCTGGCAAGCCAGAAAGGCCTGGCAAGACATATTCAGGGTACTAAATGAGAAGAACATGTAGCCAAGAATACTTTATCCAGCAAGGCTGTCATTCAGAATGGATGGAGAGATGCAGAGCTTCCAAGACTGGCAGAAACTGAAAGAATATGTGACCACTACGCCGGCCCTGCAAGAAATATTAAGGGGGGTTCTATAAAAGGAGAAAGACCCCAAGAGTGATATACAACAGAAATTTACAGGGACAATCTATAAAAACAACATCTTCACAAGCAACATGATGACAATTAATTCATATCTTTCAATAATCACTCTCAACGTGAATGGCCTAAACGCTCCCATAAAACGGCACAGGGTTGCAGATTGGATAAAAAGACAGGACCCATCCATATGCTGTCTACAAGAGACTCATTTTGAACCTAAAGACACATCCAGACTGAAAGTGAAGGGATGGAGATCCATCTTCCATGCCAGCGGACCTCAAAAGAAAGCTGGGGTAGCAATTCTTATATCAGACAAATTAGATTTAAACTAAAGTCTGTAGTTAGAGACACAGAAGGACACTATATCATTCTTAAAGGGTCTATCCAACAAGAAGATCTAACAATTGTAAATATCTATGCCCCCAACATGGGAGCAGCCATCGACATAAGCCAACTGTTAACCAAAATAAAGAGTCATATTGATAACAATATGTTAATTGTAGGAGACCTCAATACTCCACTCTCAGCAATGGACAGATCATCTAAGCAGAAAATCAACAAAGAAACAAGAGTTTTGAATGACACACTGGACCAGATGGACCTCATAGATATATACAGAACATTCCACCCAAAACAACAGAAAACTCATTCTTCTCGAGCGCACATGAACTTTCTCCAGAATAGACCACATACTGGGTCACAAATCAGGTCTCAACTGATACCAAAAGACTGAGATTATTTCTCAGACCACAATGCTTTAAAACTGGAACTCAATCACAAGAAAAAATTTGGCAGAAATTCAAACACTTGGAAGCTAAAGACCACTCTGCTCAAGAATGTTTGGGTCAACCAGGAAATCAAAGAACTTAAACAATTCATGGAAATCAGTAAGAATGAAAACACATCGGTCCAAAACCTATGGGATACTGCAAAGGCGGTCCTAAAGGGGAAATACATAGCCATCCAAGCCTCACTCAAAAAAACAGAAAATAGAAAAATCCCGAATTCACCAACTAACTCTACACCTTAAAGAACTAGAGAAAAAGAAACAAACGATGCCTAAGCTACGCATTAGAAGAGAAATAATTAAAATTAGAGCAGAAATCAATGAAGTAGAAACAAGAAACACAGGAGATCAGACCAACGAAACTAGAAGTTGGTTCTTTGAAAGAATTAATAAGATCAATGAACCACTGGCCAGACTTATCCAAAAGAAAAGAGAAAGGACCCAAATTAATTAAATTATGAAAGAAAAGGGAGAGATCACGACTAACACCAAGGAAATAGAAACAATTATTAGAAATTATTATCAACAACTATATGCGAATAAACTGAGCAATCTGGATGAAATGGATGCCTTCCTAGAAACCTATAAGCTGCCAAGACTGAAACAGGAAAAAACTGACAACCTGAACAGGCCAATAACCAGTAAGGAGATTGAAGCAGTGATCAAAAACCTCCCAAAAAACAAGAGTCCAGGGCCTGATGGATTCCCTGGGGAATTCCACCAAATATTCAAAGAAGAAATAATACCTATTCTGCTGAATCTGTTTCAAAAAAACAGAAACAGAAGGAAAACTTCCAAACTCATTCTCTGAGGCCAGCATTACCTTAATCCCCAAACCAGGCAAAGACCCCATCAAAAAGGAGAATTTCAGACCAATATGCCTGATGAATATGGATTCCAAAATCCTCAACAAAATCCTTGCTAATAGGATCCAACAATAAATTAAAAGGTTCATCCACCACAACCAAGTGGGATTTATCCCCGGGATGCAAGGGTGGTTCAACATTCGTAAATCAATCAGTGTGATAGAACACATTAATAAGAGGAGAGAGAAGAACCATATGGTCCTCTCAGTTGATGCAGAAAAAGCATTTGACAAAATACAGCATCCTTTCCTGATTAAAACCCTTCAGAGTATAGGGATAGAGGGAACATTCCTCAAGTTCATAAAATCCATCTATGAAAAACCCATAGCGAATATCATCCTCAATGGGGAAAAGCTGAGAGCCTTTCCCTTAAGATCAGGAACACATCAAGATGCCCACTTTCGCCACTATTGTTCAACATAGTAGTAGAAGTCCTAGCAACAGCAATCAGACAACAAAAAGAAATAAAAGGCATTCAAATTGGCAAAGAAGTAGTCAAACTCTCTTTTTGCAGATGACATGATACTTTATATGGAAAACCCAAAGACTCCACCCCAAATTACTAGAACTCATACAGCAATTCAATAATGTGGCAGAATACAAAATCAATGCACAGCAATCAGTTGCTTTCTTATACACAAACAACGCAACTGTAGAAAGAGAAATTAGAGAAACGATTCCATTTACAATAGCACCAAAAACCGTAAGATACCTCAGAATAAACCTAACCAAAGAGGTAAAGGATCTATACTCCAGGAACTACAGAACACTCATGAACGAAATTGAAGAAGACACAAAAAGATGGAAAAATATTCCATGCTCATGGATCGGAAGAATAAACATTGTTAAAATGTCTATGCTACCCAGAGCAATCTATACCTTCAATGCCATCCTGATCAAAATTCCAATGACATTTTTCAGCGTGCTAGAACAAACAATCCTAAAATTTGTATGGAATCAGAAAAGACCCCGAATCGCCAAGGAAATGTTGAAAAAGAAAAACAAAGCTGGGGGCATCACGTTGCCCGATTTCAAGCTATATTACAAAGCTGTGATCACCAAGACAGCATGGGACTGACACAAAAAGAGACATATAGACCAATGGAACAAGAATAAAGAACCCAGATATGGACCCTCAACTCTATGGTCAAATAATCTGCGACAAAGCAGGAAAAAACATGCAATGGAAAAAAGACAGTCTCTTCAATAAATGGTGCTGGGAAAATTGGACAGCCACATGCAGAAGAATGAAACTCGACCATTCTCTAACACCATACACAAAGATAAACTCAAACTGGATGAAAGACCTCAATGTGAGACAGGAATCTATCAAAATCCTAGAGGAGAACATAGGCAGTAACCTCTTTGACATCGGCCACAGCAACTTCTTTCAAGATACATCTCCAAAAGCTAGTGAAACAAAAGCAAAAATGAACTTTCGGGACTTCATCAAGATAAAAAGCTTCTGCACAGCAAAGGAAACAGTCAATAAAACAAAGAGGCAACCCACAGGATGGGAGAAGATATTTGCAAATGACACTACAGATAAAGGGCTGGTATCCAAGATCTATAAAGAACTTCTCAAACTCAACACCCAAAAAACAAATAATCAAGTCAAAAAATGGGCAGAAGATATGAAAAGACCCTTCTCTGAAGAAGACACACAAATGGCTAACAGACACATGAAAAAATGTTCATCATCATTAGCCATCAGGGAAATTCAAATCAAAACGACACTGAGATACCACCTTACACCAGTTAGAATGGCAAAAATGGACAGGGAAAGAAACAACAAATGTTGGAGAGGTTGTGGAGAAAGGGGAACCCTCCTACACTGTTGGTGGGAATGCAAGTTGGTACAGCCACTTTGGAAAACAGTGTGGAGGTTCCTCAAAAAGTTAAAAATAGAGCTACCTTATGACCCAGCAATTGCACTCCTGGGTATTTATCCCAAAGACACAGATAGAGTGAAAAGAAGGGCCATATGCACCCCAATGTTCATAGCAGCAATGTCCGCAATTGCCAAACTGTGGAAAGAGCCAAGACGCCCTTCAACAGATGAATGGATAAAGAACATGTGGTCCATATATACAATGGAATATTACTCAGCCATCAGAAAGGATGAATAACCAACTTTTACATCAACATGGTTGGGACTGGAGGAGATTATGCTAAGTGAAATAAGTCAAGCAGAGAAAGTCAATTATCATATGGTTTCACTTATTTGTGGAACATAAGGAATAGCATGGAGGACATTAGGAGAAGGAAGGGAAAAATGAAGCGGGGGGAAATCGGAGGGAGAGATGAACCATGAGAGCCTACGGACTCTGAGAAACAAACAGGGTTTTAGAGGGGAGGGGAGAGGGGGGATTGGTTAGCCCGGTGATGGGTATTAAGGAGGGCACGTACTGCATGGAGCACTGGGTGTTACATGAAAACAATGGATCGTGGATCACATCAAAAACTAATGACGTATTGTATGGTGACTAACATAACATAATAAAATTTTAAATAAATAAATAAATAAATAAATAAAAATAAAATAAAAACAAGGCCAGTCTCCAGGGGAAACCAATTAACCACAGCCTAACCTGCTGGGGTATTATCGGAGACAAAGCTACCTGGGGGAAGGGAAATGCCCACCTCCAGCCTCCTACTACATCCTTCCATGTGTGAGAAAGAACGTACCCAAACCCAGACCACTTTAGCCAGCCTTCCCCACCTAAAGGGGCTGGAAAAAAAACCGAGAAACACTGGAGAAGTTCATGTCCAGGGGCAGAGGCTCACCGAGAGACTGAGACCTAATCACAGGATTATAAAAGGATCCCCCTCCCCCAAACCTTACCAATACATTAATAAAAGCCTATTACAGTTCCTTGTACCCAGTACATCCTGTCCAGCTGTAAAGGAAGAAAAAAATTACAAGACACACTAAAAGGCAAAACACACAGTTTGAAGAGACAGAGCAAGCATCAGAACCAGACTCAGATTTGGCAAGGATCCTGGGATTATCAGACTGAACATTTAAAACAACTCTGATGCACATGTTCAGGGCTCTGCTGGATGAAGCAGATAGCAGGCAAGAGACATTGCCCACAATGAAAGCAGAGACATGAAAATTCTCAGAAAGAACCAACAAAGAAATGCTAGAGATCAAAACCACTGCAACAGAAGTGAAGAATGCCTCTGAGATGGGAGTAGTAAGAGACTGGCCACAGCTGAGGAAAGAATTTCTGAGCTTAGGGATATCTCCAAAGAAGCCTCTAAAACTGAAAAGCAGGCAGGAAAGAAGACTGATGGAAACAGAAGAGAGCATCCAAGGATTGTGGAACTACAGAAGTAATATGCATGTAGTGAGAATATGAGAAGAAGAAGAAAGAGATAAAGGAACTGAAGAAATATTTGAAACGATAATGACTACGAATTTCCCTAATAGGATGTCAAATGCCAAAACAGATCCAAAAAGCTCAGAGAACACCAAATAGGAATAATACCAAATAAACTACACCTATCATGTTCAAACTACAGTAAACCAAAGTTAATGAAAAATTATTGAATGAAGGCAGGGTTGGCGGGGAGGACACCTTATCTCTAGAGGAGCAAAGATAAGAATTATACCCAACTTCTCAGAAACCATGCAAGCAAGAAGAGAACAGAGTGAAATATTTACAGGCCTGAAAGAAAAGAACACCAACCCAGAATTCTGTGCCCTGCAAAAGTATCCTTCAAAAATAAAGGAGAAATAAAGACTTTCTCGGACAAACAAAAATTGAAGGAATTTTTTACCACTAAGACCTGTCTTACAAGAAATATCAAAACAAGATAAAGTCAGAAACTTGATCTGCATAAAGGAAGTTAGAGCACTGGAAAAGGAAGAAGTGAAGGTAAAATAAAAACTTTTATTTATCTTAATCTTAATTGATCTAACAAAGTTTGCTCAAAATAATAATAGCAACAAGGTATTCAATAATATATGCTCTCTATATACATATGCTTATACAAAAGTGAAATAAATATCAACAATGATACAAGGGGTACAAAGAAGGAATAAGGATTATTCTGTTATTACAAGGTACTTAAACTATCCATAAAGTGGAACAGTGCTATTTGAAAATCAACTTGGATTATATATAAATGTATACCACAAGTTCTATGGTAACCACCAGAAAAAATTTTAAAAAAAAGTACAAGTAATATACTAAGAAAGGAGAGAAGATGAAACCATATAAAGTGCGGAATTACAGCTACAAATGAGGGGTGCCTGGGTGGCTCAGTCAGTTACGTGTCTGTCTTTGGCTCAGGTCAAGGTCTCAGGGTCCTGGGATCAAGCCCCTTGTTGGGCTCCCTGCCCAGTGAAGAGTCTGCTTGTCCTTCTGACCCTCCCCCTGCTCGTGCTCTCTGTCTCAGAAAAATTAAATCTTTAAAAAATAAATAAAACTACAAACGGCAGAAAAGAAAAAGACTGGAACACAAAGGAACATAGAACAAGGGCAACAAATAGAAAATACTAACAAATATGATCAATATTAATTCAACTATATCAATAATCACTTTGACTACCAGTGATCTAAATGTACCAATTAAAAGACAGAGACTGCCAAGCTGGATCAAGAAACAAGATTCAACTATATGTTGGCTGTAAGAAAACCCCTGTAAATTTAAAGACACATGCAGATTAAAAGGAAATTATACCATGCTAACACTAATCAAAAGAAAGGGGAAGTAGCTTTATTAATTTCAGACAGAACAGACTCCAAGGATAATTATCATTTATAAAAAGGGACACAACATAATGTTGAAGGGGTCATTCTCCAAGAAGACATAATAATCCTTAACATGTATGCATCTAACAACAGAGTCACAAAGCATGAGGTAAAAACGGGTAGAATGGCAAGGAGAAAAAGATGAATCCATTACTTTAGTTGGAGACTTCAATGCCCCTCTCTCAGAAATGGACAGATCCAGCAGGCAGAAAATCAGTGAGGACACAGTTGAATTCAACAACACCATCAATCAACTGGGTATAATTGACATCTATAGACAACTTCATTCAACAACAGCAGAATACACATTCTTCTCAAGGTCACATAGAACATTTGCCAAAATAGACCACATTCTGGGCCATAAAACAGCCCTCAACAAATTGAAAAGAATAGAAATCATACAGAGTCTGCTCACAGACCCCCCCCCAAAAAAAATAAAAATAAACTAGTAATCAATAACAGAAAGATAGCTGGACTATCTCAAAATATGTACAAATTAAACAATATACTTTTAAAAACACAAGTTGAAGAAATCTCAAGAAAATTTTTTTTAATTTTAACTAAATAAAAATGAAAACACAAGTTATCAAAATCTATGAAAAGAAACGAAAGCTGTATTTAGAGGAAAATTTATATTAACATTGAATGTATAATATTAGAAAAGAAGAAAGACCTAAAATCAACCATCTAAGCTTCCACCTTAGGAAGGCAGAAAAAGATGAGTAAATAAAATCCAGATTAAGTGGAAAAAAAAAATTGAAATTAGAGCAGAAACCAAATAAATTAAAAATCGGAAATTACAAATACCATATGATTTCACTCATATGTGAAATTTAAGAAACAGATGAACATAGGGGAGGGGACTAAAAAAGAGAGAAGGAGACAAACCATAGGAGACAATTAACTATAGAGAACAAACTAAGGTTGCTAGAGGGAGGTGTGGGGGGGATGGGCTAGATGGGTAAAGGGTATTAAGGAAGGCACTTGTTGTGATGAGCACCGGGTGTTATATGTAAGTGACGAATCAATAAATCCTACTCCTGAAACCAATATTATACGATATGTTAACTAACTAGAATTTAAATAAAAACTTGAGAATACATACATACATACATACAGGAAATCAACAAAGAAAAATCAACAAAACCAAAACCTAACTCTTTGAAAAGATCAATAAAATCATTAAGCCTCTAACCAGGCTAATAGGCAAGAGAGAGGCCACAAGTTACTAATAGAAGAAATGAAAAGGGGGACTTACTACTGAAAAGGGGGACATACCACAGATCCCCTGAACCTTAAAAAGATAGTAAAGGAATACCATGAATAAGTTTATGGCCACAAATTTGACAACGTAGATGAAACAGACAAATTCTTTAAAAGACACAATCTGCCAAAACTCACAAAGAAATAATCATGATGATCCTATCTCTATTAAAGAAATGGCATCAAAAATTAATACTGTTCCAAAACAAGAGGTGCCTGGGTGGCTCAGTTAGTTGAGCATCTGACTCTTGGTTTTGGCTCAGGTCATGAACTCAGGGTCGTGAGATCAAGCCCCGCCTCAGGCTCAACGCTTAGTGAGGAGTCCGCTTAAGATTCTCTCTCCCTCTCCCTCTGCCTCTCCCCTCACTCATGTGCACTCTCTCAAAATAAATAAATCTTTAAAAAAAAAATAATAATAATCTTCTAAAACAAAAAGTACCAAGCCCAGATGTGTCCACCAGTGAATTCTACCAAACATGTAATTATACCAATTCTCTACAATCTCTTTTAGAAAACAGAAGCAGAATTAAACTTCCTAACTCATTCTACAAAGGCCAGCATCACCCTAATACCAAAAGCAGACAAGGACATTACAAGAAAAGTAAATTACAGGCCAATATCTCTCATGAACAGAGATGCAAAAATCCTCAGCAAAACATTAGCACATCGAACCCAACAATGTGTAAAAAGAACCATACACCACAACCAAATGGGATTTATCCCTGGTAGCCAAGGCTGATTCAACATTCTAAAATCAAATAATAAATCCATCACACCAGTAGGATAAGAAATAAAAATCACATGCTCACATCAATAGAAACATAAGAATTTGATAAAATCCAACATCCATTCATGATACACAATCTCAGTAAACTAGGAAGAGGTGAGAACTTCCTCAACTTGATAAAGATTATCTATAAAACACTTACAGCTAACATTATACTTAATGATAGAAACTAGAAGTTTTCCCACTAAGATTAGAAACAAATCAAGGACCTGTTTACTAAGTGAAAGAAGCCGATGTGAAAAGGCTCCAGACTCTATGATTCCAACTCTACGACATTCTGGAAAAATCAGAACCATGAAGACAGCAAAGGATCCACAGTGGCCAGAATGTGGGGGAAAGAAAGGGATGAACAGGTGGAGCGAGGAGGATTTTAGGGCGGTGAAACTCGTCTGCACGATGCAGTAACGATGAATGCATGTCATTATACATTTGTCCACACCCACAGAACGTACACCACCAAGAGTGACCCTGAATGTAAACTCTGGACTCTGGGTGTTACTCGTGTGTTAGTGTCCGTTCATGGACTGTAACAAAGGTACCACTGTGGTGTGGGATGTCAACAGTGGGGTAGGCTGTGCCTGTTTGGGGACAACGAAATCTCTGGACTTTCTGGTCAATCTTCAGCGAACCTAAAACTGTTCTAAAAAATAAAATTTATTAAGAGATAGCACACATAAAGTGCTTAGAATGGAGCCTGGCGCTCAATAAATTTGACAGAGGTCGCTGATGTGGCTGCAGCCTTGCTAATGCAGCTCGGCCTCAGCTAAAAGTCCTTCTTGTGGAATCTCCAAGCGGGGGATCTGAGTGAGCGCCCTCCAAAGCCCTTTGTGGATTAGCTGCTGCTGTTGCAGGACAGCTCCAGAGAGGGTGTTCCCTGGAGCACACTTCAGAGAACGGTACTTAGTATTCAAAAACAAAAACAACACCTAACAAAAGTCCCTCTGGACCATCAGTCTGGCTGCATGTCCCACCAAACACCTGGGTTCCAAGCGATGCCTGCCAAGCTCAGGTGTCCAGGCAGCTCTCGTGACACTGTCCTGAGCTTCGTGCCTAGCCAATGCCACAGACTTCCACCCAGGCTACGCTGTGGGCTCAGGCCTTCTCAAGGTGCTCCCGTCACTGTCCTCCTCTGCCCTTGACCCTTCCAGGTCACCCCATCACTCCCTGAGTCTGCACACAGGAACTCGTGCTCACAGGCCATGTCTGAAAGATGCCCTGGACCTGGCGGGCATCCTGGTGGAGGATGTCACCACCCCCGCCTGCCCCCAGTGCCCTCATCAGCAGAGATGATGGATGCATTCAGCAGGGCTTTGAAAGAGTTTACAGTCCTCTCCCCTAAGTCCTTGCTATTTGTTTTTTTTTTTTCTTTTAATCTCTGATAGTCTGAAAGCAATTTATCTTAGAGCTTATCTGGTCCCCTCATTTCTTGATGCCTTTGAAGACTGTCAGAAGGACACAGGCAGCAGGACACAGGCGGCAGGAGGAGGGGGCACTCTTAGGACTCATTTATTTATTTATTTTTTCCAAGCCTCAGTTCTGTACCAGAGATGAAAACCCAAACTGACACAGCAAACTTAAAATGAGTGGCTGTTAAAAGTGTTCCTGGCAAAGACGGAGAGTAAGAGGCCCGCGCAGTAATGACAGTCAAGGAGCCCAGCCCTCGGAGTTTGTTTGAGCCAGTGGAAATGGCCTTCAAAGCAACAAAGGACCCTTTGAAAAAAGAAAGGCATCAGCAGGAGTCTGGGGTGTGGGGTGCGGGCATTGCCCCAGGGCTCAGGCTCAGGCCCCCCGCTTTACCCCTGGGTGGACTCCGCCTTGGTCTATAGCTTCTAGGGCAGGTGCCTTGGCCCCCAAAGCAACTGGGCAGTTCTCAAGTCTGAAACTAGCAGTGAGTGGAGAATATCAAGCCTGCCCCCGGCCACCAAGTGTATTAACTACCAGGTAAGTACTACTCCTATAAAATATGTGAGTCAAGTTTAAAAAATAGGGTGGGAGATTCAACTCTGAACAATCTCTCATGAATAAAAGCATGGTGATGGTGTCCGCTGTCCTCCGTGGACTCACTCACTCATTCCTCAGACCTTCCAAAGGCCCCTGTTATGTGCCAGGCATTGCACTGAGGACAGAGGTATGAGACACTGGCCCTGCGTCCAGGGGCCCATGAGCTAGTGAGAGCTGCCACCACACAGAGGCAGAGAAGGTGACACTGAAACTGTGACTGATTTGAACTAGAAAAAAAGCCTGCCCCCTCCCTGCCCCACCACAGAAAAAAAAAAGAAAGAAAGAAAAAACAAAAAAACCCAAACATGTTCCTTTTGGGATTTCGACTCAAGGACCCCGCCGTCCATTGAAAGCAGTTGTTTTGCCAAGCGAGCCCCTTCAATCCTAGACCCCCGCCTTGCTCACAGAAAGCTGCATTTTAGACGCAGGAAGCTCTGGGAGCCCGAGGTCTCTAGCACTGTGGATACGCGCCCAGACGGGGCCACACAGAAACAAACTGGTCTGTAACCACGGAACAAAAAAAAAAAAGATGAATCCGTTGATTTCCAGAAAGATATTGGAGGTAGCTCCCTCTACTTTCTCTGTGCTTGGCTGGCAACATGTTACTTTACTTCCAGCAAGTATGAGTAAGATGTTTTAAATGTGTGTACCCTTGTGGCCAAAAACAGAGCACACATTTTTCAAAGGCAGGGACCAAGAGCTAATCTAAAACGTGTGTTGAGAGACCATCCCGCCCTGGACAGACGGATGCTCCTCCGCACCCCGCTACTACCACCACCACCCCCCCCCAACTAAGAAGAAGGACGAGCTGGCGCAGACCGGCCACTCCCCTGTGCACCTGGACCTGTGCTGAGTCCCTCACAAACACCATCTCACTAAATTCCCACAACAACCCGGAGGCGCTTCACAGACCAGGTCATCAGAGAAGTGAGGAAGTGAAGCCACACCCTACAGGTGGTCGTGTTAGCAGGTGACACCAAAACGTGCCCTGTCCCCAGGGCGGGCGTGTGACTGCTACACGTGCCCTCAGATCAGATGGTCTTCTTAGAAGGAGCGCAAGCTGGAGATGAAGTGAAAGACTGACATACCGTGAGCATCCACCATATGCTCCATTTCCTACCATTTCAAATGTATCTATCAGGAGGGACCCAAGGGGCAGATTCCCAGGTCCCCCTCAAATTAGTGGAGGCATGAGCCCAGCAACCTCTCACCCCCATGCGATTCTGACTCAGGAAGTCATGAATTACATCAGCTGGGTCAGTAACATAAACTTATTTAGAGGGACCCACAGGAGGTCACCCATTTAACACTGCCATCTGGAACACACAAGCACACACACTGATACATAAACATATTGAAACATGGAAAACGGGGGCACCTGAGTGGCTCAGTCAGTTAAGCATCTGACTCTTGGTTTCGGCTCGGGTCATGATCTCAGGGTCATGAGATCGAGCCCCGTATTGGGCTCTGTGCAGAGTGTGGAGTTTGCTTGAGATTCTCTCTCTCCCCCCTCTGCTTCTCCCTCTCCCCCCACCAAGCCCGCGCCCATGCTCTCTCTCTCTCTCTAAAACAAGTAAATCTTGAAACATGGAAACAAAGGTCTCAGAAAACAACACTTAACCTCGGGTAGAGATGCCTAATGCTAGTAATTTCTATTTTATTCTATGGCATTTCATTTTTTAAGAGATACTTACTAGTTGTGACCCACTAAACTGTTCCACAACTAAACTGTTTCATGGCCCAGGACCTGTGGACCGCAAAAACTGATCTGGGTGTTCCACACATTTTCTAATGTACATGCCATGACCTTGACAGGCCAGAGATGGTACCTAATTTTCATGTTACAAATGAGAAAGCGGAGGCTCAGCAAATGCCCAAGATCACGGAGGTGGACATGGGGTCTGAGCTACAGCCCACCAGAGCCCAAAGCCCCTGGCATTACAGATGTTCTTTGAGTCTCCCCTGCACAAACTCTGCACAGTGCTGTAGAAAGGGGGCTTGCTCGGCAACATCATTAACTACCACCCTTGGCTGGCTCTCCACATTCCCCTGATGCTAATATAGCCCTGACTGTACGTCACACCACCTAGTTCTTCAGGAGAGAGAGGATGTGGTGGGAGAGACCATGCTAAATGTACTCACGCCTTCTGATCACTGAGTGCATCATTAGCAAAGGCATGCTTAAGAGTCACAGAAATAGGAAACTCAGCCAAATTATCCCAGGGTCCTATTGCAACTAGAATGGACCTGGATGGAGGCCCATTTGGGGTGGCGCAGGGGTTCAATTTAAAATTTCCTTAATTTTGCACTGCATGGGAATCAGTTGGATCAAATGCCAAAGTACAGCCAGACTTTTAACACACCTGGCCCATCTCTCCGGGGCACAACCAAGCCCCAGGCTGATGTGAGGTCACAACAGCACCACTCTCCCAAGCCAGGTAGACCCTTCCCTGACCAGAGTCCTCTGTTCAGCACCTTTACATCATGAAGCTCATTCGTGTTACCCTCACCACAACCCTAAGAAAGCAGGGTATATACTCACTCTGCCATTATTTATAAATTGCATGATCCCCTTTATACAAAATCTCCAGCCAGGCCAATCCATGGAACTAGAAAGCAGATTAGCAGCTGCCTAGGGCTTGGGGAAGGGGAAAGTAAGCAATGCTAGCTAGCAGAAGATCTCCCCACCAGGTCAACATTTCCCTGGTAACTTCAGCTTCATTCCAGAAATAATTTACAGGCTCAAAAGACAAATGTTGTCTAAACTCCAAATACTAGAACCTGTTTTCATAAATGATGCCATCTAACTACGTTGGCAAATGAGTCTGCTTGCTTCATGGAAACGTTTTCAATATCCTGGTATAAACACAAAAGGCTTCCCCGCGGTGTGTGCTGCCTACTCTGCTGGGAGCTCCCCCCTTGCCACTCCCTTGGCCAAATCCTACTCATCAAGCTCAGAACCCCTCCTTCAGGCAGCCCTCCTTTACCTTTACCTTGACCTCTCCGGGGCAGTGTGGGAGGGGAAGGGCACTTTGTGTTGGCCTCACTTAGCGTGCCTTATTGCTATGCTGTCCTCTTATTTAGCATCCCCCACTCCCCGAAACAGAGCATCTTGAAGGCAGACGGGGGTCATACTCATGTCTGAAATCCCAATGCCTGGCTCGCAGAGGATGGCGCCTCTAGCTTACGTCAGCGAGCTTCAGGGCACCAGGAGCACATTCACCTTTAAAAGTGCCTCAAATGGAAGAACTGCAAACATCAGGGAGGGGAATCACACTTTAACAACTTCTAAGAAAACGTGAGTGTTGATGAGAATCAGGATAACGCCCAGTGTTTACAAAATCAGCAGAGTCATGCTCCCTTATTCCCGCTCCTCTCTCAGGGAACTCTCAGGGACGTTCTGTTATCATAGCACGAGATACAGCACAGAAAGTATCCACGCAGCCCCTGCTCTCATGGGACAAAGTCGACCTCCAGCACGTTCCTTCCAACGGTGTGCAAGTGTCCAAGAGACCTGCCAGAGGGGCATGGCTGACATTCACGACCGTCTGCCCTGACCAAAGCGTGACCAGGGGCGAGCTACCAAATGACTGTGCAGAAGGCTCCTGATCTGCCCTGCGGAGGAAACACTCCCACCTCCTGGAGGGGGCACGAGAATTATGAAAGGGGGGCCCGGACCACAGGATGAGAACCGACACCGTCACCCCCCTTTCCCCTACACGCCTTCTCAAGTGTCAACACTGCAGACACAGCCTCTCTGAAGGAAGATTCACAACCACAGAAAGTTGAAAAGAGAAGCTTCTTGAAATGCCGGTTCATCAAGGGGCGCCTGGGTGGCTCAGTCATTATGCGTCTGCCTTCAGCTCAAGTCATGATCTCAGGGTCCTGGGATCGAGCCCCGCCCGCATCGGGCTCCCTGCTCGGCGGGAAGCCTGCTTCTCCCTCTCCCACTCCCCCTGCTTGTGTTCCCTCTCTCGCTGTGTCTCTCTCTGTCAAATAAATAAATAAAACCTTTAAAAAAATAAAATAAATTAAATAAATAAATAAATGCTGGTTTATCAAGATAAATGAAACCATATGAAATCGGGGCTTAAGATCTTAGGACGTGTCCCCGACGGGCCCTGCTGACCATGAGGACCAGGGATGTGGCCAGGAGGCTGAGCACCAGCATCCAGAGGCAAGAAAATGCCTGGGCTGGACCTGAGTCCCTCTGACACACACCGACAGACAAGAGAAAAACAGTCCCACACACTGAAGGGCTCCTACAACTTCCTCTTCTGTGTCAGCCTTCAGCCTCTGTTTCAAAGTCTCTCGATGCAGAGCAACAAGTCCCCAAATGATAAGTAGAATAAATACTAGCAATTCTAATAGTGACACATGGTGCTTATTCGATTTCAGGCTTCCTTCTGAGACATTTACGTATATTCTCTCACCTCACCCTCCCGAGGATCAGTAACCTGAGGCACAGGGCAGTTACATGACTCATCTTGAAGTCCGATGCATGCCAATCGGGGAAGCCAGAGCTAAAACCCACAGTCTGGTTCCTGGTCTTAACTGCTACACCCCAAGGCTGCCCCCAGCACCCTGTCCCCATGTTGGCCGCCCTCCCACTTGACTTCATATGCGTTTCTAGCAAAGTTATCGTAATGATTTCTGTCACCCCAGTGTCCCCCGCCCTGAGACAGTACTGGACGCACGACCAATCTAACAGCAATTCTGTAAGGAAATAGGAAGAGCCTGCCTTCGTGCCCTACTCAGAAAGAGAGAGAAACAGGCGCTAAGAGGTCCCAGGTGACAGGCAGTAGCGGGCACAGGGTTGACAACACAATCACTGAGCTAGGTTCTTGCCAGAACATTCCACCTTATCCTCCCAGGAACCCGGGAGAGCTATATGCAGAAACAAACATACACTGTGTCTGCAAGCATGTATCAAACGTGTGTATGCAAATGTGTGCACATGTGTGTATAATACATATATATGTAGATATATACGTGCATATATATGTAGATATACGTGTATGTGTAGAATATGAATATATACTTTTTCATATATACTACATACAGAAGGCTGCCAAGTCTCAGAAAGGACATGTGATTTGCCCCAACAGCCACAGTCCGTATGAGTGCTGGAGACAGTATCGGCAGGCATCTAACCCCGAAGCACGGGCCCTGACCCACCCCACTGCTCCTACAACACCCCGACTTCACCCGGAGTGACAAAGCGCCACGACGTGAATGATTTCCGCGCCAGAACACAGTGGAAGCACACAGTGGAGGCACACCAAGTTTCCGAAGCCTCCTTCTGTGCTGTCTGGGGTATAAAAAGGAATGCCATTAAAGCAGAACCACACCTGGGGCCGGGGGGGGCCTCCTTTATAACCTGCAGAAGGCTCAAATCACATCGGCTGTCAGCCCCTTGAGTGACGTGAGAATTTGCAAAAATAAACAGTCACTCATTATGTTACATCATCTTCCACCAAAGAGTTAAACACGTTTTACCGTTATGAATATTAACAGCCCCTTGGATTAAATTATCATTTTTTTTTTTTTAAATAAAAATGCTTCACAATCTCTCGCAAGGAGTTGACAACCAACCCCACAAGAGGACGGCAGCGGTCATCACTGTTTCGCGCGTTCTCCCCGTGAACCCAACACTGCCTACTGCTTCCCAGGCACTATCGAACTGAGCTCTTATTACTAGTACCTCTGTTATTAATAACTCTTTATAACGTAGTTTAACAAATCCTTGCTTTATTTCTACTCTGCAGATCTTCAGTAGTTTTTCTCTGATGCTGAAAATTCTGCACAGAGAGGAAATTTGTTCAACCGAATCATCCTGCGACATCTGAGACTCTCCCTGCTAAAGGAATCCTGGGGTGAAGCATTCTGGGAAGCGAGGAGCCTGCTTGCGTGCTGGGCCCCAGGAAGCAGGATGGTGCCACACGCACCAAGGCTAGAAAGCGGTGAGCACCCGGGGTGGATGGCGCAGCCGCGGACTTGCTACTTACCAGCTCCGTGTGAACTTTCAGATGCGCCTGCAGCTTGTATTTATCTGGAGTGTTGTAGTCACAGCCGTCGGTGGGGCACTTCAGCAAGATGTTACTGTGTTTCTGAACGACATGGCGCTTAAGGCAGTTTTTGGTGATGGAGGAATAATGGCACTGGGAGCAATGGTACAGGTGTTCCCGCGTGTGGGTGCGCACGTGCATGTCAAAGTGCACCTGGTACCAAAAAAGTTTGCCTAAAAAAACATCGTCACGTGAGAACGAGGACATTTCTTTTATACTGAATTTGATTTTCCTGTTATGATTTTTTTTTTTTACTATTCTATTTAGCTCCCTCTCCAGCCTGTCCAGGTCACCCTTCACACCTTCCTTACTTCCGTCTGCAAATTACTATTCAGGCGGGAGGTTGTAGACCTTAAGGGTGCTGCTACGTCTGCATGATGTCAGAGCTGGGAGGACGGAAACAGTGCTTGCTGAGGACCAAGGACAGCACTGAAGAGGGCTGTGCGCATGCGTAAGCCAGAGTCTCTACACTCTACTGACACCCGGGCCAGAGCCAGGCCTCCTACGGCCAGGGCCTCCAGCTCTCCGGGAGACTCAGAGACCAGGCCTGCACCGTGAGCCAGAAGGGCTCTATTCGGGGCTCCCTACAGAGAGCTGCGCTGACAAGGCCACAACTTCAGCTACACTTTACCTGTCGTGTGCCAGGAGAACAATTCTCCTTCGTTCCCGTTCTGGCAGAGGGCGTGGGGTAAACGGCTGCACACGCCGGACCACGCCGGTGAGGCTAACTGTCCAGTCCCCCTGGCTGCCTCCACAAAGACTGCACGTGCTAAATGGCAGCACCCGTTGCTATCTACAGATGAAGAAGGTAGCTCATTTAGAAGCGGCTCTTTGCAAAGAGACATGAGCTCGAATCAAACACGAGGGGACCCAAAGCAAGCTGGGGACGGGCGGGGCTGCCGGGAACGGAGCTCAACCGGCTGCTTGCCCAGCTCTGCCTCTCCTTACCACAGTATTCACACTCCAGGTCCCCGTACACCTTCCGGATCCTCTCACACAAACCGGTGTTCATCCGTCTCTTCTGTAAACCATCCAGGATCTTCATGAACGCGCTGATGCCTGCCCGGTGCTCAGAGGCAGGCGTGCAAGAGTCAGGCTGGGGCAGGGCCAGGTACCCTGCACCCGCTACCAGAGCAGGGTCTGAGGCCTCACCTGGGTTTGACCTGAGACACTTACTAGGGTCTGGTCCCTCGGGTGGGGGGGCGGCCACTTCCTGCCCCACCCCCGGGGGGCTCTCAGCACCCCGCATGTCCTGGTTTGCTTCTGCGCTTCTGGCCTCAGACAGCAGTGGTGTGACTTCTTGGCCCTGAGTCTGGGAGGAGGCTCTGTGCGGGGCATCCAAGGTCTCCTCGGGAGCAGCGTGAGCCTCGGCAGAGGAGGTATCATTCTTCAACAAAAACCGATCGGAAACCACCGAGTGCGAATGAAGTTCCGCAGAGTCCACAGCAGCTTCCAGCTCACAGGGTGGCAGGGAAGCGCTTTCGGCCTGGGGGGTGGCTAAGTGCACAGGAGAGGCAGGCTCTTCCACAGAGGCTTCCGGCTCCTTCCGTCCCTCCTCAGGCTGAGCATCTCCGGAGCAGGCCGCCTCCTTGGGCGCATTCACCCCCTGGAACACAAACTCTTCTTCTGCCAGCTGCAGCTGGCCCCCCAAGGCTTCCTGCTGGATGTCCCCGCCAGGCTCCAGGAGGCAGAAGCTCTGGTTGATGGAGCTGGTGAAGACCCCGGTCTCCTGCGCGGCCCCATGCGCCTCGCGGATGTGGGCACGCAGCCGGATGGAGCTGACGAACTTCTTGAGGCATATGGCACAGACGTACACGAAGGGGTGCTTCCTGACGTGCAGCTCCAGCGCCTGGTACTTGGTGGCTCCGTGGCCACAGAGCTCACAGGCAAAGGGCCACTTGTCCCCATGCACCAGCATGTGGCGGTCACGGTCCAGCTCGTTCTTGAACTTGCGCTCGCAGATGTGGCAATCGTAAAGCAGCTGCCGCTTGCCCTCCCTGGTCATGAGGCAGAGCTCCTCCAGGGCCTCCTTGACCTTCTTGTCCTGGGGGTCGTGTGCGTCTCGGATGTGCTTGATGAGGTTCTTGACGTCCGAGTACTTCTTCTTGCAGAAGCGGCAGTGCTGCTTGATCTTCTTGTGCACGCGCTCGATGTGCACCTTGAGGTGGCCCTTGCTCAGGCAGGTGAAAGAGCAGTAGTCGCAGGCGAACTTCTCGCCGGTGTGCTTGCGCAGGTGCACGTTGAGGTTGGCCTTGATGGCGCTGGCGTAGCTGCACTGGGGGCACTTGTAGGGCTTCTCGTTGGTGTGGATCCTCAGGTGGGCCTGCAGTGAGTGCTTGAACTTGAAGACTTTGTTGCAGTACTCACAAGTGAAGATCTTGAGCTGGGTGGGCCCTAGCCTAGAAACAGACGACAGCACCGTTACCGTGGGAGACGCTGCACCTCCCTAAGGACCTTGGATTCCTTCTTAGGAACCCAACACCAAAGGCTCACAGTCAACTAAATGGCCCTGTGCAGGACCGCGGGGCCAAGTATGGGTCCCTGTTCTTCAGGGGCTCCCAGTGTGGGGGACAGCAGACAGGTCAGCACCTGGTTGCACGCCAGGGTGGCCAGTGTGGACAGGAACACGTGCGGGGACAAAGAGAAAGAGACATCTAACCTGCACTGGGCAGTTGGGCAACGCTGAAGAGGAGATGTCTGAGTTGAGGCTTGCAGAACAAGATGAGGGAGGCAAGAGGAGAGAGAGGGAAGAGGGATGCGTCATTCATAACGTACACAATGACCAGCTGTGCCCCAAAGCTGACCTGGATGTATTCCGGCTATGTGACCAGTCATCACGGAATGAGCTCCGACGGCTCCGTCAGACCAGATACGATCTGCTTGGGTCTGTTCCACAGCTGCAACAATGCACGCTTGCCCGCCCGTTCAACCAGCTGTTGGGGGGAGCCCTCTGCCCTTTGCTGCCACTCATCAGTGAAAGTCCCGTCCAGGGCAAGTGAACTAGCCTATCTGACTGGGCACCTGGCCGTCGTGAGCTAAGCTCCGTGCCTGCCCTTCTGGTGACAAAGGGTCTGCCAGTGGGGGGGGGGGGGCAAGTGCTCGGCTAGGAGGGCCTGCGTGCGCCTGGCCAGCAGCAATCAAGGACTTCGGGGGGGGGGGGCGGGCAGTGGAGGTGGTCAGGTGCCCAGGAACGGGAACCTGTGTGTTGATGTGCATCACGCTATGTCCCCCGCAACTCCATCAGTAACCGAGCTGATGCTCCAGTCCCCATCGCCCTCCTCCTTCACCACAGCTAGTTCAGCACTCACACGGAGAAAAGAAGACTGCTGTTCAACTGCCGTCCATTAACCTCACAAACCACTTATCAATGACTGTCATCTAAGAATACCTGCCAATGTGTTTCAGGCACTGTGTCAGATTTTGTGTATGTGATGGAGAATAAAAGCATGGTCTGCCTCATGGATCCTTTCTCTTTCAATATGGTAATGAGTATGAGATGGTCGTAACAGCTAATACTGAGTAGGTGGTACTCCAAACCCTACTGGTACACCCATTATAAGGATGACAAAACAGAGTCTCTGCCCCAGGTTATACAATGAGTAAGTGGTGAAGCCAGGACTGGACCCGAAGCAGACTGAGCCTCTAGAGCCTGCACATTGCTCCTCGTCCTCTATAACGCCTGCAAACAGCACACCCACCACTCCCCTCCCCAGTGTGACCGCACGCACTGAGAAGGCCCCCTGTATGGGGCTTCCAGTGCCTGGAACAGCCCTGCCTTGCTTCTGGAATCAGTGAATGATGGTCACCAAAGAACTGCAGCAAGCAGCAGGGACAGGAATTGGCAGATGAGCCAGACAAGTAGGTGAGGCTTCCTCTCCTCCACAGCTGCTCCCTCTGGACATATGTCCAGGTTGTCAAAGATCCTCAGAAACACTGATCATCACTAAGTGCTGTTAATCAGACACCATTAGGCTGTATCCACTGTAACTGCAAAGTCTATATTTATGGAACTATCCATACAACTAGATTTGATCAACACAGGTTGCCTTGTCTTTAAATTAAAAATATTTAAATCGAAGGGGCGGAGCAAAATGGTGGAGGAGTAGGAGACATGGATTTCGTCTGGCCTCAGGAATTCAGCTGGGTAGGGATCAAACCATTCTGAACACCTACAAAGTCAACAGGAGATCGAAGAAAAGAATAGCAACAACTCTCTGAACAGAAAAGCGACCGCTTTATGGAAGGTAGGATGTGCGGAGAAGTGAATCCAAGAAAATATTCGGGAGGATAGACGGCGGGGGAGGGGCCTCCGTCGGCCACTTCTGGCAAGCGATAGACCCGCAGAGCACAAAACTGGAACTTTTAGAAGTCTGCTCCGCTGAGGGACGTCTCTCCAGTGGCTAAGCAGGGGGTGGAACCCTCGCGGGACAGTGTGGTCTCAGGACCCTCGGGGTCACAGAAAGACCGGGGGTGCCTGAGTGCGGCAGAGCTCCCAGGTATCAGAGCGGGGAAGCCGGCTGCAGAGACGGAGCCAAGGCGCGGGCTCTCAGCTCGGGGTTGCCATAAACCGTGATCCGCAGCACAGTCGGGCCACTGCTCCTCCAGCAGGGACCCAAGAAGCGACAGATCCGGGGACACTCCCCTTCCTCCCCCGGGAGGAGAGGTGCGGGAGCGCACCGCAGGGATCTGCTGGGTTTGGAGACTCCACCCGGGGTCGGGTGCCAGAGACAGAAACGCTTGGTCACAGGCCGGGTGAGCACGGAGTGCGGCCAGAGACCAGGGAGACGGGAGTGATTGACTGCTTTTCTCTGGGGGCTCACTGAGGAGCAGGGCCCCGAGTTCTTGGCTCCTCTGGGGCAGAGATTGGGAGGCCGCCATTTTCACTCTCCGCCTCCAAAGCTGTACGGAAAGCTTGCAGGGAACAAAAGCTCCGGAGAGCAAACCCGAGCAGATTACTTAGCCCGGACGGGCAAGGGCAGGGCAATTCCACCTCCGGCAAAGACATTTGGGAACCACGGCAACAGGCCCCTCCCCCAGGAGATCAGCGAGAACAGCCAGCCAAGACCAGGATTACCGATCAATGGGAACGGCAGAACTCCAGAGCTAGGGGAATACTGCACATAGAATCCATGGCTTTTTTACCATGATTCTTTAGTCTTTCAAAGTTAATTTTTTTTTAACTGTCTTTCTTTGAGTTTTTCTTTTTCCCTTTTTCAACCAAAATCTTATCAATCCCTTTTTTAAAAAATATTTTTATTTTTCATTTTAAGAGTCATATTCTATCCCTTCATAGCAGTTACCCTTATTTTTGGCATATATATATAAGTTGTTCTCTCTTTAAAATTTTGAGATACAGTTTCTTCTAACAGATCAAAATATACCCTAAATCTCTAGTGTATGGTTTTGTTCTAGTCTCCTACCTGATCACATTCTCTCCTTTTTTTTTAATCCTCTTCTTTCTTTTTTCAACTTCTTATCAATTCCTTTTATAAAATTTTTTATAATTTTCATCTTTACAGTCATATTCCATCCCTGCATCATATCAACCCTTATTTTTGTACATATATAAGTTTTCTTTCTTTAAAATTTTGGGAGGCACTTTCTTCTAACAGACCAAAATACACCCAAAATCTACTGTATGGCACTCATCTATGCCCCAGCCTGATCATATCTGATCATACTCTGTTTTTTATTGTTTTGTTCTGTTTTTGTTTGTTTTTATCTTTTTCTTTTTCTTTTTTCTTTCTTTCCCTTTCTTTTCCCCTGGTTTCAGGTCTTTTCTGATTTGTTTAGAGTATATTTTGTGGGGACATTGTTACCCTGTTAGCATTTTGTTCTCTCATTCACATATTCTCCTCTGGACAAAATGACAAGACGGAAAAAATCACCTCAACAAAAAGAACAAGAGGCAATACCGATTGCCAGGGACCTACTCAATACGGACATTAGTACGATGTCGGATCCAGAGTTCAGAATCATCACTTTAAAGATACTAGCTGGGCTTGAAAAAAGCATAGAAGTTATTACAGAAACCCTTTCTGGAGAAATAAAAGAACTGAAATCTAACCAAGTCGAAATCAAAAAGGCTATTAATGAGGTGCAATAAAAAATGGGGGTGCTAACTGCTAGGATAAATGAGGCAGAAGAAAGAATCAGTGAGATAGAAGACCAAATGATGGAAAATAAAGAAGCTGAGAAAAAGAGAGATAAACAACTACTGGATCACGAGGGCAGAATTCGAGAGAGAAGCGATACCATAAGATGAAACAACATTAGAGAAATTGGGATCCCAGAAGAAGAAGAAAGAGAGAGGGGGGCAGAAGGTATAATGGAGCAAATTATAGCAAGAACTTCCCTAATTTGGGGAAGGAAACAGGCATCAAAATCCAGGAGGCACAGAGAACCCCTCTCAAAATCAATAAAAATAGGTCAACACCCCAACATCTAATAGTAAAACTTACAAGTCTCAGAGACAAAGAGAAAATCCTGAAAGCAGCTCGGGAGAAGAGATCTGTAACCTACAATGGTAGAAACATAGACTGGCAACAGACCTATCCACAGAGACCTGGCAGGCCAGAAAGGACTGGCAGGATATATTCAGAGCACTAAATGAGAAAAATATGCAGCCAAGAATACTATATCCAGCTAGGCTGTCCTTGAAAATAGAAGGAGAGATAAAAAGCTTCCAGGACAAACAAAAACTAAAAGAATTTGCAAACACGAAACCAGCCCTACAAGAAATAATGAAAGGGGTCCTCTAAGCAAAGAGAGAACCTAAAAGCAACATAGACCAGAAAGGAACACAGACAATATACAGTAACAGTCACCTTACAGGCAATACAATGGTACTAAATTCATATCTTTCAATAGTTACCCTGATTGTAAATGGGCTAAATGCCCCAATCAAAAGACACAGGCTACCAGATTGGATTAAAAAACAAGACCCATCGATATGCTGTCTGCAAGAGACTCATTTTAGACCCAAAGACACCCCCAGATTGAAAGTGAGGGGGTGGAAAACTATTTACCATGCTAATGGACAACAAAAGAAAGCTGGAGTGGCAATCCTTTTATCAGACAAATTAGATTTTAAACCAAAGACTGTAATAAGACATGAGGAAGGACACTATATCCTACTTAAAGGGTCTATCCAACAAGAAGATCTAACAATTGTAAATATCTATGCCCCTAACGTGGGAATGGCCAATTATACAAGGCAATTAATAACAAAAGCAAAGAAACACATTGACAACAATAAATAATAGTGGGGGACTTTAACACCCCCCTCACTGAAATGGACAGATCATCTAAGCAAAAGATCAACAAGGAAATAAAGACTTTAAATGACACACTGGATCAAATGGACTTCAGAGACATATTCAGAACATTCCATCCCAAAGCAACGGAATACACATTCTTCTCTAGTGCCCATGGAACATTCTCCAGAATAGATCACATCCTAGGTCACAAATCAGGTCTCAATCAGTACCAAAAGACTGGGATCATTCCCTGCCTATTTTCAGACCACAATGCTTTGAAACTAGAACTCAATCACAAGAGAAAGTCGGCAAGAACTCAAATACATGGAGGCTAAAGAGCATCCTACTGAAGAATGAATGAGTCAACCAGGAAATTAAAGAAGAATTAAAAAAATTCATGGAGACCAATGAAAATGAAAACACAACTGTTCAAAATCTTTGGGATACAGCAAAGGCAGTCCTAAGAGGAAAGTATATAGCAATACAAGCCTTTCTCAAGAAACAAGAAAGGTCTCAAGTACACAACCTAACCCTACACCTAAAGGAGCTGGAGAAAGAACAGCAAATAAAGCCTAAACCCAGCAGGAGAAGAGAAATAATAAAGATCAGAGCAGAAATCAATGAAATAGAAACCAAAAGAACAGTAGAACAGATCAACTAAACTAGGAGCTGGTTCTTTGAAAGAATTAACAAGATTGATAAACCCCTGGCCAGACTTACCAAAAAGAAAAGAGAAAGGACCCAAATCAACAAAATCATGAATGAAAGAGGAGAGATCACAACCAACAGCAAAGAAATACAAACAATTATAAGAACATATTATGAGCAACTCTATGCCAGCAAATTAGATAACCTCGAAGAAATGGATGCATTCCTAGAGATGTATCAACTACCAAAACTGAACCAGGAAGAAATAGAAAACCTGAACAGACCTATAACCACTAAGGAAATTGAAGCAGTCATCAAAAATCTCCCAAAACACAAAAGCCCAGGGCCAGATGGCTTCCCAGGGGAAGTCTACCAAACATTTAAAGAAGAATTAATACCTATTCTTCTGAAACTGTTCCAAAAATAGAAATGGAAGGAAAACTTCCAAACTCGTTTTATGAGGCCACCATTACCTTGATCCCCAAACCAGACAAAGACCCCATGAAGAAGGAGAATTACAGACCAGTATCCTTGATGAACATGGATGCAAAAATTCTCACCAAAATACTAGCTAATAGTATCCAACAGTACATTAAAAGGATTATTCACCATGACCAAGTGGGATTTATCCCTGGGCTGCAAGGTTGGTTCAACATCTGCCAATCAATCAACGTGATACAATACATTAACAAAAGAAAGAACAAGAATCATATGATCCTCTCAATAGATGCAGAAAAAGCATTTGACAAAGTACAGCATCCTTTCTTGATCAAAACTCTTCAGAGTATAGGGATATAGGGATAGAGGGTACATACCTCAATATCATAAAAGCCATCTATGAAAAACCTACAGTGAATATCATTCTCAATGGGGAAAAACTGAGAGCTTTTCCCCTAAGGTCAGGAACGCGGCAGGGATGTCCACTATCACCACTGCTATTCAACATAGTATTAGAAGTCCTAGCCACAGCAATCAGACAACAAAAAGAAATCAAAGGCAACCAAATCGGCAAAGAAGAAGTCAAACTCTCACTCTTTGCAGATGATATGATACTTTATGTGGAAAGCCCAAAAGACTCCACCCCAAAACTGCTAGAACTCATACAGGAATTCAGTAAAGTGGCAGGATATAAAATCAATGCAGAGAAATCAGTGGCATTCCTACACACCAACAACAAGACAGAAGAAAGAGAAAGTAAGGAGTCGATCCCATTTACAATTGCACCCAAAACCCTAAGATACCTAGGAATAAATCTAACCAAACAGGCAAAGGATCTGTACTCAGAAAACTGTAAAATACTCATGGAAGAAATTGAGGAAGACACAAAGAAATGGAAAAACGTTCCATGCTCATGGATTGGAAGAACAAATATTGTAAAGATGTCAATGCTACCTAGAGCAATCTACACATTCAATGCAATCCCCATCAAAATACCATCCACTTTTTTCAAAGAAATGGAACAAATAATCCTAAAATTTGTACGGAACCAGAAAAGACCCCGAATAGCCAGAGGAATGTTGAAAAAGAAAAGCAAAGCTGGCGGCATCACAATTCCAGACTTCCAGCTCTACTACAAAGCTGTCATCATCAAGACAGTATGGTATTGGCACAAAAACAGACACACAGATCAATGGAACAGAAGAGAGAGCCCAGAAATGGACCCTCAACTCTATGGTCAACTAATCTTTGACAAAGCAGGAAAGAATGTCCAATGGAAAAAAGACAGTCTCTTCAACAAATGGTGTTGGGAAAATTGGACAGCCACATGCAGAAGAATGAAACTGGACCATTTCCTTACACCACACACAAAAATAGACTCCAAATGGTTGAAAGACCTCAATGTGAGACAGGAGTCCATCAAAATCCTAAAGGAGAACACAGGCAGCAACCTCTTCGACCTCAGCCGCAGCAACTTCTTCCTAGAAACATCGCCAAAGGCAAGGGAGGCAAGGGCAGAAATGAACTATTGGGACTTCATCATGATAAAAAGCTTTTGCAGAGCAAAGAAAACAGTCAACAAAACCAAAAGACAACCAACAGAATGGGAGAAGATACTTGCAAATGACATATCAGATAAAGGGCTAGTATCCAAAATCTATAAAGAACTTATCAAACTCAACACCCAAAGAACAAAGAATCCAATCAAGAAATGGGCAGAAGACATGAACAGACATTTTTCCAAAGAAGGCATCCAAACGGCCAACAGACACATGAAAAAGTGCTCAACATCGCTTGGCATCAGGGAAATCCAAATCAAAACCTCAATGAGATACCACCTCACACCAGTCAGAATGGCTAAAATTAACAAGTCAGGAAAGGACAGATGTTGGCGGGGATGCGGAGAAAGGGGAACCCTCCTACACTGTTGGTGGGAATGCAAGCTGGTGCAGTCACTCTGGAAAACAGTATGGAGGTTCCTCAAAAAGCTGAAAATAGAGCTACCATATGATCCAGCAATTGCACTACTGGGTATTTACCCCAAAGATACAAATGTAGGGATCCAAAGTGGTATGTGCACCCCGATGTTTATAGCAGCAATGTCCACAACAGCCAAACTGGAAAGAGGCAAGATGTCCATCAACAGATGAATGGATAAAGAAGATGTGGTATGTATATACAATGGAATATTATGCAGCCATCTAAAGGAATGAGATCTTGCCATTTGCAATGACGTGGATGGAAATGGAGGGTGTTATGCTGAGCGAAATAAGTCAAACAGAGAAAGACATGTATCATATGACCTCACTGATATGAGGAATTCTTAATCTCAGGAAACAAACTGAGGGTTGCTGGAGTGGGGGTGGGAAGGATGGGGTGGCTGGGTGATAGACATTGGGGAGGGTATGTGCTATGGTGAACGCTGTGAATTGTGCAAGACTGTTGAATCACAGATCTGTACCTCTGAAACAAATAATGCAATATATGTTAAGGAAAAAAAAAAAAGAAAGAAGAAGAAGATAGCAGGAGGGGAAGAATGAAGGGGGGGAAATCGGAGGGGGAGATGAACCATGAGAGACGATGGACTCTGAAAAACAAACTGAGGGTTCTAGAGGGGAGGGGGGAGAGGATGGGTTAGCGGGGTGATGGGTATTAAAGAGGGCACGTTCTGCATGGAGCACTGGGTGTTATGCACAAACAATGAATCACGGAACACTACATCAAAAACTAATGATGTAATGTATGGTGATTAACGTAACAATAAAAAATTAAAAAAAATATTTAAATCGATTGTAGTTCATAAACACCAGAGGGTACCATTCACATAATGTAATTAAAATATTCAAATTTGAAAGTCAGTACTACGCCTGCATGCTAAACCCATGGCTAATTTCAGGAAACCAATTTGGATCTTTCTCAAATGATAAAGAAACCCAGAGGTGATAGATTTTATTGGTATAAAGAACACTGGAGAAAGAAACCCTGGATTTAGAATGTTAATTAAATAAACAAATCACGGGGCGCCTGGGTGGCTCAGTCGTTAAGCGTCTGCCTTCGGCTCAGGTCATGGTCCCACGGTCCTGGGATCGAGCCCCGCGTCGGGCTCCCTGCTCGGCGGGAAGCCTGCTTCTCCCTCTCCCACTCCCCCTGCTTGTGTTCCCTCTCTCGCTGTCTCTCTCTCTCTGTCAAATAAATAAATAAAATCTTTAAAAAAATTAAAAAATAAAAAAATAAATCACATTATTTTCTCCTCTAATGCAACATGTAAATGGTCTTAGGAAAATCTTTTGCTTTGATTTTTTTGGTATCATTACACAAATACCTGATAAAAGCCCTCAGTGCCCTGTTTCCCGCCAACGATAATGAATCTGATGAAGATGCTAAGCAGCCGACATCTGACTCTCAAGCGCAAGCCTTGCTCGCTACCACAGTGAACTGACGCACAGAGCTGCAACGTCCACATGACTGCCATTACATCAGCTCACTCCAGATGTTCCCCAGGCAGGGAGAGAGCCACTCTTGCCACTGCGTTTTAGAAAGTGATCAGGCAGAACTTTTAAAGGTCAGACCCCTTGATGTGCTTATTCCACGTCTGGGAATCTACTGAGAGAAAACGTACAAAATTGGAACAAAGGTGTTCACCGCACAACTTTTCACAGCATTGTGAAGAGTGGAAAGCTGCTGAAAGGTCCCAACATAAGGAACTAGCTTGTTTGCACGTTTATTTTTTTCCTTCTTTCATTCAAAAAAGTACTCCAAGCCCTGGGGACACAATAGAGACAAAAATAAATACAACTCATGCTCTCTTGGAGCCCACTTTCTGGAGGAAGGGATGGGCCAGACTAATAACCATAGAAATGAGCAGCTAAGGACCACAGGCTCCCTGTGGTGATGGGAAAAGACAGGATGATGCTCTCTGAGCCCAGATCAGGGCAAACTGATCAGTCTAGGGGGCAGGCTGTCCTGAGCACTGGACATTTGAGCACTGGACATTTGAGCAGATAGCTAAGGATGAACAGGAGTTAAGCAAGCCAGGGACAGGGGAGGCATCCAGAATGAGGAAGAGGCACCTTCAAGGAGAGAGCAAGGAAGTACAAGGGCCCAGAGGGCTAGAGCACCTGCTAGAGCCCAGAGACCACGGGCAGCCCATCGATGAGGAGACAAGGCTGGAGAAGTGGCAGCCTCAGGAGGCCCCACAGGCCAAGTTCTCCTAACAGTGTGAGGCCTTGAAGAGTACAATCACATGGGCATTTTACCAGATCTCATTGGCTACAGTGTGAAGAGCTGAGCAGATTACAGAGGATCCTCATCACAATGTAACATGTCACTACAGAAGGATTTGTGAATAATCTGAGTAACGGAGGAAAATAAGTACAATGTGATTAGGTATTAAAAACAAGAGACAAAATTGCATTATAAAATATAAACTCAATTTTATAAAACATATGGGCTGAAAAAAGGCTGGAAGGAGATACATTAAAAACATTAACAGTGACTATGTTACGGCGGTGAGATTACAAATGACGCTTGTTCTTACAGTTTTCTGCACTTCCAAAATTTTCCACAGAATGAGTCTGTGTCCTATTTGTGTGAGAACCTACCTGATATGTTGATGTAACCTAGAAGTTTGTATCTATATTTTGCAAAGCAAAATAGTCATGTAAAAAAAGTCTCTTTCCTATTCGGTAATTTGTACTATAAAATATTAACAGAATACATGACAATCGGAATACAGCCTAAATCTGCTGTTTAGATATTGTGTCCATTTGCCTGTTAACTAGATGACCAGTTAGCTGAACCCATCCCCAGCAGACCTTGAAATAGTGTACAGATAGTTGGCTAAGGTTACAAATCAACTTGGGACCAGAACGATCTTCAAATTTAATTCCGTGACAGTTTTGCCAAAGGAATAAGTATTTTTATAACTTCATCAATAAATTCAGCTGCTCATAGCTGCAAGCATACAGGACTGAGGCTACAAATTAATGAAGCATCCCACATGACATCATGTTCATGTATTTTGTCATTTATTCTCAACACTAGAAGAAGTCACGGTGTACTAGAGTCAATCTTACGGCTAGTATAATGGAGGCTCAAAGGCAAACCCACTTGGGTCAAACACACAGAGTAAAAGCTTCATCCCGACGACAGCCGTGCCGATCCTGTTCTCTCTCCCCCCAGTGCCTGGCACATAACAGGCTTTTAATCTGTTGAGCTGAGCCCCAGTAGAAGAGTCTAGAGCCAAGCCAGGTCTGTTTGGCACTAAAAGCTATGCTCTCTTCAAGAACAGCTCATTTCCCCTCTTCCAGAAACAGGTGAAACCCACTGGCAACTGACATTTTCACTGTCTGTCCTCTCGGCTGGGAAAATGTTTGCCACTCAGATGATCAGTTTGCTAAGCCACTGAGCAGGTACCGATCGTAGCTGAGACCCCGGAGAGGGTGTGGAAAACGTACCGACTCTCAACGGACCCAATGTGTTTGGAGGGCAGTTTTCAATGTCGACTACAGTTTTAAATTCTCATATCCTTCGAGACAGCAATTTCAACTCCAGCAATTTACGCCACAGGAAGTTGTGAAGAAGTACGGAAAGACGAAGGTAGCAGAACTCTGCGGGCAGAATTGTGCATCGAGCAAGAACTGACTACAGAAACTACTGCACCCATTCAATAGCAAACGCCTGTTAGAAACTACGTACTGAGAAAGATTTTCAAGGTGTGGTAAGTTAAAAAAAAACTGGTAACAGAGCATTTGCTATTCTGTATTAGAAAAAAAATAACAAAATTAAAGTGCTATATTTTAGTATATCATGAAAAAATTATGGTGGCATATGACCAAACTGTCAATAGCAATTGCCTCTAGAAGAACTATGGGTTAACTTTAACCCTACATCATCTGGAGTGCTGGAACTTTCTCCAAGATACTTGTGTTACTTTTAAAAGTGTGGGGGGCAGGGGATTTTTTTTTCTCATCATAGTATGTGCAGCTTTAAAAATCAGCATATTTACTACGGCCTTGTTTATACCTCTTTTTATCAGGTTGAACATACGTTTGCCTTAAGTAACATGATCTACCTTCATCCAGCCAATTGGTGCTCGGTTCCAAAAGCATGTGGATCTGCCACGCATTCCACAGAAGCAACGCGGGCTCAGTCAACACGCAAGGACCGTGACGGAGGGTCTGACTCCTGGGTTACATCCAGAAACCAACGTCGTCCACAACTCAGTCTGCAAACGGAGTCCTGATAAAGTAACGTGCTGGTCCCCTGGCCGGCTACGGCCATCACGGGAGTCCAGCCCCAGCTGGAGCGCACGGGACAGACACCTTACCTGCTGGACTTCATGGGTTGCTCATACGGTGTCTGCTGAATGGCATACTCCTGGTACCCTCTCCGAGGCGCCAGGTCGGCCAGGGTGGCCTCGGGGTTGGCAGCGCCCGTCTCTGGGGGCCCGGCCTCCACCGGAACGATCCTGGTAGCACCTGAGATGAGGACAAGGCACCGCACATTGAAGAGGCACCACGAGGGGCTCTGACCCCACCCCACACAGGAGCACAGCCCTGGGAAGTGTGTGTCTTCACTGTATAGCACCTTGCAAGGTATTGGTTTTCCTGCCATTCACACATTTAACGTGTGTGTGTGTGTGTGTGTTTGCGGAGGGGAAAGGGCAAGTTTTCTAGGAATCTAGCAAAACATCCTTCTGGGCCTCCTGAGTGGCGCAGTTGGTTGAGTGTCCGACTCTTGGTTTTGGCTCAGGTCGTGATCTCAGAGTCATGAGATCAAGTCCCACGTCAGGCTCCCTGCTCAGTGTGGAGTCTGCTTGAGATTCGCGCTCCCTCTCTCTCTGCCCCTCCTGCTCTCTCCCTAAAATAAATAAATAACATCCTTCTGAGGTAATTTTCACTTGATCTATTAAAAAAAAAAACAGGGAAGACAGGGATATCCATACACATATGTTCACCTCCCAGGTTTCCTATAGGACCACCTGTGTCCCACTCTGAGTAAATGGAAAACTGCATCACGAGATTATGGAGCGGTGGCATCGGCTGTAAATAGGAATCCAAGCTGCCAAGGGTCCAGTCCCACAAACGACATGACCTTACCATTGGTGGGCCGGTTTCTACCCTAGCAAATGAAGGGTGTGGAGTGGAGAAACACAAAGGTCCCTTTGCTTGTGCACTTCTAGGATGCGAAACGATCAAAGGCTTGTATAGCAGTGGACATGAGCACACACACGTGCATCAAAGAAAAGGCTCCAATCTACCCCATTTCGAGAATAGTAGAGCCATCAATTACATGTTTACCCCCACTTACGGAAAGCTCAAAGGACTACCAGCAATTTTAGAGAAGTTACCGAGGGAATCTCCAGAGACGCGAAGAACAGGAGCCGCTCCCTCTCCAAGGTTTTGCTTCCCGGGCCGATACTGCTCTGAAGCAGGGGGCAGACAAAGCAACTTTCCAGAAAGTTCTAGCCACATGTTTTTACGTGCCTTATTTCCTACCGATCATCCTACTCTGTACTGAGGGATAAAGAGGCACTTATCTGGCATTTCCACTTTAAATAAGGAGTGACTATTACCATTGAAACGAGGTGCTTCAAAGGCTGTAGCTGCTCTTAAAATCCTACACTTGATTTTTAAATATTATTTGACAACTATCACCCCAAGTGGATAGGAAAAAAACCATCATAATACTTTGGAACCTGCTATCATAAACTGCTTTTTGTCTAAAGTATCCCTTCCTGAAAGACCTTTTTTAAAAAAGGTAGTATAATATCTCCACTCTATTTTATGTGAAAGGAAAAGGGAGGCCGAAATCTCCAGTATTATAAACTATGTGATAAGCCTACTAAAAATGGGCGGAGGGACCATGAGAGTGCGGGTTCTGGGGAGCAGGCGCATCCGTGTGATCTGAGTAGGTCTGTCTCCCACGGGGGCCCCAACACTGAGGGCAGTAAGGGAAGGGCACCCCTGGGCCAGGGGCTGGACTAGGGGAGCAGAGGAAAGAAACGTGCTGATCGGGCCTCTGGCAGCAACAGCAGGCCCCCAGCACCTCTCCTCTACATGCTATCCACGACAGCCCTGCAGGAACAGGCCCACCGTGGCGCCACGGGAATGGGTAACCACAGGGAGACCCCGTCAGTAAGCCAGCTGCCCAGGACCACAGGGTCCAAGCTGTCGGGCTGCCCAGTACAGACTCGCCAAAAGATGCGTGTTTTGCCCCTTCCTGCTTGCTGTGGTCACCTGGAATCGCTTCATGGGCCGTTAAAACCACACTGATGATGGGTTTCTTCACTCCGGAAATCTGCCCAGCCTCCTTTCCCGAGGGGATCTTCTGGACTTTCTCTGTCCTCTGTGTCCGCGGCCTCCTTGGGGTCTTTTCTCGATCATCTTCCTTATACTTCCTTTCCAGTTCAAGGTCAGATTCATCACCTAAAGAGCAAATAATACCTAGATTTATAAAATATCCTTTTAGATCAGTGACAGAACTGGAGAGTTCACATAACCTTTTTATAAAGGGACAGTAAAAGAAATATTTATGTGTGATATATACACGCTGGTCCTCCCTGCTATGCGGGCCTCTCGCTCGTTTCAGGCACTGTCTTTGGTTCTTCGGGCTCTCGTCTGATTCAGTAAATACTCCCCGCACCGCTGCCACGGGCCAGCATCGAGGCACCGGGGGGATCCAGTGCTGACAGAGCAGGCATAACTCTTCACCTTGTTCTCACAAAGCCTACCAGACTTCAGAGTTCCTACAGAAGATATGGTCTCCAAGATTTACAGCCTAGGGAGAATCATTCAAGCTACAACTACTAGCTACCTTCTATGGTGGATATAAAGGCCCACAAGGCACAGACGCAGACCCTCTCCTCAAAAGCCCTGCAGTCTGGTGGGAGAGACGGGCAAGGACAGTCAGCTGTGTGCCAACTGAAATGAGGAGCGATGGAAGAATCCAAAACCATCAGCTCTGCGTGCTGTGTAGCTACAGCTTCATGGAGACACAGGGAGGTAGAAATAAAACACTGGAGGGAGTAAAAGCTAGGTCCTAGAGGGCCTGAAGGCCCATGAGAGTCTGGGGCCCTCCATCCCTGAGTGCAGTGCTCATGGAGACCAGGCTCATAGCGTGAGTGGGCGAAGCCACCAAGTGGGGCTCTGGTGACAGAGCACAGGCCCCAGAGCCAGTCGGGGCCACCCTGTCAGGGCCGGGGACAAAGTCACCAGATCTCTTGATTATTCAAAGGGAGACAGGAAATCCACTTTTTACATGAAATCGGATTTTTCAAGGTTGACACTAATCTAAAAAATCTTAATACAATGGGAGAGCCAAGCACAACATGTCTGAGGTTGCTCTTGACCCACAGCACCCTCCTGCCGCCGTGGAAGGCAGTGGTGAGCTGCTGGAGCATTTTATGTGGGAGAAGGGCTACCCTACATCCGTGCTTCGAACCCGTGCCACCACTGAGGAAGATGAACTGAATGGGTTCAAAAGACATTTCAACACATGAAAGAATGGCTGTGTCAGCCACAGAAGGAACAGCTAACTTCACACGGCTAGACTTGGCAGTAGCCTGAGGGCTAAGAAACACTCCAATACCAAAGTGAAGAATAAAAGTGCAAGCGATCTCTTGAATGCAGGCTGTTCCAGATTCCGAAGGAAATAGGGGAGGAAGGGGAAAGGCGTTTTCTGTCTTAGAATCACAACCACAAACCTGAAATAACTTGCCCAAGAATCACCTCTTCAGAACATCATGACAAGCAGAGGGAACCACTCCACACAGCCTGTTAGCAGAGATGAACACAGGGTGGGGGCTTGGTTGCAGGACACGCACACGGTGGACGGACAGTGGGGGCTCAGAAAGCACTGGCAAGGGGCGGCGGTGGGGGGGGGGGGGGGGCGTCACGCAGGTGAAGTTAGAACCGCACAGCAATAAAGCAGAAGCTAGAGAAGACCGGAGAAACCAAAGGGAGACTGCCTGGGGCAACTCGGTAAGTCTGTGCTTACCACGATTCAGTCTGCCTGCAGCCAGACATCAGTGTACCAACATTCGCCCGGACGGACAAGATAAAACGGAGAAGCACAAATTCTCGGGGAGGCCTGCTGGTGGGAGGAAGGCTCTCTCAAGATGAGGCTAGGAAAACACACGGCTAATGGGGCAGAGTGATCAAAATATCCACTAATATTCTGTGTTCTACAGATGACATCTTTTGGTGCTTGTCCCCATAATCCAGGTGGTGCCCGGAACATGTGTAGACCTGGTGGAAACAGTCTTAGGGAATTTAATTGCCCGGAAAGGGTCCTTAGTCACATAATTAGTGTGAGCACGAAACACGTTAATGTTGAATTTGAATAGAAAAATTAGCAGATGAGAGCATGAATCAGACGGACTGTGCATTACTACTCTCCAAGGCCAAAGGGGAAAGTCAAGGACCATCACACAGGTCCATCCTTTGAGGAACATCACAAGTCCTGTAGAGCTAAAGAACAGGGCAAAACAAGGGACCTGCAAAATCGCTGCCAGTGCTCACGTTCTGTGAGGTTGGATTTGCACCATGCCTAATGGGAATTTTTTCTATCATTCTGTAGTGGCTATATTAAACACATCTCAAAAAGTCTACAAATCGCCTGAGTCACAGAAGTTCTTTATGGGGCCTACATACTGTATGATACGCGTGCATAAGCAACTACAGTAGAATATACTGGATGCTATGAAGAGGTAGAAACAACATATCGAGGAATTTTTGTGCTTTTAAAATGATGCTCCAGTTCATAAAAGAACTCACCTGGGGATACAATTCACTATGTGGGCAACACACCAGGAATAGATATGTTCATATAAAAAAAAAAAGCCCCCAGAAACAACAACCAGCACCCTAAGAATCTGAGCTTGCCATGAGCTGAACCCGGGTTAACCACATGAATCAACTAAAGAACCATAAGTATCCACACAGCGGTAGCCTGCATCATCAGGAGGGATCTCGTGATCTTGACTCTGCTTTAGGCATCACATGTTAGGAAGGCGCTGCAGAGTGGGCCACATGAGGATGGCGGATGGGAGTAGAAAAAGGTTTGGAAGAGCCTGAGTTGGCCCAGGGTGGAGAAGAGGAGATTGGGTAAGAATCTCACCTCTCCGCCAGCAGTGCTCGAGCTTTGGCCACTGGACCCACTGCCGGTGCCTGGGCCTCCTCAAGGGTGGCGCCCCTCCAGCTGCAGGGACAGAGAACCCTGCCCCAGTCCCAGCCCTACCCCTCCCCCAGCCCGGCAGCTGGGGCTACAGGACCTCAGCGCAGGCGAATGGGGTCCAGTTGAAGGTGGCCAGTGGGCTTCTGGGAGCAGTTTTCCTCCCTAAGAAGAAAGAAACGCCCCTCTTCTTCAACGGGACGTTACCATGTCCACTGCTCAGAACTGAGACAAACACCCAGAAACTACAAGAGATCAAGCGAAAGACGAGTCAATGCCTTGAGGATCTTGAAGACAAGCGTGGACCGTGGGATCCTGACGGCAGCTGCGCCACTGAGCCCACCCGAGAACCGCTGGTCCTCAGAGACCTTGTTACCCAAAAGAACAGCCATCCTCATGCTCAAACACATCTGCAGCTGGCGCCTCTGCTAAAAGTTATCTTGACTAACATGCTCTCCAAACCATTCTCCATCCTGACCCCAGAGTAAACGGTTTCAAAATTCAAACATGCCCCTGTCCCTGCCCCCTTTAAAGCCCTTCAATGGCTTCCCTCCTGTTTCCATTAGGAGAAAGTACTAGATAAAGCCCTCTGGGATTTGCCATAAATCCTCTCTCCCAGGACCCCTGAACTGTCAAAGCCACACCTCCCACACACATGCCCACCAGTACTCATCTGCTCAGCCCCTGGGGCTAGAACAACACTGGATGACAAGCTGACCAAACACCCAGGATGTTTACAGTCTCTGGACCTTGCACACAACACCCTCACCCCACACACCCTGCCTGTCCGAAAGACAAACAAAGGCACACAGATTTACACACGCACACGCATGCACCAACGTATCACCATATCAATGGTTGGACTTCCCACACTGCTTTGCAATTTTCTATTCAGACGCCTCACTGTGCTGTGATCTCCTGGAGGGTGGGTCCACGTCTTCGTGTTATTTTACAAGCCTAGCACAGGCCTGGAGCAGAGAAAGGGCCTGCCCTAGGTGACAAGACCTACTCTGCTGTGCTCAGAAAAGCCCAGCTAGAACCAACGGGTACAAGTCACAACAGGTTTCAGCCAGAGAAATTTCCAGCAGTCAGAGCTGTCCAAGGAGGAAAGGGTAGCTTTTAGTGATGCATTTCCAAGGAAGTTTAGGATCCCATTTGTGATGCTATGGGAAAGACTGCACCACCAGGGAAGTCAGACGAGGCAAGAGACCTTTGCGTCTCTGAACTCTAGGCTGACTCACAGGGAGATGGAGCTTGCAGTGGAGGAGCATGGCCCTGGAAAGAAGGGGGCAGGGAGAAAAGAGGGCAGAGGAATGAGCAATAGGGGACAGTAAAAGAAAACTCTTGAGTAGGGCAGTGGGCAACAGAACACTCGGCACCTCCCTCCCTCCTGGACGGGCATGAGAGTCCAGTTTGTGCTTTGTGCGGGTTCTGAGCCCCCCACAGCAATGCCAGTGGGGCTCTGGCTGTGTCTCCCGGGCCCATGCCCGACTCTGGCAGCAGCTCCAGAGGATGGCTCACACTTACCTTGTCCTCCAGCATCCCACCTCAGCTGCACACAGTGCCCTTTGGGATCCCTGCTGGGCCCGGAAGTGAGGACGGCTCAATGTGATGGGGGGCAAGCCTCAACCAATGAAGGATGGGAGCCAGCACATGACCACTCTGGGCTCCTGACTTGGGTGGACAATTCTGAAAGCCATTCTGAAGCTTCAAGATCCTGGAAGAGCTGAACCTCTGCTGACTGCAGCAGTGAGCCCAATAACAAACCCTCGGCTCTCCTCCCTCCCTGTCTCACCTCCCCACTCCTTCACTCCTGCCTCCTGGGATCACCATCCCCATAAACCGTCCACAGCCACGGCTACCTCCGGGGGGAACAGATGCTAAGACACTCTCCATTGAAGACTGCCCCAAATACACATTCTTCCCTCAATTCTCCATGGCCTCATGCAACGTGGAGCCACAGCTCATTCAGCTACGTTCCATTCTCAGAGCTTCTGAAGTCTCCATGCCAAGTTTTCCCACTGATTCAGGCACCACATGGTGAGCAATGACCTCAGCGGCCTTGGAAATGATTCTTGGAGATGGTGTGACACGGTCCCTTCAGCAATGGAGCACCATGGCAGGACCAAGTTCCCACAGGAAACCAGCATGTGCGTGCAGGGAGTAGCAAATCATTCCAGGTAAAACACCAAGCATGAGAGGCGCGAGCCGAGAGGGTGAAGAAAGACAGGCAGACACGGCCCACCGTGACCCTCGATGCCACCAGACACTCTGGGCTACAAACACAGGTGTCTACGCAGAGGAATCACGCATCATCTACAGCGCTCCTGCGAGCCAAGCTCCTTCCAGCCCTGCGCCCGGCTGTCTCACAGCTGGCACTACTACCGATTTTTCATGCCCAGCCACAGCTCAAGCACATAGTAGGTGTCGACACTTGTCCTCAGAAAGAAGGGAGAATGGAGGGAAAGGGAGAACTGCTGAATAAAAGCCTTGCCGGTCCTTTTGTGCTCGATCCCATGTGGACACCTGACCGGCTTTGCTTGTGCTTGGGTTTCCCTGCATCCTCACTGGACCCATGTCTGTACTCTTCAAAGATGTCTTTTCTCTACTGAAAGGCCTCGTGGGCTCAGCCCGGAGGTCCTGCTGGTGCATGCTTTCCCCGGGGCTGCTAATTCCACCCGCCCGCACGGCAGCCTTCCGGACGCTCTGTTGATATTCACCGGCTTCCTCTATGTTACTGACTTTTTAAACTTTCATCCCAGCTAATGCCTCTATTCCTCCTGGTTTCTTTTCTTTTTTTTTTTTTTTTTAAAGATTTTATTTATTTATTTGACAGAGAGAGACAGTGAGAGAGGGAATACAAGCAGGGGGAGAGGGAGAAGCAGGCTTCCCGCGGAGCAGGGAGCCCGATGCGGAGCTCGATCCCAGGACCCTGGGATCATGACCTGAGCCGAAGGCAGACGCTTAACGACTGAGCCACCCAGGCGCCCCCCTCCTGGTTTCTTTTTCCTTCCAAAATCCAACAGCTCCACGATGGGTGCCGGTGTGTGCCCTGCACACGGCTGCTGGGGAGCCTCACAGCAAAGGGCCCGCAGGAGGACGCAGGGCAGAGGCGGTGGGGGCATCCTGCGCCTCAGAATCAGGGAGCCCGAGGCTGGACTCCACTCGACCACTTCCGGTGGGACTTTGGAAAACTGCTTAACCTCCATAAAATCCCTCAGAAAAAAAACAAAATACTGACACGGGCCACCAAGGATGGCTTTGAGGACGAAATGACAGGGTTCACATGCCAGTCCCAACACATGGTAAACACCCTCCCCTGGGAACACCTGGGACACTGCACCGCACCCTCCAGACTACTCTCATCCACCTGCCTTCACAGTCCACCCTGACGGCATGGTCTGAGTCTGTCTGGCTGCTGGAACAGATCGCCACAGACTGGGGGGCTTGCCAACAACAGAAGTCTGTTCCTCAGGGCTCGGGAGGCTGCAAGCCTGGGATCAAGGCAGACTGGGTGCCAGGTGAGGGCCAGCTTCCTGGTTTTTGGCACCTCGTGTGTCCTCACGTGGAGGAAGGGGTGAGGGGGCTCCTGGGGCCTCTTTGATGAGGACACTAACCCCATTCATGAGGGCTCTGCCCTCCAGACCCAAGCATCTCCCAAACGCCCCACCCTCCGATATCATCATCTTTGGGGATTAGGATTTCAGCATAGGAATTTGGGCCGGGGGACACAAACATCCAGACCCCAGCAGGCTCACGTAGAAGAAATACAGTCGGTGCCAGAGGCAGTCCTGGGGCACAATCTTCCCCACACCTGCCCCTCGGCACCTGTTGGCTCGTCCTTCTACACCTCCCTCTCAGAGCAGATTGTCCGGAGCAAGAGCGTGGCTCTCCGTGGACAGCAACGTGAGGGAGCCCCTCACCCGCACATTCTTGCAACGAACAAAGCCCTCCTCCTCTGTTGAGAGTACTTGAATCCTTCCCAGAACATCCTGATTTGGGTTTGGCTTTGTTTTTAAGACTTTTAACACCCCTGCCATGCAAACTGAACAAATACATAACATGACTTGCTCCGCTAGCAACAGTTAAAATCTAAAATGTCTTGGGTAATGACACAGCAGCACGCGAAGAAGAGCAATGGCAAAAACGTCTGGGGGCCGCCGTAGAGTCATGACCCTAAAGATCGAGGGACACATGGGTGGTAGGGAGTCACTTCAGACAGCTGCCTGTCATCAGGCCGTTACCACCCCACCAACTCAAAGGCAAGCTGTCTACGCAGGCAACCAGTCTGGGAACACGGACCCCTCACTATTACCCACAGACAGCTTCATGGTGACCTGCTGAGAAACGGTCTGGCCTGGACACATGTGAGGCCCTCTGAGCTCCGATTTATTAAGTTGGCTTGAAAAAGTAAATTGTAGACAGTCTCAACCGTGACTGCCGTGCGCAAATCCATTGCCGTGAGCCTTCCAGGAAACGTAAGGCGAAGGGCATTCTGCAGACAGCCACTCTCCGAAGTGACCCGACCAGCCACTCTTCACCTCGGGCAAAGGTGACAACAGAAAGGAGGCACGGCATTAGGGACATCTGTCCCTGCCTCTTCCCCAGGCCGCCTGCAGCTCGTCTCCCCCCGCTCCAGTCTCCTCCCCGGTGCTTCTGGATGTGACGTGGCCATGCTGCAGCATGCAGGGGTCTGGTTTCCAGTCCGTGACAGTAATAATCGGCACTGACCTCCTAAGGAACTCCCCTGTGAAGTCCCGGCCCTCCGCCCACGTTTGCCACCCAAACTCTCCCAGGACTGTCCGTCGTTCGGGCACGCTAGCTCCAGACCCAACACTACTGGAACCCAAGGCCAATTAAACGACCAGGCTCTGCGGACACGTTCACTTTTATTTTCAGGACTCTACCCGATTGTGACTCAGAAGGGCCAAGGCAACTGTGGGTCTGACTTCAAAGCCTTTCTCTTCAGTCTGTCTGCCTGCGTGCCCGTTACCCTCTCCTCACTCTGGTTAAGTATTCATGTCAAGCACTGCTCTTCTGAAAACAGAATTTCTATCTCTGATAGCAAGTTCAACAATAATTTTCTATCACTTAATAAAACATTCTCTTTGTAAACTGACATCTCACTCTTCTATTTCTAGATCTTCTCAGTGTCCATCCTTCTTAAACCAAACATCATTTCTGCACAAAAGAAATAAAGATTTCCTTGGAATTATCAAAGGACCACAGGACGTATCTGTGCTTTACAGTCACAGCTCATGCAACAGACCCTTTGGAGTGCCAGGCACCATCCTAGGCACTGAGGACACTGTGCGTACGAAACAGAGAAAGATCCCTGCCTCCTGGAATTTACATGCTAGCAGGGACATTCGGTTATCTTTAAACCATGATAAATAGGTAAATTACATGGTATGTTAGAAGGTAATCGGGCACGGGCACCTGGGTGGCTCAGTCGTTAAGCGTCTGCCTTCGGCTCAGGTCATGATCCTGGAGTCCCAGGATCGAGTCCCACATCGGGCTCCCTGCTCAGCAGGGAGTCTGCTTCTCCCTCTGACCCTCTTCCCTCTCGTGCTGTCTCTCATTCTCTCTCTCTCAAATAAATAAATAAATAAAATCTTTAAAAAAAAAAGAAGGTAATCGGGCACTTAGCAGCTGGGCAGGTCCAAATGTTCAGTGTGGAGTGTAGCGCTCTAGTTCTGATCTAACAAATACAATGCACACAACCATTTCCTACTGATGAGGACAGTCACTGTGATGTGGCTTATTTACTTGCTGGCTTGGTCGTGTCTGTTCCCCCCGTGATGTGAGTGCACTGAAGCACGGCAGGATTTAGCCCATTTTGCAGGATGCCTAGGGATGCGATAAGAGTGGAGAGCCGGCAGGGCCTCACACTTCACCAAGCAGGAAAGTCAGCCATTCGTTAAACAGAGAACAAGTGAAGGCCCCTTGGGTGCCTGGCCCTGTGCCAGGCTCTGGGGACAAAGAGAAGAGCCAGGCCCGTCCCTGCCCCCAGAGAGCTCCGAAGCTCACCCACGGACCACCGCCCCACCCCTTAGCACCTCCACCCCCCCTCGGTCCTCGGGCCCTTATGAAGTTGCTGTTCCGCAGCCCGTCACAAAGATCAGACTCAGTGAGGGAGAGAGCCGACAGAACCAAGAGACCCTCCCCCAGCAGGTGGCAGACCCAACATCACACCTGAGTCCATCTGGGTCAGAGCGAGGGCTTCCCGCTGTCCTCTCCTGCCTCTGATGGGCGCAGGAAGAGTTTACACCGAGTACATGGACAGGAACCAACTGAAGAGCCATGCTCCATGGCGGAGGCTCATGTCGTCCTAAGTGGCTGAGAGGGCAGATGGGCCTCGCCAGTGGGCCGAGAAGTGATCTGCACGCCCATCCCTCTGCGCTGTCCCTGGGGAACAGGTCCAAGGTGACAGGTGCTCATGTACCTCAGCACCCACACACTGCCCCTGAACAACCTCTCTCCTCCTAGCCCACCTCCCTCCATCGGGGGCCGGGCCCAACTGTGCAGAAGGCCGAGGGGCGACAGGCTGGCATTACTCAGTGTACCCCCAGTCGAGCCCCCGTAGGCAGCAAGAGGCCATTTGCTCCCAATCACGTCCTGCGCCCCCCACCCACCTGCCACACTAAGCCCCTGGTGCAACAGATTGCCAGGCCAGCCCCCTGCACCTGGGGCCGAGCATTTAAAATCCCACCGTGGCAGGATGGTGGCATGCCCAGTGCTCTGCAGCCATGCTCCCTGCTAGGAAGAGGCAATTCTTGGAAAGTGAAGAGAACCAGAGTTTGGGTTCTGTTCACACAGGGAAAGACCGGTATCTTCCCTGCACCAAGATGGACGAAGGCCTCTGGCAATACACGAGGCGAGCTAAAGGTAGCTGTTGGATGACGGCAGGATGCTCACACCAGGCTGACGCTGACGGGTACTTGGGGATCATTTACTCACCCTTGTTTCAGAGAATACCCAGTTGACCCCCTGGGCCAACACAGGGTGCCTGACGGGGAGTGGCCGGCAAGCCAGCATCTTTTAATGAACAGCATCGTGTGGAAAACAAAGCCACTGATGGGGGTTGGAGGAAGGGAAGGCCCAGATCACCCCTCAAGGCTTCTACGTGCTCTTTTTAAGGGGAACCATCGTCTAAATATCCTGCTTTGTGTTCGGGTGTTAATTACACAATTCTAAGGTAATATTTTGTCTTCAAATTGTACAAGAAGTCTAAAATGTCTCCACTGAGCTCTAGAAAAGGCTCTTGATCCAAAAGAAAACAGGATGTAATTTCGGTGAGATGGATAGCTGAAATCTGCCAGAGGTGCTTGAAAGCCAGCCTGGACCGGATGCCATCAAACCCCAGTGGGTCTCGAAGGCCCGCCCCCGGGGAGGCCCGCCCGCCAGGCCATAGGAGGGAAGGGCAGCGTCAATCCCATCAGCAGCACTGAGGTTCCCACGGAAGCACCTGACAGCGGTCTGAGTCTGTCTGGCATTTTTCCTCTGGTCAACGATCACGAGAGACAGAGAACCTACACCGCCACAGTAACACCACCTGCTCTTCTGCACGGTTACCTTACAGTTGGCAAAGCCCGGTCCTGAGCATTAGCTAGCACTTGCAACTCCACTATCATGTGCACCATGCGCCTCGCTTACCAATCTTTCCACGTTTCACTTTGTGCTCCCAGGCTCTAATACATGTGCTCCCTCCACGGAGGGGCCCTTGTCCACCCACTTCGCACCATGCTGCATCACTGAATCCCAGTGTGACCCTCACTGCATTAGGATGGTGCTTCTCGGGTGTTTGTAGTCACAAGACGCTTTTCAAGTGAGTTATTTAAGCAATTTCAATATAAACAATCGATGAAGGGCGTGACTTCTCTGGTTAAAGCGGGAGGGGTCCCCCTCACCACCTCCCACACCACCCCCCCCACCCATCCATCCTGAGCCACAAGCACCTCTGAAGGGCCCCGAAAACAACTTGAACACTAGTGGATGAGGCTGCACGAGGAGGGGCTGGGTCAAATACCACTCCAACTACAGTCGTTGCTCTGAGTGGCCACAGCAGAGGGCAGGGTGTGAGAGCTACAATCTGCCTTTCAGCGGGATCAGTGGGGAACTCTCTAAACGCAGGGTCTGAATGTGCAAAGCACAGAGCGAGTCACTTCGAGGTTCGAGCAAGGGAAAGGTGGCATGGCGAAGCACGCACAGTCGTCCCTCGGGACGTGCGTGCGGCCGTGGGGCTAATGCCCACCTCGGGTCTGGGGCTGGGCTTCCCGTTCTTCGTGCTTCCGTCCACTGCGTGCCTCACTGAGCCCCCAGCCCGTGCACTCTGCCGACTCACTGCCATTCTGGGAACTACCACTTTTAATTTCTTGACATCTGTGCATATTGTTCTTCAAGCCCAGCACATTAACATAATTCTTTGTATTTCATTTCCTTTCAAAAAGACGGTGTTTAAAAGAGCAATGGCACAGCACAGAGTGGAATGCGGACGTAATGCAGAAGCAGATGCTCACACACACGTGTGCACGCCACAGTGCTGAGACCCCCCCCAAAACGTCTACAACCGGGTCTGGTGCCCACATATGCAGGGAGGCGCTCTGACTACAAAACCAGGGGCGGGCTTGCTTCTGGAGCAGAGACCAAACATTTGTTCCATTCTAAGGGTAATGAGCAAAAATCCAGAACCCTCAGTGCTCTAGCAAATTCCCTCGAGGTCCCCTCCATTCTTCCTCCAGCTGCCTGTGAGGCTCCCACAGGAGCTCCACTGCCCTTGGGCTTCCCCCCGGGTTTGGCCACTGGAGGCGGCAGCAGGAGATGGGGCGGGGGGCGCTCCAGCCCCAGGCTCCCTCCCTGCTGCCTCATCTGAGGTTGTTTCATCCCCTGCCACAGGCTGGCCCATGGAGCTCTGGAGACCACTCTCCCCACTGCCCTTATACCCAGGGTGTTACCACCACCTCGCGACCCCGCTGTCCACAATGTCCCACAGGACCTAAACCTTTAATAAAGGATCCCTTTACTACGCCCTCAAGTTGCCAATTCAAGCATGCCATCTGCTTCCTGCCCACATCCACGATCCTTTCGATCCCCCTAGATGGCTCCTCTTTCAACCTCCATCTCACCGGCAGGTAGCACGAGCCACACTCCCAAGCCCCAGGACCAGGGGCCTCTATCCCAGCTTCCTCTCCCGTCACCTCCCTGCCTGACTTACCATCGCTGCCTGTCCTCCTCCCCCTTACAGGCAGCCTCCTGCTCTTCCCATCCCTCCGGATGCTCAGCAGCAGGGTCCTCAGGAACCTCCACCCAGTGGATGCCCCATCCACTTGTGCCCTCATCTGCAGATGGCCCCAAGGCTAGGGCTCCGGTCCAGCCCTCTTGCCGGCTCCACAGCCTGATAGATAATATCCCTTTGCACACCCGGAGTCCACCAAACTCCACACATGACCGGAAGTAACAAGTCCTCTCTTCCCCAAACCTGCTTCTCCCTTGGGTTCTCCAGATTGACAGGGCCCATCCTCCACCCTAGCACCCAAGCCAAAACCAAGACCACCTCCCACCAGCTCCCTCTGGCTTCCCACCCACTCCAACCTCTGCCCAGGCCCTGGCAATCACACCTCCACCAGGGCTCTAGAATACGTCCACTTCTTTCCACTCCCAAGGCTACTGCTGAATTCAGATACTGTAGACCCTCAAAAGGACCACTGCCCCAGCCCCCCTGCACCATGTCCCACTGACCACATGCGGCTGGGGGGCTCCTCTGAGCCTTGAGGAATGCTGATGTCTCTGCCAGGGCTGGCACTCCCCTCCCCATCCCCTCTTCCCCTACCTTACCTCCACCTCCACCCCTACTCCTCGGAAGACAAGGCCCACATGGCCTTCCAAGCTCAGCCCAAGCCCTCCCTGACCACCACCCTGACCTCCCAGGCTGCTTCCACAGCAACTTCTCTGAGCTCCTTTCAGACCCTGTTGGGACCTACACAGGTGCTCCTCGCGCTTACCTCAAAGTGCTAGTATCATGTTCTGCCCAGACCACGAAGCTCGGAGCAACTTTGCTATACGAACTGGTTTACCTGCCATCGCATCGCCAACAACAACCATGTGCCCAGTACACAGACAGCGCTTCTCATGAATCATGAATGACCCACAGCAGAGGTTCAAAAAGATACCCATTTTTCTCAGCCCCTAACCACACACCACACACACACCCCCTTAACTCTGCTGAGCTTCTCTGACCTTACAAAGAAAAACTAAGCCCCTCTGATACAAGATCTCCTTGTTCCTTGCTCACCATCCCCCCCTGCCCCAGAGGGGTTCCTTTGGGAGGGACACTGTTCCATTTTCCAACTCCACACGCTTAGCAGTGGGATCCGTGTCTGCGTTTGTATCCTTGAGTTCCCCACAGGACTTCACAGAGTCCCCTACAGATAACAACACTCAAACCAGGCAGATTGACTTGGCAAAGGGCAGGTGAAGAGTTAAGTGTACATGCAATCATACATTTGAAGAAATTAGCTCATATGCACTCATTTATAATTAACACTGCACTAATATTCTCAAGTACCTATTCTAAACTGCCCAAGAACTAATTAAATCTCACAACACCCCAGAGAGTGAAGTGTTATCAGCCACATTAATAAAAAGCTCAGAACAGCTGTCAGAACAGCAGACTGATAAGGGATTATATTCTGAGACTCCGGCACCAATTCACTCCACACTGCTAAGACAGCAGTTTCTGGAACTTACTAGCCCACGATCACTCCACCGGACCTGCTGAATACACATCGCTCCTGCTTTTGCTCATCCCCTGAGGCTTTCCCACAGATTCCCGGCTGTCTTGCTCTGAAGGAAAGCCAGGCAAGCACCTGCTTCCAGCAGTGCCCCCACGGAGAGACAGCCATGGAAAGATGCACAGGACAGGCACGAGGCCTTTGTCTTTAACGTGACCCGTTCTCACCACAGGATTGCGCCTGCAGGCTTGTGCCCCAACCGTCGGAAAGGAAATGCCTCTCACCTCCTGTCCACACACACAAACGCCGTCATCCTTACACATGGAGCTCAGGCCCCCTCCTCAGGAAGCCCTCCAGGATGTAATGTGGTCCTCTCCTGCCCCTCTGCACGGGTTTGGCCCTTCTGCCATCGTCCATTATCTATTCACCTCCCTGTTCCCCTTTTCAGACACGCAGCTGCTCAAGGGAAGAGACTCATCGTACTCAACTCTGATCCCCAAAGTCTGGCTTGCCGCCCAAAACAGCACAAGCCCAGGAATCAGGAGGAAAAAAGAGAAGAGAATCCGCCTGCTGTGGGGATCTCAGCCCTCGGCTTCAGCCGGCCTCCTTGGCAGCTCACAAACACCAGGCATAAAAGCTTTGGGCCGTGGGCCATGGCCACCCATCCCATTACTTCTTTTTTTTTTTTTTTATTGTTATGTTAATCCCCATACATTACATCATTAGTTTTAGATATAGTGCTCCATGATTCCATCCCATTACTTCTTAGCAATCAGGAGTTTTCACGGGAGAGAGAGTACTCCTTTTCAAATGGGGGCCACAAGCATGGCAGCTCCCTGTCTTGGGAAAAAGCATTCATTAGAGTGGAAGCCCCTGGTGCCACGGCCTCCATCACGCCCTATCAAGGTCCTCCACGCCAGGACTCAGCAGGCAGCCCACTGAACTGCACACAGCAAGATGCACTGGAAGAACAGACTTCCCCAACGCAGTCCGGACAGCCTGCATGGCCCTCGCTGCCCTCCAAGATGCTGAACAAGGAAGTCCTCATTCAGAAGTCCTGCCATACAGTCCTGCTGAGGTGGGATCTTGTCAGTCCCCAAAACCCCCCACACCCCACCGCTGCTACAGAGAAAGGCTCTGAGTACCCCTGGTTGCCCGAGAGACACAGCAAGTCAGGAGCAAGAGATCGGGGTGCACAGGGCCAGCTCTACTTCTGACTTCTGTGTCTCACACCAGGACACTTCATCCCCAACAGGACTGGAGGTTTTAATTCAGGGGACTCTGGGCAGGGGGGCGAGTAGGAGGCCCAGCATCCCAGAAGACAGCCAGGGCTTGAGCTCAGAAGTCTAAGGGATTCAGGTAATGGCCAGCTGGCCTGGGAAAACTTCCTTCCCGTGGCAGAGCCTCTTTCGTTTCATCTGTAGTGAGATGGCAGCTCCAGCCTGGCATCCGGCAGGAGGATCAGAAGAGACACTCCGCACCATGGCAGCAGCTCCCACAGCTGGGTGTGCACTAAGAGGACGCATCAGCCTCACCGTGGCGTCCAGCCGGGGCCGGTGAGCGCCATGGTCCTGCTGACCTGGGTCTAGGATTCCTCAGACCCATGGATGTTCTGGACAGGCTTGCCTCTGGAAATTCTGGGAGCACATAAACAGACATCTGTAAAACTTAGCGGCCTGATTCGTACCCATCCCTGGGGCCCCCTAGAGCTCCCCATGGGCTCCCAGCTATAGGCCGCACACTTTCTTCCCTCCCTAAGGAACTCTGATCACATATCCTGTTATCATCCATCTGAACTTCAAGTATCAGAAGCCAGTGGAGTAATGAAGGTCGCGCACAGGTATTTTCACTGGGCAGACGTTTACCAGCTGCCTCCATGGGTAAGGGCTGGCCCTGGAGAGAGCGGGCTGGCTGGCTGGCTGGCTCAGGGCGTGCAGGGGGCTCTCTAAGAGAAAGCTGCGTGCCTCAAAGGAGTCAGGAGACAAGTGGGCACAAGCATGCAGAGCAGTGGCCCAGATAGCAGTCCAGTCTCAGGGCAGGGGCAGGCAGGCCATAGGAGGATGCTCAATAGGAAAGCGACAGGTCACCTTTGCATTCGACACCACTCTGTGAAGAGGGGGCCTCGGGGGCCAGTTGAGAAGCGGAGCGACCACTCCCAGGGCTGTGGCTAAAAGTGCCTGGGAGTGATGAGAAAGCTAGACCTGGGGCAGGGAGGAAGGTCAGTGAGGAGACCGGGCGCCCCAGAAGGGCTCAGGGGGCAAAAGCCAGCAGGGCTTGGTGACCATTCGTTTAGTCTGGGGTGAGATCAAAGTTGGAATTAAGGGTGACTCAGGTTTCTATCTCTGATGACTGAAAAGCACCAGCAAGTGAGAAGTAACTTTCATAATCAACCATCTAATACAGGTGGGAAAATGGGGACGAAATCCAAAATGTAAAGAACACAGAGTCCAGAAATGACCATGAGCAGCTGTGGATGGCCAGACAGCAACATGTACAGGGACCTCAGCCATGTCATCTGCCCCCTACCACAGAGAAATGCACGGGGAAGTTAGAAAAACTAACCTTGAGTTTGCTGCCCGTCAGACTCTGTGCAGCCCTGGTTTCTGCTCTAGAGGACTCGTGCATTTACTGCACTTTGTGTGTCGCCAGGCGCTGGTCTAAACACTGGAAACGGAGAAGAGAAATGAGATACCCACACAAAGTGCCTTACACACACTGTGCCAAATCCATAAAGGAGCAGAGTCTGGCTCTAGATTTTGGCAAAGAAAGGAGAGATACAAGTGATTCCATGCCATGTGCAGGGCACCAGGCCCTGGGATCCTGCCTGCTGAGCTACCAGCGTACGGGGAGACAGACACATGGACCGACGCTCTTAACTGGGAGACACGCATGGCGGGGGGTGAGCAGCCTGGGCTGCTGGGAGGCAGAGGCCAAGAACAAGGACGCACACACCAAACCAGCCTGCAAAAGGAATGAGGCCAGGAGCTGCAAGTGAGTGGGAATCTGCTGGCACATGAGAGGGCCCCAGGGCTCAGGGGCTGCGGATGAGTGTGGCTATTCAGAGGACCGAAGGAAGCAGGTCTTCCCAGGCAAAGGGAACAACGTACAAGAGAGAAAGAGCACAGAGTCCTGGGGCCTGCGGAAGTTTGTCATGGAGACGCAAGTGGGCAACAGGGGCGGGGTGCGGGGCAGGGGGGGCAGCTGTCAGGTTTATACATAAACGACCTAGCAGGTTCGGGAGGGGCTCCGACTGTGAACAGGGGCAGGCGTGCCGGCCTGTTCCCGGGGGAGGGGTGGGACGAGCCGCACTCTGGAGAGATGGTTCCAATGGCAGAGAGAGCCAGAGCTCACGCACCCAGGGCCTGAAACACCCCACCGCTATCTGGGAAGGAAACAGAATTCCTCTTTGCCTTTCCGACAGCAGCCTTGTGAATTTTATATTTTACGTATGTTTCACAATGTCTATAACAACATATTCTTACAGCAAATGTGTATTTGAGCCAAAATGCCTGAGCTCCCATCGCAGGCCCACCACTTACTATGGTGTAACAGTAGACAGGATGCTTGTCTCAGTTTCCTAATCTGCAAAATGGGGACAAAACCAATAACTACCTCATGGGCTTTTTATGAAGAAGAAATAAATTAGTATTTGTTAGATACACAGAATAGTGGTAGGCCTACAGTAAGGACTCTAAGATGGTTTTAAAATTTTAAAAATGCAACTTATTAGTAACTAAATGAGTATGTATCAGGGACGTGTTTGCAAATCACTGGTATAGAGAGAGCGTGGGTCGGAGCAGAAGGGCAGACCAGAGCTGTCACAAGAAGAGATGACGGGGTCTGACCCATATGAAAGGGAGCTGGCGTGGAGAAAAAGTCAACTGGCCATGGTAAGTGACCAATATGACAGGTGAGGGATAGGACATATGGATGGTGGGGCCAGTCACCAAGTTGGAATGGGGGGGAGGGGGCGTTAACAAGGAGCTAGACACTAAGCACAGCACCGAACATGCCGCATAGCTTACGCTGCCTATGGGTACGCAGCACCCGAACTGATCGCGAGCTCAGGAGAGGGTCGGGCCAAGGAGGACGTCTGCAGGCCACAGAGCACAGCTGGGGGTGGCTCCAAGGAAGTGGACAGGAGCCAGCAGCAGTCACCAGTGGCCATCAGCAGACATCTCCAGTTCTCCCCCTCCCTGGCGCACGGCAGGGTTGCACCTTCTAGCCCCCTGAAGTCAGTGGGGCTGTGACATCAGCTCTGGCCAGTGAAATACATGGTCGGAAATGACGGGGTCACTTCGAGGCTGATGGGAAACCATCCAGGGCTGTCCCCCCTTCCTGCACACTGACCAGCCACAGTCAGGGTGGTGGCTGCTCTGTCTGGGACCCCGAGTGAGCACAGCCCCCGAGGACCTGCAGTGGGTGTGCAGTCCAAGGGAGAACGCGAGCCCGGTTGTGTTAGGGCCACTGCCATGTGGGAGAGGCTTGCTCTAAGGACGTGACCTGGCCTACACTGACTGACAGACTCAGGGACAGCGACGTGATGAGCAGAACAGAAGCTCACAAAGCGGGGAGGGGCAGCTGGAGAGGGAGGAGGGAGTTAGGAGCACGAGGTGTCTCAGGGAGGGGACACGAACGTGCCAGGACACGTGCCTACACTCCCCAGCAGGCTGGAGGCCAAGTATGTATGGGGACCACTGCGCTGCATGACCTCCAGGCTTCCGTGCATTTGACTGGTCTGGTAAACAGTGAAACTGAGGTTTACAGACAGCAAAAGCAGTCTTCCCTCATGACACAGCTCTCCACGGAGAAAGGTGGTCTATTCAGAGACTGATAACTACCTTTCCTTCACACCTGCACATTTTCAAACACAGCTCACCCCAAACCGTTTTCAATCATAGTAGCTCTTACCAAATCAGCTGTTTTGCTAACACAAATACAGAAGGCACTTGAAATATTGTTGTAAAAAAAATCTCCATGAACATTATAGGTGCATCTTAGGTAGATCTTAGAATGCCTTGTCTTCTTTAGGACAGATTCAACAAGAATAAGAGCCAATTTTTGCAACTCTCCTTGCCAAAACTGACCCCAGAAATAACAAGCTTGGGAAGGTTCAGAAGTCACTTTTATAAAGTTGACATATTGATTTCTATAGGCTGCAAACGGTTTTTTCAGAAACACCAGCTGTTCCACATAATGGCACAAAAAAATCTTTTCCTGGTTTCTTTTACTATTCAAATGCAGCACAAAATAAATAAATGTTGAACACATATCAAAAGTATTATTTTAACTTGCCAGGGTTCAGCGTCGGGAAAGGCTTATGTTGTTTCCTTTTAATTGTTTTAACAAGCTAGAGAGTCAAGGTCAATTGTTTGAAATGTCACAAAACCGCTCTTTACCGCCCATGTATTAAAACAATTATGCAAGAATTTTCCAAATTGTAATGTTGTGCTTGGCAAACTGGGAAGTGTGGAGCGACTGCAGAGACGGCGGCCACAAGGCAATTGGGCATAAGGTCATTTCTGCATATTTTAGAGGCTTCCACAGGGCCCAGAAAGGGAAAAACGCCCAGAGTTTCTACCTTTCCATTTGCTATCTGTTAAAGTCCTTTTAAGGTCATTCAAATCAGTGGGATACGCGGCCATTTTCTCTACAGCTTATTACTGGAGGCAGCTGATAATCTTATTAGAAAGAGCTGCTCCCGTCTGCCATTTCGGGAGACACCACCTCACAAGCTACAGAGTAGAAAATAAACATCGGAACCACGCAGGGCGGGACCTTCGTTTCTTGTAAGGTTAGCAAAAAAGCTGACAGAAGTACACGGGAATGAATAAAATCTACATCCATGAGGCGGAAATGAGACTGGTCTGAAGGCACAGCGGGGCTGGCCATGGGGTAGGAGGCAGGTGCGGGGCTGCACGCACCCCAACCCTACCTCGGGTGAGACTCTGGATTATCCAGACTCTGGACAATCACCACCTCTGGACTTCAACTTCCTTGACTGTAAAACTATGAAAGTGAGTCTGAAAAGGGGGTTTTCTGAGCCAATCTTAAAAGGTCACATACCACGCGATTCAATGGATACAAGATTTTTGAAATGACCCGATTACAGAGCTGGAGAACAGATCTCTGGTTGCCGAGGGTGGGGGGGGGCGATTCTGCAGCAGGAGCACGTGTCCCCCGCGAGAGTGACCCGGAGCTGCACACACGCGTGTCACCATCGTGCCGGGTTCTGATGTCGTGCTGCACAGCTACGAACGATGCACCCCTTGGGGGAAACAGGGCTAAGGGCCCCAGACTCCTCTACACAATCCTCGCGACTTCCTGTGAATCTGTAATTATTTTCAAAATATGAAGTTTTACTTTTTAAAGGGTTTTCCTTAGACTTTGGACCAGACCCTTATTATTTTCTCTGTGGACCCTAGGACTTGAAATAGCTTATCTCCCAAATTGCATTTATTAAGGTAACTCCTTCGCCCGTGTTTACTGATAGAATTATCTTACTTTAGGAGTCTCACAAAACCATGATTTCCGGATGGATCAAAGACACGGGTAGTAAATGGAACCATACAAATCACAGAGGAATAGATAGAAGCATGTATTTTATTATTTGGGGGCACAGCTAAGTGTTCTCAGCTATGACGAAAAGGGCAAGAAATCTAAAAGGAACGTTCGACGGGAGTGACAAGACAGATACTTAAGACTCAGTGAAGTGCAAAAGGAAACAAAGTAAGGCCACAGATGAAATGAAAAGACAAATGATGAACTGTGGGAAATACTTTCTGTACGGTGACCCAAAGGTGCAGTAAAGGGCACAGGCGGACACCCCAAATTACACACAGAACACAGATCCCCGGTAACTCTGTAACCAGAGGGTCTGCTCGTGACCACACAGACGCCAATTCAAGTAATGAAAAGAAATCGCTGGCAGAAGGGCCTGGCAGGGCTGAGGACTGACAGCGCAGGATGAAGAGGACCAGGGCGGGTAGGAGCCGGTGTCGGGGAATAACCGACAGATGCTGTCTGCAGGGCAGCCTGGAAACGTGCGGGCGTGTCAAAATGTAATATATGCTCGTATCAGCCCAGCAATTACATGACTAGGTATTTACCTAAGATAATAATAGCATGAGGGTAAATATAATAATAAAATTAAAATGCAGGCTTAAGACCAGTCACCTGAGAGGTGGTTTGTGTTTTGTTTTTTTTTTTTAAATCAGGGAGAAAAATTAAAAGCAATCGTGAATGTCAATCGACTGGAAACTGATGAAGGAAAATGCACGCCCTGTGCATATGGTGAAATGCAAGGTGGCCTTTAAAAATGACAATAATCTACATTTACTGATTGTTTGGGGTCAGGAAACAGCACAGCTGCTGAACTGCAGTAGGTTCAGAACCCAGCCCCACTGCTTACAGGCTGTGTGATCTCAGCAAGCTCCTGAACCTCTCTGTGCCTCAGTTTCCTCGTCTGTAAAGTGGGAAAACACCAGTGCCTACTTCTTAGAGCTGCACAGCTACATACAGCACTCAGTCACTACTGCTGTGACTTCAATGAGCTAACAGCCGTAAGACGGTGATATCCAGAAAGTGCTATGGAACAGCTTGTTAAATAAAAAATACTGACATGAAAACTTTATCGGCCACATTAGTGAGTGAAACAAGATCACAGAACATGATGCATGACCCCATTTCTAAAAAACATACATGTACATAGAACTGAGCAGGATCTTTCTTCTTTCTTATACAGTGAGTCGATACACCTAGGCAGTGAGATTCTGGATTATTGTTATTTTCTTCTTAGTATTTTCTGTATCATCTCAGGTATTAAAAAGAAAAAAAAAGTCAATATCTAATAGGCACTCTCAGACACTTTTGGAATCTGAATTGGCTTGAGCTCTCGGGGTGGGGGAAACTTGACATTATGTAATATACTTTCTGACCCAGGGGTTATACTTCTGGGAGTTACTTCTACAAAAATAACAGTGGAAGTCTACAAATATACATGTACGTGGGTATGTATACACACCCACACACACACACACACACACATACACACATACACACATATATGCATACAGAAGCATTTATTAAAGCAATACTCACAGCAGCAAAAGACTGGAAATAACTTAAATTTCATCAATTGCAAACAATAAGACAGAAAAATAATGCCATGGAGCTAAACGGAAAGATCCTTTTGTTGAGGGTCTTGAATGCCCAGGAGCAGACTTTGTACTTTACTCTGAAGGGGAGACACTGAAAAACTTTGTTTCAGGAAGAAAACCCCAAGGGCAGTGCAGAACATCCATAGATCTGAGTGAATGTCTCAGGCTGCATCCAAGTTAGATCCAGGTCTGACCTCTGGAGGAAGAAGCAGCGGGAATGTTTTGCAAAAGAGATCCCTGATTTCCAACCGTAATTGTAAAAAAGCCCAGGAGTCTCCCACAGGGAGTCTGATGGGATAAATCATGTGAAGGCACAAAAACAAAACAGATCCGCAAGAAGACAGCACTGAATGAGCAGGGAGATTCAGACTCTCGGGACTCAGGCAGGTACACACGGAGCGGCTCTGAAGGCTACCGCTGGCGCCTCTGATTAAAATGCAACCACCACGGGGAATGCAGCTGGTGCAGCCGCCCTGGAAAACAGCACGGAGGTTCCTCAAAAAGTTAAAAAATAGAACTACCCTATGATCCGGTAATCACACTGCTGGGTATTTACTCAAAAAATACAAAAACACTAATTCAAAGGGATACATGCAGCCCTACGTTTACAGCAGCATTATTTACAATAGCCAAACTATGGAATCAACCCAATCGTCCATGGACAGATGACCGGATAAAGAAGGGGTGGTCTATGTATACAATGGAATATTACTCAGCCATCGAAAAGAACAAACTCTTGCCATTTGCAATGACATGGATGGAGCTAGAGAGTATTATGCTAAGTGAAGTAAGTCCGAGAAAGACAAACACCATATGATTTCACTCGTATGTGGAACTTAAGACACAAAACAAAGGGGAAAAAAGAGAAAAAACAAACAGAAGCAGACCCTTAACTCTAGAGAACACAGTGCAGAGGGGAGGTGGATGGGGGATAGGGGAACTAGGTGATGGGGATGAAGGAAGGCACTTGTGATGAGCACCGGGTGAGGTATGGATTTGCTGAATCACTGTATTGCACATCTGAAACTAATATCACACTGTTAACTATACTGGGATTAAAGTAAAAAACTTAATAAACAAACAAAATGCAACCACCATTAACTATCTGCGTGAGAAGAAGAGAGTAGGGGGTGTGCCTGGCGTGGGGGGCAACTCCATCCACCAGAAATTAGCACTTTGGGGGCAGGGAGGTATGTCCTAGTCCTTCTTCCCTCAACCATCTCACTTTTAAAAGTATCTTAATTTGCCAAAAGGGCATCGGGCTCTGAGGCCACGGCCCTCCCTACCTACGTGTCTCACACAGCAATGACTCACGCTCTGCCATGGGACAGCTGCCTTCTCGCTGACTTCTCTCGTCTGAATGCTCGTCCACGATGCGCATTCGCCCATGCAGCCTAGAAAGGGTTCACGGAGTCACCTTGCGAGCAGTTCTTCAAAGGAAAGAACAACATTTCATATTTTCTGCAGTTTGCACAGATGCTGGCAACGAGCCGTGGCCACCAACCTAGACGTCTGGTAGGTATCAGGTGATGAGTTGCTCAATTACCCCCCCAATCTGTGCGAGGATTTTGCACACCAATGGTCTTGCTTCACCGCTGGGAGGTATTTATCGTAAAGAACTTGAGAATGGAGGTTCAAAGGCTAGGTCCCCTTGCTAACTGAAGGACCCTGGACTAATGACCTGACTTCCCAGGGTCTAACTATCCTTATCTATAAAACCGGAAGGAGGACAACAGTACTGTTTCCATACCGCTGCGAGGAAAGTGACAGCTAACATTGATTTGTTGAGTGCTTTTCATACGCAGGTGCCGTTCTGAGCACTTTATAAGTCCTGCCTTATTTAATCCTCAAAGCAACCAGATGAGATAGTGCTGGGTTTTATTCCCATTTTACAGATGAGGAAACGGAGGCAGAAGGAAGCTGGTAACGGCTGGAGCAGCTGCAATTCAAACCCAGGAAGCCATATCCCAAAGCCTGTGTTTTAACCAGAACGGTCTCCCACGTGACGTCCTGAGCCCAGCACAAAGCACAGTAAGAACTTCAACTGTCGGGCCGTCTGAGCACTTCACAAGTGGCACAAGAACCAGACGACAGCAGAGCCCACAGCAGAGGCCCTCCCCTCTCCAGGACAGTGGTGCTACTTTATTCCCCCAAGAAGGTCGCCCAGGAGACGCGCTCTGCCACGGTGACGTCACTCCCCGCTCACCTGTGCACCCCCTTCAGCCTCTTTTAGAAGCGGCTGCAGAGCTGAAGCCTAGCCAGGATCATATGTGGAAGAAGCACCAATATTCCATTTGCTTCCAGAATGCCCGCCACAACCTAGCCCTCGGCCTCCGCTGGCTCATCAAGGTCCCTCATGGGGGCGCTGAGCATCCTAACGTCCGCACTTGTGCTCACACAGCCCCGTCCGCCCACGGAGACGTCCTCCCTCTGCTAATCCCAGGGCCACCCAAACCGCGACACCAGGTTCCCTCCTGACTCCCCATTGCCGAGGGCTTATTCCCTGCTCACATTCTGTGCTGTCCAACCCTCCTGTCCCCCCCAGAACGTAAGCTCACGTCTCACCCTCTATGCAAACCCCAGAGGCCCACAGCGGCACCCCCATGACTCACACTCTGTGGGCACCACCTATCACACGACACCCTCAATTCAGAGATGACTTACGGTCAAAATGAGGAACTTTTCCAGAGAGGTGAGACTTGTGTAACAATGCTCTCTTTCCACGTAGTAACTGACCCAGCAAAGCCTGCTGTCGGTACTTACGTGTCTTCCTAGGAAACGGACGCACTCGGCCCTCAGGCATCATACCTGCTTCTCCCTCCTCCTCGTCCAAATTCAGCACGATGATGCAGATGTGCTTCCTCAGCTGGCGCGGGTTGGAGAACTTTCGACAGCACTTGCTGCATTCCAAGCTGCTGGGAGCCAGGCCACTGCCCTCCTCGGGGGCCGGCGGGCTGTCCTCACTCGGACCCACGGCACTTCCTACCAGCAGCTCCTCCTCGGGGCTGGGCTTCTTCGTGGAGCCCTTGGGCCTGCCTCTCTTCCTCTTCATGACCGAAAACTCTACCAAGGAAACAAGAGGGCACAAGGTAGTTACACGCGGCGACAGTGCCGGGCACGCGCCCAACTTCCAAATGTGCGAATGTGTTCAGTTTCACATTTTATGAAAAACGGAAAGCCTGAAGCAGTTGCGGAAATTAACAGCTACAAGCAGTATCTTTAGTGCTCGTGTTGCTGCATCTACATGCTACCATGTTACCGATTTCCTAATATTCTGATTTAAAAATACCCGTTTGATAAGAACCCTTGCACATCTTCTCTCATAAAGTGGGGATGATTCTAAACTGTGACCAGCAGCCCCCCGGTTCACAAATCAGACCCCTAGTGAACCACTGACTCCACTTACACCCCGTTCTCAGAAAGTACTTAAGGACTTCTTCACAAAGGATTCGCAAAGGCTGCTTAGCTTTTCATGCTCTTAATGAGCTACACAACTATTCAGATTATTTCAAGGCATCATAATTATTACAGCCAAATTGTTCTGATAAAACAGAGAAAAAATAATTACAATCTAGGTCTACCAATTACAGGACTAAAGACAGTAGCAGTGTTTTTCGAGTTTCCTAGCGGCCTAGTGAGTTCAACGGCGTGCTCAGAGCTGCTCTAAAGCAAGTTTCAAATCATTTTTCAACTTGTATTTCTTCTTAATTAGCACTCATTTTTAAAGCATTCATCTCCAGAATGAAGGTGGGAATTAAGATGGGTGAGCAGGGTCGGGGAGCATCGTGCTGTTGGGTGTGTGAGGGTGGAGTGGCGTGGTCTCAGATGACGTGACCTGACAGGTACCCCAAGACATTGCAAGCAGGAAGCCAGCACCGTCTGGCTGATAACCCCGTTAGCGGCCTGTCTGCTGAGGTACCGCATTTCAGCAGTCCTCCAAATCTGAGCAGCAGAGGAGAAGGGGTCTTGGGTTCCAGCACCATCCTGGGAAAATGGTCACGTACAGAATGATGATGTGTTCGGGGCTCCTCCCTGCTCTCTCTAAGGCTACCGGTCCGCACAGGAAAGCATCATGCACACTGCCCACTGCTACTCCCATGAGGACCCTTTCAGTAGATCGTTGTGCTCCCAAATCAGACAGGGAGACCAGAGGAGAGAGGAAGGCAGGAAGGTTCTGGAGCAGAGTCTGAAGGGAAAGAGTGGCATGACAATGTGGGGTCTGGACAAAGGAGCCAGCTTTGACAGGGGGTCCCCAAGAACTCAGGGAGATCATGTACCAGAATGGGGGACGAGGTGGGGGGCTTGCAGGGGCAGAGCTCCTGCAGAGGTGCAGGGCCAAGGGGGGGTGGTCAACAATGACCGAGAGAGCCAAACCAGAGCCCTCCTGGGCCAGGGCAGCCAGCACAGTGCAGTGACTGCCTTCCCGCTCTGTCGAGGGGCGTGCTGGAGATGGGGTGGGAACAGGGGAGGGAAAAGTACTTAACAACAGGAAGGCAGAAGAGACCAGATGAGACGAACAAGGGCACGAGACTCTGGGATCCCACTGCCCGCACCGGATTTTACAGGAGAAAACAACAGCTGTGTAGACCCAAGGCCCAGCCGACAGCTATGGGAGGCTGGGGCGGATGGCAAGGAGAGGAATGTAGAGAGTAAGGACAAACGGCTGACCTCACAGTCATTGAGACTTCTCTCCTGTTACTCTGCACAACGGCATGTACTTGCGCAAATTACCAAAGCAGCAATGAGGAGCAGAGGAGCAGAATCAGTGGTGAGGCCCTCAGACACCTGCCGCACGTCACGTCGGCTGAGCTGCAGAAACAGGTTATGGAAGTCCGTGGCCCGGGCCCAACCTCCAAGAAGGCCTCTGCATCCTGCTGGGCAGATCAGCCTTCCTCCTCTGAAAGGCTCCAAGGATGCAGGTGTGGTGAAGGAGGAACCTTACCCAGAGTGGTCTGGCCTCTGCCCTCAGCTACCGGGGGTGACCTCTAGGGCCCCAGAAGGTCCTGCCTGATTGGAATGCCTGTTTGCGTGGGGGCTGGGGCCACCGACAGTCGAACAACGTGATTTATGACGGGGCTCTTCGACAAGTCAGAGCAGTTCTGACCTCTGGAGGAACCAGAGAACAGAGGTATTCATCTGAACCCACAGGAGGAGCGAGGGAGTAAAGGCCAGCCCCGTGGGCAGTGTGTCATAGAGCTGGACACCGAAGGCTGGGGTGAGCATCCCTGATTGGGAATACTCGAGTCCTGTCACATAATATAGCAGGAAGAAGGCAAGAGCATCCAGGACTCCACGGAGGGAGAAAGAGGACCAAAGGCTCCACATCTAGAACCCTCCCAATCCCAGACTTGACCCATGCATCTCTCCCTCTGGCCGGTTCTGACCTCTCCACTTTTTGTATAAAATGGTAATCGTAAGTATAGTGCTTTTCTGAGTTCTGTGCATCATTCTAGCAAATTACAAAACTGGAGGGAGTCGTTGGGGTCCCCCAAATTTGCAGCTAGCTGGTTCGAGTAAGGGTGGCCCCGGGGACTCCCAAGCTTGTGGCTGGGGTCAGCAGCCTTGCGGGCAACTGTGCCCCGAACCTGGGGTTCAGCACACACAGTGGGACACCCAGTGTTCTCTCCTCGGAGATGTGCCAGAGGGTGCGAGACTCTGCCGCAGTGCGTCTCTCTCCCCACAGACGGGAGACACCCTGCAGGCAGAGCCCTAGTCCCGACTCTCTGTTACGCCCAGCACCTAACCTGGTATCCTGCACGGCAGGCAGGTACGTTAAACTGGCGAGCCGTGCGCAATCTGGCTGTCAAGGAAGAAACACAAAATCAGCCCTGAAAGCTCTGGAAATCCTCTAACACGACGGTGACAAAACTAATCTTACATCTTGCTACATCCATAATGCATATGCTCAAGATCAATTAGTTAGCGAAAAATGAAATATTCATAAATGAACTTGGAATAATTTAAAAGCGCGGAAAATGAGTTGCTGCCGTCAACTACAAACACAAACATTTCACAGAACTGCTGAGGATTCTGGAACTGGGCAAGGGAAATCTTGTAACCTCTCAATCAAAACCCTGGAATGGGCTTGCCTTCCGTTCCCCTTCCTCCTCCGTGAATTCCCTGGTTCCGTCTGTCCGGGAACTCTGATTTGTCCTAAAGACATCTGCCCACTAAACCCCCTCTCCGTTCTTTGCCACCCAGATCCCTACACATGGCCCCCAGACCACAGCCTCCTGCTCCGGTCCTCCTCTTGTCTCACTACCTCGCTCTAGAACATTCCATCGTTCACAACACTCAGACCCGGCTTTCTAGGTCCTTCCTCACATGGCTCAACATGCACACGCATGCACAGCTGTGCTCTCAAGTGCTCAGCAATGTTCCAGACCTCCCTAAATTCGCACAGATAATCCCAGTCTTTTTATGTACCTGTACTGCTCCCCACCATCTGTGCCCACCTCCTGCACCCCAGTCAGACCCCAAGCCCCCTTCAAACCCTCAGGTCCTCCTCCACGAGGCCCTCTTTCCCCACCTGTTACACACCCTGAGGGTGAATTCCCAGAGCCCAAGGATGGCAAACAGAGCTGGAGATGCAGGAGACATTTAATAAGTAAATACATGTGGTTTGAGGGCAGGAAAAGAAGCCATTTCCTGCGTCCGCAGTTTCCAAAAGGAAGAAAGAGGTGAGCCACCATGCAACCTTTGAGCCCTGCCCCGACGCCATAGTTTGGGGACAACTTCCTCATAGTCAGAATCGTCCTTGCAGATCCAAGGCCAAAACTGGCAAGGGACATGAAGAATCAGCCAAAGGTTTTTTAATTCAATCAAAAGACAACATGAGCACCATGAAAAAAATAGCTCCACGTGACTAAAAATCTAATAACATAAGCCCTTCATTTGACCATCCCTAAAGTGCGCAAGGCCCTTTCCCAGTTCTTATCTCATTTTACCCCCATAAGAACCTTCAGAGATGGATGCTGCAAATGTAATTTCCTCAACAGGAAAAGAAATAAGGGACTCGAAGGTTCAAAGGGGTTGGCATGTTTTCCAGAAGCTACTGCTGAGCTCACAGAGCCAGGATCCGGGTTTCCCTCTCCCCTGCCCGGCTCTTCCCACTGGGTCATGTGGCCCTCAGGTCGGCTCTGGACACGTGGAAAGAGCCAGTGCTGCAGTGCAGAGAACACCAGCTGCAAGACCAGGAGACCAGACGTCCCGAGTTAAATCCGCCCCCCGTGAGCTGCCGTCTCTCGTATGAAAAATAAACACAGAACTGTCTCTGTTTTATAGTCCCTATAAATAAAAGCCATCCATTAAAATGCTGAGCATAGTACTTAGAAGGTGATCAATAAATGGCAACTGCTTATTATTATGGCCATCCTCATTAAAACTCTGACTTGGACGATTTCCCTGAAGCAACTATTACCTTCCCAAGCGGTCGGCCGCCACACCGTGTGATTCCTGACTGCACACCTGCTCTTTTCCTTACAGCACTCCTCCCTTGACTTCTTCACTTTGAAGTTTCTCACACACCAAGAAAGCCAACACGGATTTAGGGGCATCCACATTTCATGATGCTGGAGACCAGGGATAAAGCCAGCATCCTCACTCTGCAGCTCAATCCAGTCACGCCAACTCGAGAATTTAGGCAAATCCCGAAACTCTAACACTGTTGGGCCTGACAGTCAATCTCCCTGACATTTACTTCCAACGAGCCCAGGAAGCCACGGGAAGACAATGAATTATTCATCAGAAACGAGGGAGAGCGGGCCTTTGAGGTTTATGGGGAATGCAGGATCCCCTCCACGGGACAGACGGCAGCTAGCCCTGTAACACGGGGCACCAGGGAGGCGCCCACGCCTGCTCCCCGTGGAGGTACCAGCAACAAGGTGGAAACGTCCCGCAAACAGCAGCAACAGCGAGGAAGTAGCAAGCACGTACACTGCAGGCGCCCTGCGAAGCGCTTCACGGGCACTTCCCCGTCCAAACTCGGCAGGAAGCATCAGGATTACTCCCACTGTAGGGAAGAAGACGCTGAGGCTGGAGAAGATAAATCAAGTGGCCCCAAGACACAGAAAACTAAGTGGCAGAGCTAGGCTTTGAACCCACCATCTGCCTCAGAGCAGGTGAACTTCACATTTATGTCTGTTCAGTTAATTTCAGAGCACAGAAATAATACAATCTGACCTCTCCTCTACACTCTGCAGGAAAATGACAACAGTGTCACGGAGCTACAAGCCTCAGTGATCGACTCTTGAACCAGACAACAGATGGATGAAACAGAAGCGGGGGGCTACGAAGTGCATGGTGCGCGTACCACGTACTAAGGCATCACGTATTAACATGTATTTATCTCATTACCTTTCCAAAAAAAAAGGCTGGCACCTTACGTCCCTTTGCAGATGACAAAAGCCATTTGCCGATGCCACCAGCAGGGCCTCCACAGGTGTGGTGTAGGCGGAGCCCTTCGCGAGGCGCCACGGAGGGCAGGTGGGGGCTGATACCTGGGCCACACTCCACGAGCCAGGCTGAGCACTGGGCACCGGCTGCGTCCGCCCTGACCATGTCTTCTGCTCGTTCACCCAGAAAGAAAGCCTGTTACTAACTCACCAGCCCAGGATGGGGGCACCTCTTTGTAACCCGCACAAAAGCACCCTGTGTACCAGCCCCAGCCGTGGCAATCACAGGACAGCCCCAGGCCTGGAAGAGGAGTCTCCCTGAGCCCGGGATGGGTGCTCTTTAGCTAGCCCTACGCTGCTACCGGAGCAGATTAGAGACCCGGGTGTCAGTGGTTTCCGGAACACTGAGTACAAGAATGCCTGCGTACACTCAGAACGGCCTGGTCGTGGTAGCTCTCCAGGAGAGACAACACAGAGATTTAAACTTAGACACCAATTTCCACCCTCAGACTAGACTCTGTGACCTCCTCTTTAGCACCCCATCCTTGACCCCAGAGAAGTGCCTTCCCCGCTGCCCTGCATCACTGCCTCTGCCTACCGGCCGCCCGGCAGGAAGAACGCGCCATGCGCCCTGCGCTCGCGGCACCTGGCAGAGGTGCGTGGTGACTGAATGAAGAAGGGGGGTGCGAGGGAAGGCAGAGATAAAAGGAGAAGAGTTCCTATGGAAGGTCTGAAAGGGAAAGAAGATGGAAGACCCCGTGAGTTCCAGCTCCAGCAGGCCCCCGTCCCAGCCGCCATCGGGAGGAACAAATGTGCGCACGCACCCTCACACACCACTCACACCCAAACACACACCCACGCACATTCTCAGACACAACCACACACACACATTTTTCCTTGGACCGCAGCCAGAGACCTGATGGGGAAGAGAGGAGAAAATGAAAGGTTCTTAGGCAGACCACTTCCTACATGAGCAAAAAAGATTAAAAGGCCATAAAATAAACCAAAGGATTTAGGAACCTGCATGTTATAAAAGGAGACCAAAATGATAAATCAATTACTACCCAGTTAAAGGTTTAATTAAACCATTTCAAGTATCTCTCAACTTAAAATGAATTGTGAAGGTTAAACCTGAATAGAAATCATTAGAGAGAAACTAAGCTTCTGGAAGCCTCAAATTTTACGGACTCGCACAAAGAGAAAAAGGAGGACTTGGGAGTTCTTAATGAAAGACTTTTGAAGAAATGTTCTCGTATTAAGAGTCTGAGTTTAATTAAAGTCTTAAATACTTTTAAAAATTAAACTGTACAGGCAACTAATCTTCCAGTACACACACACACACACACACACACAGAGGAAATGTGTTCAAGAAAAATTTAAGTCAAAAGTAAATTAGTTAATAAAGGAAAATAATTTTTAAAGTAGCTTGGCAGTAAGAATCTGATTACACCCAGAGCAGTACAAGAGCAGACAACGCTGTCGGAGCAGCTGGGCCCAGACCCCACTCTCCCACCTACTAACCAGGCGACCGTGAGCGGGTGGCTGTGAGGCCTCCAGTCTCTGAGCCACATATTCCTCAATCATAAAACCTGGGCACCACCAAGGAAACGGAAGACACGGACAGCACGAGAAACCAGCAAAACCTAACACTTATCTGTGAGAATGTGCACCACCAACAGACTATAAGTTCTTCTCAACTGCACATGGAACATTCTCCAAGAATAAACCACATGTTAGGCCATAAATCGAGTCTCAATAAACGTGTGAGGGCTCAAATACATACATACAAAGTATGTGGGCTGAAATTAGAAATAAACAACTTCTTTAAAAAAAAAAAAACCCAATTAAGAAATGAGCAGAGGACCTGAACAGACATTTTTCCAAAGAAGACATGCAGATGGCCAACAGACACATGAAAAGATGCTCCACGTCGCTCATCATCAGCGAAATGCAAACCAAAACTACAGTGAGATACCACCTCATACCTGTCAGAATAGCTATTATTAAAAAGATAGAAAATAGCAAGTGTTGGCGAGGACGCGGAGAAAGGGGAACCCTCTTACACTGCTGGCAAGAATGCAAGTTGGTGCGGCCCCTCTGGAGAACAGTATGGAGGCTTCTCAAACAATTAAAACAATTAAAAATAGAACTACCCTACAATCCAGAAATTCTTCTAGGTATTGAAGAAAACGAAAACACTAATTTGAAAAGATATACGCACATCTTCGTTCATTGCAACATTATTACAACAGCCAAGATACGGAAGCAGCCTGTGTGTCCACCGACAGATGAATGGGAAAAAAAGATGTGTTTTGTATGTGTACACACACACACACACACACAGAGGAATATTTCTTAGCCATAAAAAATAATGAAATCTTGCCATTTGCGACAGCACAGATAAACCTAGGGAGTATTATGCTAAGTAAAATAAGTGTGAAAGAGAAAGATAAATACCATATGATTTCACTTACATATGGAATCTAAAACAAAACAAAACAAAACAGAACAGAAACAGACTCATTGTTACAAAGGACAAACTGGTGGTTGCCAGACGGAGAGGGATAGGGGATGGGTGAAATACATGAAGGGGATTAAGAGGTATAAACTGCCAGTTATAAAATAACTAAGTCATGGGGATGAAAAGTACAGCATAGAAGGGGCACCTGGGTGGCTCAGTCAGTTAAGCATCTGCCTTCAGTTCAGGTTGTGATCCCAGGATGGGATGAAGCCCCACATGGGGCTCCCTGCTCAGTGGGGAGTCTGCTTCTCCCTCTCCCTCTGCCCCTCCCCCTGCTCTTGCTCTCACTCCTGCTCTCTCTAATGAATAAATTTTAAAAATCTTTAAAAAAAGAAAAAAGTACAGCATAGGAAAGATAATCAATAATATTGTAATAACTTCAGTGACAGATGGTGACTAGGGCCATCGTGGTGATCATCTCATAATGTATAAGAATATCGAATCACTATTTTATATACCCTGACACTAATGTAATCATGTATGCCAATCAAAATTTAATTTTAAAAAAGAAAGAACAGAAAGAAATTTGTGAAACTCAAAAATACATGGAAATTAAATGACGCTCCGAAATAACGAATAGGTCAAAAAGGATATCATCAGGGAAGTTAGGAAATAATGCTGAGATGATCAAAAGGAAAACATGACATACACACATTTGTGGGATTCAGTGAGAGCAGGTTCACAAGGCTGTAAATGCCTGTGTGAGACACAGAAAGATCTCCAATCAGTAGCCTATTCTTCCAACCCAAGAAACCAGAGAAAACAGAAGCAAACCAAATGCACAGCAAGCAGAAGGACAAAAAGTAAAAATTAAACAGAAAAACAAAAGATAAAAATAAAAAAACTGACAAACTTTTAGCTAAACTCACCAAGAAAAAGGAGGTAAGATTCAAATAGCTAAAATCAAGAATGAAAGATGGAACATTACTGCTCATCTTACAAAAAAAACTTTTTTTTAATTCTCAGGGATACTATGAACAAGTAATTATATGCCAACAAATCAGAGAACTTTGATGAAATAGAAAATTTCCACATACCACTGAAAGGAATTCAAGAAGCAACAGAAAATATTCATATACCTGTTGCAAGCAAAGAAACTGAATCGGTAATCCAGAAACTTCCCACCCAAAGCCCAGAACTAAAGGGCTTCACCGGTGAATTCTATCAAACATTTAAGAAGAAATAACACCAACACTTCAAAGATCTTCCAAAAAACAGAGGAGGAAGGGACACGTCCCAACTCATTCTGGGAGGCCATTATTACCCTGATTCTAAAACCAAAGACATCAGAGAAATGACCCTACATAAGATCTCTGAATACAAACTCAAATTTCTTCATCAATGTCCTAGGCAAACCAGCTCCAGCAGCACATGAAAAAGGATTATGCAATATGACCAAGTGGAATGTATCCCAGGAACGTAAGAGTGGTTCAGGGTATGAAAATCCATCCACATAAATCACGTATTCATGCAATGAGGGGGAGAAAGAACACACGGTTACCCCCACTGAGTGATGGACCATGGCTGCAGGGCAGGTTCAGTAGGGAGACGGGCCTGGTGGGCTGGCTGTCTGGGAGACGAAGAGGAGGATGGGTCTCAAAAAAGAGGGGGCCCCGCTGGCCTCCTGAGCAGACAGCCCTACCTTTCACTAACATTGGTAACAAGGGCAAGGGTAGAAGTCAGCATACAAGTATCAGAAACCACTGACGCACAGGATTCCAGGAGGAGATCTATCTGTTCTCTTATCATTTGCTCATTATTTATAAATGAAATGAAAAATTCAAATTATTTCATCTCATTCACATTTCATTTTAGTTGGAAGAAAAATCTTAATAAGCAAAGCTGAATAAAAACAGAATTAAAACTTTGTAACCACCTTTCTCAAAGTTCTCGACCCATTAATCCATGTGACTTCTGTCTGCCATATGAATTTTACAAAAGAGATTATCCCCTCTTCTGAGTTTATAGATGCTCAACCCCAGAGGCAACATTCACAGTTCCTGACCAAAGCTCTGGTTCCATCTGTCCGTTAAGCCACACTCTTTGGAAGCCCGATGTATCTTAACCACTCAGCCGTGGGGAATGTGGACGTCATTGGGAGTCCTCCAGGGAGGTCTGGACGGATGAGCCTTACTCACCGCCCCCCAGACTGGGCGGCAGAGGGCGAGGTGGCTGAACTGTGAGGGCCCCGGCATTAGGCAGATTCTTTTTTTTTTCCAGCTTTACTAAGGCATGACTGACAAACCAAAATTCTATATATTTAGTTTATACAATATGCTTTTTTAAGGTACACAAGATGATTTAATATACATGTACACTGTGAAATGTTCACCACAGTCAACAATAGCAACCATTTTTTTCTTTTGGTGAGAACATTTACGATCTACTCTGTCAGCAACTTCAAGTACGTAATACAGTATTGTTAACTAGAAGCCCCATACTGTACATTAGATCCCCAGAACGTATTCAGCTCAAAGTCTGTACCTCTTGACTACCATCTCCCCATTCCCCCGACTCCCTGGCAACCACCGTTCTACTCTGTGGTTCTATGAATTCAGCTATTTTAGATTCTACATATATGTGAGATCATACAATATTTGTCTTTCTGTGTCTAGCTTATTTCACTCAGGATAATGTCTTCCAGATTCTCCCATGTTGCAAATGGCAGGATTTCCTCCTTTGGCATGGCTGAATAATATTCCTCTGTGTGTGTGTGTGTGTGTGTGTGTGTGTGTGTGTGTGTGTGTGAGAGAGAGAGAGAGAGAGAGAGAAGGAGAGAGAGACTTTCTGTATCCATTCTGTATCCATTCATCTGCTGAAACTTAGGTTATCTATTGTGAATAAAGCTGGAAAGAACATGGGGGTGTGGATATCTCTCCACGATATTGATTTCATTTCCTTTGGATATATTTCCAGAAATGAGATTGCTGGATCATGATATTATTTGATAGATTATCAAAGATAATTCTATCTCTCTTTTTCTGAGGAACCTCCATCCTGTTTTCCACAGTGGCCATACCAGTTTGCATTCCTGCCAACAGGGCACAAGGGTCCCTTTCTCTACATCCTCGCCAACACTTATTATCTCGTCTTCCTGAGGACACAGCCATTCCCAACAGGTGCGAGGTGAGAGCTCACTGCAGTTTTGACTTGCATTTCCCTGATGGTTAGTAACATTGAGCATCTTGTCATGCACCTGTTGGTTATATGTATGCCTTCTTTGGGAAAATGTCTGTTCAGGTCTTTTGCCCGTTTTTAATCAGGCAACTGGTCGATTCTTAATGCCCAGTTGGCCTCCCTCCCCCTCCTTTTCCCCAAAGCAAAGAGACTCAAATGTGCACTACTGGTTGAGATGTAGTTACTGTCACTTCCCACCTCAGACTTGCTTTCTCGAAGCGGGGAGAGGACAGATGCATTCACGAGGCCCGTGACAGGGCTGAAACGCCGTGGACCCACCACACCGGGCTGCTAGGGAGGAAGACACGAATACTCCTGCTTCTCCTCATTCTCCACCACTGGTTTCAAGGGCTGGGTTTTCTTGGTTACATCTCACACCACCAACAGTAACCAGCAGAACTTCTCAACAACTTAATCCTCTGTCAGGTGTATTTCTCTGAGCTCCCTGGGAATGGCCAGCGGGACTCATTAACCAAAACATTTTTTGTCTGGAGTCTCTCCTTGTTAACGATGTCAAGACAGATGATCAATAAGCCAGCCTGGTTAGAAATGCCAGTCTGAATATTCCCAGGAAAGAGCAAGCGGTTATCGGTGTGGCTAATGAATCCTGTGATGGAACAGACTATCCTTCTGCACAGGAGACTGGCTGTGGTCCCTCATCATACAAAAATAGTTTTCTGGGGGCTTTTCTAACTGCTGTTTGCAGCCATGCCTCCTCTACTTCATATTTTCTTTGTCTATGGGGACCTAATTACAGTGCCGCAACGGTTTCTCTAAGCCAGCCACCTGCCGCATCAGATGCCATTCAGCGGGAGATGCCTGGACACCGCACACAAGATGGACCTCACTCCGCACACTGCCTGCAAACCCGAAGGATTCCGTGCGAATCAAAGCTTCGCCGCTGGAAGCCTTATTCCAGGTTTACACGCTCGGTTCAGAAATGCTGTGTCTCAGGTTGTATATTCTTACACATTAATCACGTCTGTTAGAATAGCTTCCCTTTACTGTCTTCTGTGCGGGCGTCATCCGGCGCCGCAGGTATATCCCCTGGCTTCAGCCCCAGCGCCCACCTGTGACAGGCATATTTATCTTCATTTGTCAGATAGCTCGGGGAGGCTCAGAGAAGTCACGTCGTTTGCTTCAGGTAATGCAGCTCGCGGGTCCTAGGGCCGGGTTAAACCACACTCATCTGACAAGCTCCCGCTTTCTGCACTGTGGGACGCTATCACCTCGTCTCATGCACTCCTTCCTTCCTCCATTCGTGCATTTCTCCTTCTACAGCCAGGCGCTGGAGAAGCACCCACAGAGGCCAGGTTCGGTGAATTCAAAAACACACTCTTATTTGAGCAGACCTACAACTGGACAAGTATTAACTGTGGGAAATGTGAATGTTCTGGGTTTCCGTGCCCACCAAACAGAGACCCAGCATCAAAGTACCTGTGAGCAAATCACCACTACCACCGATGGGCACGCCCGTGGCCACGGCCCCTCACCCGGTACCCCAGGCCCCTTACCATCTCCGCTTTTGCTTGGGTTGGTGGGCTCAGGAGTGCTCAGAGGTCTGAGGGGAATGATGATTTCATCAACATTAACCCCTTCTTCTGTGTGCTTCTCAGAAACGTGGGACAGCAGCTCCGACTGGCTGGGTGAGAAAAGGTTACAACATTTGCACATGAAGATGGCCGTGTTTTCTGTAAGAAAAAAAAAGCAAACGATGTCATTTCATCTTAACGAAAACAACAATTGCTTCCAATCACCAAAAAAAATACTGAAGGCTGCCCTTTTGAGCCATGGCCAGTCTCCAACACACTGTGTCCCTCTCGTGGACACCTCCAGGCCAGGCAGCTCACTTTTAACTTCAGGTGGCCCCAGCTGCCAGAAAATTCTTTCTTCAGAACTTCAAAATCTCAGTCCTTCTGGATAGTGTCTATTTTGGGAAACCCCCACCCCAAACCATTACCCAAATCTACCCAACAGCCCAGATTCCAGCATTGACATGGCAAGGTAAAATAAACAAGGAGGAAACTGCAAAACCAAAATCCAACCTTCAAATGAATGAACCTCGATGACAGCAATTAAGTGCTCTAGCTAGGCTCTCTCAAATTAGGTACAAGGGAAAATTGATCAAAACAGCATTTCTCAAGAGCCAAGACACCTTTTGCTGGCTGGCACAGGGACTAAAAACAAGAAGAATGGGAATCTGTTGATTTTTTTTAAGCCACCTAATTCCTATTTGAAAGCATTACTACCATTCACAAGTATTTACTAATAGTCCATTATTTTCATCCCATTATACTAGGCAGGAAGACGTAATGGGAAAAGGCTCCTTTCTGAGTCTAAGATAATTGTAGGTACATAGAGGAATATTAAATTTACGATCAACAAACTAATTAAAAGCTAGATCTTTTTTTAACAGTGCAAAGAAGAACCGGTATGATGGAAAAGACAGTGGCTTTGAAGCCAGACGGACCCAGATTACATTCCCAACCCCGTCCCTAAATGCTGTAAAGTGGGGTGATCTTCGAGAATAGTAATAACCTCTCAGTTGCTGGAATGCACTAGGAGAAGCAGCGAACCTGCCTACTCAGCAGTGGGAACGCTGTGAACCACGGTCCTGACTCTGTCCAGCTCTCCACCTACCGTGTGCCCTCACCCACCTCACCCACGCCGCTGGACAGCTGAAAATCTACACCCACACTGCCTGCTTCCCCTCACCCTCATCGGCCTCAGGGGGACTCCTGGCGCTGCCTGGCAATCATACAAGGTCTCCGGGCCACCTGCTCTCTGTGGAGGCTGGACAGATATATGGCAATCCTAGATGATCTCTAGGCCATCTGCTCTCCATTGACGGTGAACAATGTTTCGTACCGCTCCACTCCCACCTCCCATCCTCACGCTGGGCTGCTGACCTATATATACCACACGACGCCGCCAGAAGACAGCTTCCGCGAGCTTCCACCACCACGCCTGCCCTCGCACCTGCATCCCCCGCCACCCACCCAGCCTTGCCCCAGTATTGGTATGAGGGTTGACACCAGCAAGGGCACAGAAAGTGCATGTGCTGGGGGGGGATCTGTGGGAGCGGGCCGCCCCAGGGCAGGCCACATTTTTATCACCGACATTGTTTAGTACCGGTGGCTCAGGGAGATGAAAAAACAAAAAAGCAGGCCAACATTTAAATGTTGTTACTGCTTTAAAATTCTCTAAAGAGGGGCGCCTGGGTGGCTCAGTCGTTAAGCATCTGCCTTCGGCTCAGGTTATGATCCCAGTGTCCTGGGATCGAGCCCCGCATTGGGCTCCCTGCTCAGCGGGAAGCCTGCTTCTCCCTCTCCCCCTGCTTGTGTTCCCTCTCTCGCTGTCTTTCTCTCTGTCAGATAAATAAAATCTTTAAAATAAATAAATAAATAAAATAAAATCCTCCAAAGACAACTCACCCCTAGTGCCTGCACCTGGGAGGACCGTACCCACAGCACACCTGGAAGGCCACTGGATACGTGTGGCCTGTGGGCACTGAACCCCAACCCCTCCCGCACAGTGACAGTGTTCCAGAAACTTCTGCTTCTTTCTCCAGACCACCAATTCTTCCTCTCTGCCACTGCTACATGCTTATTTTTCCCAGCTTAAAACAAAAATCTTTCTTGATCTCCACTCCCCTGCTCTCCCCCACCCCATTTTTCTCCTCCTCTTTGAAGCAAGACTCCCCTACCAGAAGAGGAGACCAGAAAGGAAGGCAGTGGGAAACCTGACATTGCCACAGTGAGGACAGAACCCTGCAAGGCACCAAGGCTGCAGGAACAGATCTCCCTCTGGATCCAAAGGAAGGGCTCCTCCATGAACAAGCAGGTGGAGTAATGACCTAAGAGAATTCTTCCCTCCCAAACAACACAGGAAACAGAAATTTAACAAAGCAGAACATTGCTTCATCAATGAAAATCTCTCATGAATACTGTCAATCGATATTTTATTTTTTTCCAAGAAATGCTTTATTCCTAAAGAACCCAAAAGCCTTCCCATTCAAACAAGAAGAGATTACAGTAAGACTTCTTTTCTTTATACGAGGCCATGTTGTTTTCAACGTGCTTCCTTTCCTGCTGACCCTACCACGATCCTACAATTTAGGCAAAAAAGGGTTTGTAAAGCCCCTTCTACAGGCAAGGAAACTGAGCCTGAGAGAGGAGAGCAGCTTGCCCGAGTCACGGTGGGCAGGAAGCAGAGAGCAGACTCTTTGCCACCTGCTTCTGACATGAGCTGAGTGTGGCCACACACCTTGAGTGGAGTTCCTTCAAGTTAGGCTAAAATACTCACCGTGGGCCAACAGCGTCTGAAATGACAATCATCCCCGAGAGCATAATCCCAGCATCATCCATCAATTTCTTTCGTGCTCATTCCAGCCGAGTAGTGAGCAGTGGCCACGGGCGGGCCCCCCGGAGGCCCCGCGGCACAGGGCCAGCTCCAGCATGCGGCCCGCCACAGAGGGGGACACGGACACGGACATACCAACTGCATCGTACGGTTTCTACAAAGCCACTTCCCAACAGACCTCTACGTGGTACTGATTTTGGTGGCGCTCTCAGGAGAAAGGGAATCCTATGATATTTAGCAGAGCAGAACTTTTGGGGACCACAGAGTATATAGTGAGGGGCTCAGTCGACAGGCACACCAGGCCCCGTATGGAGACCAGATAAATAAAACGACTTCTGCATCTACGCAGGACAGAGTGTGGGAGGCTACTGTCAGTCGGTCTGCTACCCGACTGTTCCACACCATGGGACGGCCAGGTGGCACCTGGCCCTGGCCCACGTGCTTCCCAAGGCCTGCAGCGCGTCTGCTCCGTTAGAGAGGTGGAGACTAGACCCGGAGCTTCCAGGGGCGGCCGGGGAGGTAAGGACGCGTGACCCAGGAGGACCGTCACGTCACTGAGGGTGTGGACAGAGACGAGCCCGCGGGACCCAGGCGGCTGAGAGGCTGGCCTCCCCTCGGCCACGCGGCCAGAGAAGCACAGAGTCAGGGTGGAACACAGCTTTACCGGACCCAGGCCCCGGGTCTCCGTGGTGCCACATGGCCCTTCCCAGAACGCAGCCCCGCAACTGCCAACAGGACACGCAACTATGCCCCCGAGCTGCGCCAGTTTTGCCACCGACCATGCAGTCTTGTATTTTTTTTTTCAGATTTTATTTTTAAGTAATCTCTACACCCAATGTGGGGTTCGAACTTACAACCCTGAGACCAAGAGTCCCAGCGCTCTCCTGACTGAGCCAGCCAGTCGCCCCGATGCAAGCCTGTATGTCTAAGAGCAGCTGGTTCTGGAAGCCCAGACAGAATACACAGTGTTCCCTCTGGAACATGATCTGTGACTGTCCCCCGGCCTCCGACCGGGAGGGAAGCCGTGCACTCTTTGGAGAGGCTCACGAAGCAGGGTACAAACAGCAAAATGCCAAACATGCGAAGAAAGCGTCCAATCAGGCTGCATCCCCCAAAATACTAAGAATTGTTATTCCACCAAAATAACAACAAAGGAGCTCTTTTCATTTTTTATAGGAGACTAATATGGAAAAATGTATCTTATACCCTGAAATATAATCATAATTATGTTGTCAGCTTATTTTGATAAAGATGCTATAATTTGGATGCATTTTTAGGTCCAATTACTGTGCACTCACCCTCAACAAAAGGATTCAAAGAGAAAACCACATGTTCAGTACAAGGAAAATCACAGAAGTCTGGAGTTTGGGTGTTCCATTTCCATGAAGTACCTGCCAGTTTTCAACCAGCTACTCTGTACTATTAAGAAATCTTAAAATAACTGCATAAACAAGTCCTCATTTCTGAACTCTGACCTGCAGACAGTCCTGGCCAGGAAGAGCCACATCCTGTCCGCGACCTCTCACTTGTACCTGTTTACCCCCGCCCTGCCTGGGGTCCCAGCGATGAGCAAGCCTCTGACCCCACTGCCTGAAGGAGGTCATGAAGGAGCTCACAGGTCCGGGGAGGTTGGTCAGGCCCCTTTGCCGCTGGGGAGGGTCACTGGGGGCAAACAGATCCCACCCCCTCCTCTGGCCACAGGCAATACACGTGTCAGCTGAAGCTGGCCTGCTCCTGAGGGACACTGCCCCCAAAACCTCAGGTCCTTGAGTAAACAGGCAAAGAGCGTCACTTCAGCCTTGAGCGGAGGCCACATACTCCAGCCAGCTCATAGGACGGCCCAGCCCTGCACATAATGAAGGGCGGCCTTTCCCTTCTGCTGTTCTTTCTAAGTCCACCTCTTCTGGGAGGCCAAGGTGGGATGACAAGAGCAAGATAGGATTTGGGCATTCCGGGTCTCCTGTTCCTATAACAGAGCTTCTTCTTATGATTGTCATTATTTATGACAGAAGTTACAGTATGAATACGTGCTCGTTGTAAAACAGCTAAGTAATACAAAACCCCACAGAATAGAGACGGCTCCCTTATCATCCCCTTCAGAACAAGGGCATCACTGAGCAGTTTGGTGTGCATCCTTCCAGACCTTTTGCCGTGCATCCCAGGGAGACAGGGAGACAGGGAGACAGAGAAACCTCGAGCGCGCCCACACTTTCCCTCCCCTCAGGGGCCCTAGTGCCCTGGCCCCTCCACGCTCGCTCCACCTCCCCTGGGATCCTGCTCCCAGCACTGAGCTCAGCACGAGAGCTGCCCCACAAGAGCCGAAGCCCATGACCACGCTGCGGCCCACCCCCCAACCCTGCTGGCCTTTGCAGAGCCGGAAGCCAGGACTTCCACCCGACCCCGCATTAACGAAACACCCTTCCCACTCCGCCTGGGCCGGCGTCAGAGGAGGCCCAGCGCAGGGTCAGGACTTCCTGTACCTCCTTACCACTGTGCGCTGTAGGCTACCGGGGAGCAGGACGGAGGCACTCCCGGCCTTCCTAGTCAGGGCTGGTATTGCAGGGGTCCCGTGGGGAGCCTGAACCCCCATCCTGCCCAGTAGTACTGGGGAGCACCTTCTCCCGGGCATCCGCAGAGGCCGAGAAGGGAGCCTGGACTTCTACCCTCCCTGGCGGTGACAAGGCCGTACCCCACTTCTCCACCAGGGCAGTGTCAGAGGAGTCTGCTGAAACATAAGATTTAAATAAGATCCAGACTCTCGTAACACCGAAGATGCCCAGGATTTGATCGAAAATCATTCCTCATAATTTTTCAAGAATCAGGAAAATCTCAAGTTGAATGACAAGAAACAGTCATGACACCCACACTAGATGATACAGATATCAGAATTATCTGACAAAGATTTTAAGGCAGCCATCACAAAAACAATTTAATGAGCAAGTATGAACAGGCTTGTAACAAATGCAAAAGCAGAATGTCTTCAGCAAAGTAAGGGAAAATATAAGGAAAAAACAAATGGAGATTTGAGAACAGAAAAATACAATCACAAAAACTCAACGGATGGGCTCAAAACAGAATGGAAAAGACAGAGGAAAGAATCAGTGACCTTGAGGATGGAACAAGAAAAAGCACACAATCTGAACAGCAGGGAAAACAGACTGGAAAAAAAAAACTGAACAGGGTCTCAGGGACGTGTGGGACTATGACAAAAGATCTAACATGTGTGTGGTCAGTGTCCCAGGACGGGAGAAAGACAGCGGGGCTGGAAAAGCATTCAAAGAAATAATGGCTGAAAACTTCCCAAATCTGGCAAAAGACACAAACCCCCACATTCTAGAAGGTCAGCAAACCCCCAACACGATGAACCCAAAGAGAACTGTGCCAAGGCCCATTATCACCAAACGTCTGAAAACTAGACCCAAAGAAAGCCGGGGACAAGCTGCTGTGGGAGAAGCCATTTGAGCCCAGAGGACCCCCATCAGACGCGATGGGGTCCACAAGGAAGTGGCGTGTTGTTCGAGAGGGGTAAGGAAGCAACTGCTCCCCTAGATCTCTACATCCAGCACAAACAGCCCAGAAATAAAGGGGGGACCTCAGCATTCCCAGAGCAAGGAAAACTAAAAAAAACTTGTTGCCCAGCAGACTTAACCTCAAAGAACAGCTAAAGGAAGTTCTCTAAATAGAAAGGAAATGAAACAACAATGCATCTTGGGACATCAAAAGGGGAAAAAGTACAAAGGAAAATGTAAAACCATGGGTAAATACATCAGATTTTCCTTTTCCTTTTAGTTTTCTAAATTATTTTTGACAGTTGAAGCAAAAAGAGTAAGTCTGCCTGATGTGTTTCTCAATGTCTGCGGAAGAAACGTTTACAACAATTGTGTCATAGACGGAGGCTAAAGGGGGTGGAAAGGGTAACATTTCTACTCCTCACTCAAACTGGCAAAATGTCCACAAACAGTTCTGCATCTTGACCACAGGGCGGCTACACGCCTCCACACACATGATAAAAATGGACTAGAACTAGGCACGCACGTCGTACGTACCAAATCGATCTCTTGCTTTGGATATTGCGCAATAGTTACATGAGATGTAACTACTGGGTTGAGACGATGAAAAAGTTCTGGAGATGCATGGTGCTGACGGCTGCCCAACACAGTAAATGTGCTTAATGCCACTAAAAAACGGTCAAAATGGTAAATTTCATGGTATGTGTATTTTACAAAAACAAAAACAAATGTAACCACTGGAGTAAATCAGGTGAAGGGTACATGAGACCTCTCTGTACTTCCGGTGAGTTAATTCAAATACAAAATTAAAACAAAACAAAACAAAACTGTGGCAAATAAAACATACCAATGGCTACCAGGGTGGACCCTCTGGAAAGGACACCGAATTTGAGAAGCAGCACGTATCCTGCTTGGTGAATCCACGACCCCATCCAATCCCAAACACCCTACGAGGAATGGAGGAACACAGGGCTCGGAAGCGTGGAGTGAGGCGGCTCCATGGATAGCTACGGGTCGGTCCTGGTCCCCGTGCCCACCACCTCTGGGGGGTGGTGGGGTGATGAGGGCTCTGAAGGGCTGGCACCCCAAGTCTCTGTCAAGTACCTCCCACACCACATGCGCTCAACCTCCTGCAGCCAGAGCCCCGCCCAGCCCAGCACCATCCTTCTTCCCCTAACTGATGCTGCTGCTGGGGACAGAGTAGGCACTCAATAAATGTTAGACGAATTGAGTGATTACAAACACGCTGAAACATTTATCAATACCCACAAGAAGACAAAATGCTACATTACTAGACTATTGGATTACTCTATTTAAAAGCCTGAGTTTAAAAAACTCTCCTCCTTCCTCTCCTTGATTAGTATAAATCATCCTCCCTGCTTTGTAACTAACTATCTTCTACTTGGATTGATTAACTTTAAAGAAAGAGAGTCCAACAGCCAAAAGCTCAGATCCCATTAAATTATCTATCTTATGAAAAGACTAGGGTGGCAAATTCTTTCAGAGTTAAATATTTTTGTTTTCTTGTTTTTCACTTGCCCTTAAGTTATTAAATTCATAAGAGCTGGCAGCTTCCCAATGGGAGTGGAAATATTTTAACAACATAAAGCCAGATTGTTGTCATATCCAATGTAATGAAAAAAGTCTCATTGTGCAGCTCAGTACAACTTAAAATACCTTTTTCTTTCATCTTCAGGAAAAGAGGCTTGGGTTAGGGCAAAACATTACTTTCCATTTAGTTTATTGTACAGAGGCTTCACCCAGCTGTGGATATGCCATATACATCGTCATCATCATCATCACCACAATTACTGAGAACTTGCTGTAACCAAAGCACAGGGAATTCGAAGGCGAAGAAGTAGAAGAGCAGGAAGCTCCAATCAATTACACCCTCACCGTGAGCGGGCACCATGCCAGGCTCATGCTGGGCGCACTAGATCTTCACAGCAATCTAAGAAACAGGTTTTATTATTGTATTTCCTCATCTAAGACATCTATTTTAAGAGGCACTGATATTTTACATACCATTCAAAAAGATAAAAATGCTGCCAAATAAACTAAGACACACTGGTTTCTTATCACACAGATTGTAGGACACCTCCCGATTTTAGAGACGCTGCAGCGTGAGCCTCTGAATCAGTGAGGCTGGGTAACACTTCCAGATTCCCAGGAAAGCGCAGCTCGGTCCCAGGGCTGGGGAGGGTGGGCGTGAACCCGGGAAAGCCTGACTCCCAACCCCTGCTCTTGTCCCGGAAGGCCCCACTTCCCCTCCCGGCACCCCCAACGCACACTGGGGCTGGGGGCCCCACTTTCAGGCTTACTTCAATGACAGCACTTGAAACCCTGCTTTCCAGAAAGAGAAGACAGACGTTTTCTGAGTAGCAGGCACTTTTCACACTCCATCACGTTTAATCCTGACAAGCAGGGCTGCGGCTAACGTATAAGATACCTCGAGAAAGGGGGAAACGCACCCCTTCCTCAAGACACTAGCTCCCCCTGTCAGAAACTGGTCACAATATCCTGATTTTCTTGGCATAAGACACTTTACTACCACTTGCAGAAAACTGTCACATCTATGGAGTGAATGAGTCCCCCTAGATGTGGTGCCCTGGTGCAGTGTGCAACCTGCACAGCTGTACAAAGTGGCCCTGCTACGTAAGTCAGCCACCAAGATATCATCATCCCAGGTTACAGATGAGGATGCCGAAACTGGTACAAGACGATCAAACTCGGGCCCACGTGGTTCCAAAGCCACCTGGTCGGGGCACAAGAAACTTACAAATTGGGAAGAAACACAGACTGTACGTGCATGCGTGTGGTTGTGTGTGTACACAGGAACATACCTACCACACGCCACAGGAGAGCACGGGGAAAACGCAGGAATCCCACGGCTGAGGCAACTGGGGAAGACTGCCCGGGGAAGGGACGGGGACCTGGCCCAGGAGATGGTGGCACAGCTGGAGGCCAAAGGAAGCTTCCACAAAAAAGGAGCGGAGGTTGGCCAGCCAGTGGGGGCAGAACCCAACCCTCGAAATACCGTGAGAGTAAAGAGGGGGAGAACAAATTCAAGGCAGGGGGGCACACTGGCACGCGTGCGGGAGGTGGGCAGCCACCCTGGTCCTCCGAAAACCCACCACAGAAGCCTGCCGCACAAATCAAGTCTGCGGCTGAGATGGGTCCTGAGGGCTTCCAAGTGGGAACTCTGGAGAAAAGGTTTTCCATCTGGGTGACTGGGGCCTGCTGTTTGCCTGCAGGGGAAGGCCTGGGAGCCGGGGCTGAGGAAACGCAGTGCAGGCTCCAGACTCCTTTCCTCACCATCCAGCCCCAACAGCAACGACCCAGCAACAGGGACTGGCTCTGGGCGGGCAGATTATGCAGGCCAGGTCTTTTTACTTCACAGACTCAGAGTTCTTCAGATCTTCCACAGTCGTGATTACATGTGTAATCCAAGAAAGAAAGGAGATTTTTAACCGCCCCCCCAAACTGATGTTAGAAATAAAGGGAGAGTAAGGAACAAAATAAGGTCTCCCCTTGGGGAAGGAAGACACTGACCCCAGGCAGCCTGGGCCGAACACCGGCTGGAAGAAGAAGGGAGGACACAGCTGCCAACATTGAGCAGGAGACACGAATTCTGGACACAGGACAAAACGTTTCCCATGTCTGATGGTGTTTTGGTGTTTCTCCCGGAGGTGATTAGACATCTGACTGGGGGGACAAGGGTGGCTGGGGACATTATGCCTTATGCCTCTCTGCCATTCTCTAATGGAACATTAGCTTGACAACTGAAAGTGCACAGTGTTCAGGGGCGCCTGGGTGGCTCAGTCGGTTAAGCGTCCAACTCAGGTCCTGATCTCAGGGCCATGGGATCCAGCCCCACATCGGGGTCTGTGCTCAGTGCTGAGTCTGCTTGAGATTCTCTCTCTCCCTCTGACTCTCCCCGGGGCTCCCATGTACACTCGCTCTCTAAAATAAATAAATCAATAAAATCTTTAAAAAAAAAAAGACTGCACAGTATTCGTATGACTAAAAAAGAAGAAAGAAGGGGGGGTGGGAAGGAAATTGGTTTAACCAGTAGAGCAAGACAGATTTAGATTGGGAATTGATAAGGAAAAGGCATTCTTGACACAAGAACGTGTCAAGTTATGCCCACCACAACGACACGCCTGGTGGGTGGGGACAGCCGAGGCTCGAGGTGCCAGATTCCAGAACTACAAATGGGTGGGCCAGGTGCACAGGGGGCCCGGGATCAGGGGAGGCCGGACAGGAAAAGGCACCGGAGCTCCCAGAGCTGGATGTTCTAGAAAATTCCCACGTGTCAGCCACGGAAGGGGGGCATCAAGACCTCACGGCCTCAAGTGGCAGCCGCCACCTCCCCTGCCCTCCCCAGCAGCAGAACCGTATGACACTGCCTCCTGCGCTCACACAGACCTTCACGTCTGTGATGGCACCTGATCCTCCCCGCTGACCGGAGAAGGAGCTAAGTGCCACCCAACCACCACCACCACCACCATCGTCATCCCCAGTGTATGGAGGAGAAAGCTAGGGCTCAAAGAAGTTAGCCAGCTGCCAAGGAGCCCAGCCAGATAAATCACAAAGTCAAAACCTGACCAAGACCTTGCAATGGGCGCCCGCCTGGTGGACAACACTGTGCTGGGACAGACGTGTTTACTTCCTGTGACAGGACATCAGGTCACTGCAAGGAACACAAGCCCGGGTCCCCAGCCCACAGCCCACATCACAGAGAGACCTTTCTAACGATTAATTACAACTAAGAAGACGAGCTACACCGAAAGGGGGACTTCGCTCTGTGTGTGTGTTAATAATTTACTACTGCAATTCATTCCAGGGAGCAGTAAGCTGGGAAATGAGAGCGCCAGACGCGGGTGCGACCCCCTCCCTGGACCACACACATAGTAAGATGCCCACTGCACGGCCTGGCAACAGGTCCAGAACGAGGGAACAGAGAACCACCACATACAGGACAAAGAGCTTTTTTTAGCAAAAAAACAAAAACAACAACAAAAAAAGGAAAACAAAAACATGGGTTGTTACCAACAGGCAGGAAATGAGCGGGCGCCATACACGTGCTAGCGGCACCCTCTGGTGGTCGATCCGGGCACTGCAGCCTCCATTCCCGGGATGGAAGAAGTGGACCACAGTGAAAATGTGGCTGACATTTACTGATCCCTAATTCTGTCCGGCACCACAGTTTGCCCGTCACCCACTTAACCTTCACATTAATCCAGTGGGGGAGGGACTGCTATCCCCACTTTATTTTTTTTTAATATTTTATTTATTTGAGAGGGAGAGAGTGCACACGAGCGCAAGAGCAGGGGGTGGGAGAAGCAGACTCCCAGCTGAGCAGGGAGCCCGATGCGGGGCTGGATCCCAGGACCCTGAGATCGTGACCTGAGCCGAAGGCAGACGTTTCACCGACTGAGCCACCCAGGCGCCCCGAAGCTATCCCCACTTTAGATGAGTAGGCTGAGCCCAGGGAGGAGACTGCCCGGTCATGCAGCAAGGGGGGCGACAGCAGAAGCAGGGCACACACCCCCACACAGCCCAGGCCCGGTGCCCATCCTAACTGAGTCACCACGTGACACTTATTGCTGCTTTTCGAGTGGGGAGAGGATCCGTCCTGGCAGCCCAGCCCTGGCCGGCCCAGCAGGTGAATCAGACCCAGCTCCAACCATGGACCCCGTCCTCGTCTCAAACAGCCACTTCCGGGCCAACTCTCAACCTGCATAAAAGTTATTTTCAGGTCTTATGGTGCTTTCCCACTTACAGCCGTATTTCTGTGTGAAAGAAATGATGCTGAGCCAAAGAAGCCTGACTCAGAGGACAGGCGCACATCCATTCCCACCAAGTACAAAAACGAAATGATTCCTCTTGCACTGTCTGAGTCAGGATGGGGCTACCTACCCTTGAGCAGGGTGCTGGTTCGAGGGCTTCTCAGGTGTGGCGGGGCTCTGTTTGGATCCACAAGGAATTCTGTCTGTGAACATCCGTGGAGCTGTTTCTCTATTCTATATACACTCTTCTACACGTATGCTATATGTCAACTTAGAAAATGGAAACAGCAAATTTTAAAGGAAAAAAATGTAAGGAAAAAAAGTAGATTAATGACACATGAAGTGAGAGTGAGGGCAGCCATGAAGCCCAGACCTAGACGTGAACCCACCTCTGCCCAAGTAGCCGTGTCCCTGGCTCCTGTGGGTGCTCGGTCTCATGTGCTTGTTCCTTGGCTGCTATGGGGGGGCCATACAAGCCCAGCTCAGGGACCAACACCTCAAAGGCACAGTCCAACAAACGGTGGGGAGGGCATCAACCTGGGCCAGGAGTCAGGGCCTGGGGACACCAACCCCTAACTGCCTCCCACCTCCAATATGGCAGATTCTGTGTAAGTGTCTGAATCTCTGTTGGTCCAAAACAGAAGTGGCCTTCAAATGGCTTAATGTGAAACCTGGTCTTCAAGCCTCACCCAGAGGTTAACGTGTAGAGAGACAGACAGAGCCCCCTGGGCCCAAGTAAGGGGGTGGAGACAGCCCCACCCAACACCCGCCTCCACTATGGCCTGTGGGCCCAACGTGCACCTGCCCTCCTGCCCCTCCCATCTCCAAGGTGCCCTCCCAGCTCCAAGGATCGGTGGGCTGAAGCTCCAGTAAGTGCACACCCGAATCTGTGGTATTATCATGCATCTCATAAAATGCTGATGAACACACCAGCTTCTTTAACTCACAAACTTAACGTTTTTATTAAATGGGAGGGAGAAATCCCATGGGTGTTCCTTTGCTGAAACTGGATTAACAAAATAAAATGAGAAATGCTCAGGATCAGCTATAATTAACACTGGGCCAACAGTTGCATTATAATTTTATGCGTACACATTTCTTCCATGTTGAAACTTGGCATAATTTTTTAAAGCTATTTTTAAGCACTCTCCGAGTGCGAGCCTCGGGAAACGGAGTATACTCGCATTTAACATAATCCTAAGTGAAGAGCTGGGCCCCTTCCTCGGGAAAGCACCACAAATTATGTGAACAGGAACCAGCCCCATCACCCGCTTCTCTAGCTCTCCACCCCAGCAGATCTGTGCGAAGATCGGAGGATGTGGGGAGCCTCCTGTGCAAAGGACCGAGGTGGCTCCGGAACTCCCACAAAATGCCTCCAAGGTGACCGCATCTCTGGGATCATTTCCACGTTAAACACAAAGTGTGCGAAATCTTGCACCATTTTATAGGATATTTGAGGGAGACAGCAATGCCCACGGCCACCAGCACCAGGCCTCTGACTTCCCAGTGTTTGGTTTTTTTGTTGTGCTGCTTGATTTTGGCTCCTTTGTGTGTCTGACAAGCCTTTTATCTCACTTCTGAAGGGAAAGAAAGGGCTGCAGGTCCCAAACTCTGGGTTCAAACCCCGCCCACACCGCAGCTTCAGAGTGACTGGGGCAACCTTTCCCTTCCCAAACCTGCAGGCACTCAGCGAGAAGAGGAGACCATCAAAGCTGCCTGCTGACCTCATGAGGACAATATGGGGAGGGGGGAGGTGATCATGGGGGAAACAGTGGGAAAAGGGCTTTGCAGACAGCTAAACATGGCGTAAATGCAGAATAGAACGGACTCTCTGAAATCCAGGGCAGTCGGGCTGGTTGGCTAAAGCTCCCGACCATGTGCTTGGTTGCTCCCCTCCTACCACTGGCCCTATCTGCTGAAGAAGCCAGTACGGGGCCCTACATACATACACACACGCACGCACGCACACACATGCACCTGTGTGCATAACATGTACATGCAGGTACACATATTAGATGCATGACAGACACGCGCTATGCATGCATGTGCACACACGTGTTGCGCACATGTACACATGTAACACAGATGCGCGCACACACATGCTTCCCTTAGGAAAAGAAAAGATGCAGGCGACTCAGAAGTTCTCTGAGGGATGGACATAAACCATCCAGCATGAATGAAGACAACGAATAGAACCCAAGGCTCTGAGAAGAGAAAGCCACCACAAGGAAGGGGGGAAGAAGGTGGGCAAACAAGGGAAGGAAGGAGAGAGGCCAGAACTCACACTTCCGGAGTCTGAGACAGGCCGGAACTTGGCGGGGGACGGGGGGATGGGGGGGCCTGGGCAGCAGGAGCTAGGGATACAGATCCCATAAGAGGAGTGCGGACCCAGCTGTGGAGAGACAACTTGGGGGGGATCCCCCAGCCTCCTCCCTCTCCAGCAGGAGCTCAGATTCTACCCAGTGTCTTCCCTGCTGCACCCCAAGCCCGCAGGGGAAGGAAGAGCCAGAGCCCCAGGGATCAGGAGATGCCGCCAGGTCACTGTAGCCATTGTTTAATGACCGGGACTGTTTTCTGATTAGACCCGTCCCGCCCTTGTTTCTTCACTCTGCTTCCCAGGTTATTTTAAAGATGAACTCAGTTTCTTCTAGCATCGCCCAAAGTGCGCTGCCTGGCACCCGTTAGTGAAGATGCCACCTGCCCGGTCCCCATTTCTGCAGCCTACTCACACCCCACCCCTGGTAACCCGGGCAAAAGGGCAAAAATAAAGCCCTTAGAAAGGCTGATTCTGGCTCACCCCTTCTCCTGCCTGGGCAAGGCTTCAATTCAATGCACGTGTGATGCGTACTTGCCCACATAAAGCAGGGGTGCGAGGGGCCAGGAGGGGAGAGAAGCACAGAGCAGCATTTCCCGGGCTGTTCCTGCTCAAGGAGAAGCTCTGGAGGGACTGCCACTCAGCCACCAACGCTCAAGAGACCCCCTCCAAGCATCTGCTGTCCTACAGAAACAGGAGCACTGTGATTTCAAATTCTCTAGCAGCCATATTAAAACAAAAAGAAACAAGTAAAATCAATTTTAACAACATGTCTTCTGTAATCCAGGTTATCCAAAATATTACCATTTCACTTATAATCCATTTGTAAAAGATCGATGAGAAATTTCATTCTTTTTTCTTTTTGTACCAAGTCTTCGAAATCCGGTGTATGGTTTCCACTTACAGCATACCGAAGTCTGCATTAGACGCAAATCTAGTATTCACCTTGTTTCCAGAACCTCAGGCAACTTTTCTACTGCAGATGAGAGAAACATGGCATGTGGATTCCACTCCCCCACATCCAGCAGGACCGGAGAGGGCCCCCACCACCCCAACATCTTTGGGACCCACCAAGTTAGGTAAACCAACACAAGGAATTAGGAAATTTAGACCATGACGACAAGAGTCCCTGCCCACACTGTTATGGGAGAGGCAGAAGACAGAGGGATGTTTTCATTTATTACTGTCATGGGCTTAGAAGCCACCTGTCTGCTCCAGGCTCCTGAGGTCATAATCAAAAGAGACCAAATAAAATAAAAGCCTGGGCAGGAACGGAAGGCAGATATGGGAAACATGCAAATTCAACTTCAAATTGTAAATGTCTGCTCTACTTATTATGAAAGCCTGAGACAGGTCTCAGTGATAAAGTAGTCTGAACTTGAAAACTAATTCTAGGAGAAAGAACTGCCCTCTAATATCCAGATGTGTCGAAGTTTTTTTCTAATTCCAGAACAGAGCTTTAAATTAAGCAGGAAGAGCCGGGGGGGAAAGAATTCTCCAAACCCCACCAGCCACCCACCCCAGCCTACCAGAATGATCTGGCCCACTCTTCCTAGTAACTAAGATGTGAAGTAAGTATTAGGTATATTCTCCAAATGCCTGGGCTATTAGGGAAAGAAGTCATTTTTAACCGATGTTCATTAGCTTCATAATACAACATTTACTAAGCGCCTAACATACGTCACACATTATGCTGGGCACATTTGGAAATGAGTAAGATACAGACCTTCCCACTTTGTTCATGAAATAATTTAAAGTGACTGTGGTTTTATTTGTGGTCTAATTTCATACTCTTGCCTTGGAAAGGACAGAGAGGTGCCTAAATCCGGCCTCCTGGCCAGTGTCCAGACGGGACGGACAGCCCTATCAGACCCTCACCTTCAGTGTCTGAACAGCTACCATTTATGTTTACACAGCTGGGAACTTCAGAAGTCTGGCTCCAGCTAGTGCAGCCTCAGGGTGACCCTGGCAAGGCCAGCCCCTTGGCCTTATCTGAACAGGCTATCCAGGGGTCCCGGGGGTCTTCTCCCCTGCAAGCCTGGCAGCCCAGTCGTTCAGCCACACCTGGTGGGTCCCCAAGCTTGGCTAAGGCCAGGCCAGTCCTGGCGCCCAGGCCCCGTATCTCTTAAACCACCTGCCGCAGGTCTATACACACACATGTCCCCTAGGGGGCGATAAAGGGCAAAGGAGAACTCAGGCCTCCAGGAGCTAGTTGAGAGCCACAAGCTTGAAATTCTACGAAGTGGGTAGGACTGGCAGGCGCCTGCAGTCTGGTTAGCAGACTTGTTTTAGATCGGGCACCCTTCTTCGAGTCTCAGCTCCAACCTCACTTGCTCAGACAGCCTTTTCTTAAACCCCTTCACTATAACTGAGTTATCGGTTACTGTCTTGCCCTCCCTGTATTCACTTTAGCAGCAATTACCACAACGTGTAATCGTGTATTTAATGGTGTGTTTGTTTAACCTCTGTCTCCCCTAATAGACTGTATGCTCTAAAAACATCAATTTCATTTCATTCAAGATACAGTTAAAAGCTTAAAAAGATCAATGCTGCAGGCTAATAAAGATATTTACCTATAAACAGAGAAATGCTGCCAATTTCCTTTGTTGTGAGGACTAGAGCGTTTCCAGAGTGCTCACTCCGAGGCCCTGAGGATGTTACCCAAGTCATCCCTCATTCTCGCTTCCTAGCAAAACAAGTCAAGACCTCCTGCTGGGGAGACACCCGATGAGCTCTGGATGGGGGCCACCGGCCAGCCCCCCACAGGGGGAAAGCGATTCACTGCTCTGGTTCTCCAACTCTGCAAAATGGGACTAAACGCAGCATTCGGAACAGTGGTTTGAAGAGAAAGCAGACCCAGACAAAGGGCCTGGAAGTGAGATGCTCCGTGAGAGAGAACAGGGTCCAGATGTGCGCAGGGCACCCACCCCCCAGCAAGGGGACGTCCCACTTCAACCGCACGGCTTCTAGGGGAATTCTGCTCCTTCCTGGACACTTACACCCTCGGGTCCTCTCTCCCTGGGTCTACGTCCCCACAAAAAAAAGAAGCAAAAGTCAGTCCTTTCACTGAAATACAAGAAATACACTCAACCCAAACATTCACGCACTTAAAGTAGAAAAATAATAAATAAGCAAGTATAGGGATAATCCCTAAAGTGAAATACAAAAAAAAACAAATGAACAGAACTGGACTTTAACTGAGCAACACAGGGGCGCCTGGGTGGCTCAGTCAGTTAAACGTCTGCCTTTAGCTCAGGTCATGATCTCAGGGTCCTGGGATCGAGCCCCACGGCAGACTCTGCTCCGCAAGGAGTCTGCTTCTCCTTCTCCCTCTCCCTCTGCCTCCTGCCCGCCCCCCACCCCGCTTGTGCTCTGTGTGAAATAAATAAAATCTTTAAAAAAAAAAAAGAAGAATGAGCAACATAACTGTACTGAAATGGGAGGGAAGAGCGGGGGAGGACAAGCCAGGTCACTTGGGAAGCTGGTGTTTGCACCCCCCTCGGCCCCCGGTCAAAGAGACACAGAGATCTGATTAAATACTGAACTCGAGTTAGTGGGCCTCTTTCCCAGTGACACAGGTTAGCAATTTGCAAACTATTTTTAGTAGATCCTAGGACTGAGCAAATAAGTAACTTGCTGTGGGTACTGGGAGGCAGTCTCTCTGGGTCAGAGAAGGGAGTTACACATCTGGAAAGGGAAGGGTGAAGAAGATGCCGGTGCCGTTGGGTTGGAATTGGAAAGATCCACAGATATGGACGTGGGTCGGCCACGTCTGAACTTTCTACACGTCTGCGTGGTAGATGTGCACAGGTACCCATTTCCCCGCTGTGCTTAAGGAGAAACAGCCATCATGGCTCACCTAGTCCCGCATCTCCGTCTCTCAACACCATGCTCCACTTGAACCCGTTCTCCTCTAGGAACAGCCGATTCCAGAGCTGGAGAGGGAATACCCTGTTGTACAGAGACCAGGGAAGTTCTCAGAGAACGAGGGGGCACGTCAAAGAGGCTTCGATTAGCCAAATATGGGGAAATTGGGTCATCAAATTAAATAATATAAAGGATCACAAACCAATGAATAAAGAATTCATGAATCCACAGATTTATAAAAAACGGGAAGCTCTCACACAGAAGACACCTAATAAATGCAGAAGAAATGATGGCATTCGAGACACACCATCTGGCAACCCTCAGCGCTAATGGGGTCTGACAAGAGTCATCAGTGGAGGCTAAAACGAGGGGTGAAGAAAATCCGAGCAATGAAGAGGAGCAGGCCAGGGACACGGTCCCAAAATATCTCATCGTGAGACAATTTCCAAGGAGAAAAACAGTAACTGTCCCTCGAGAGAAGCTGACCCCCTCCAACGTGCAGGGCCGAGGGTCGGCGCCACGTCTGTGGTGCTCGCACCCACACCGCAGGATCTGAATGGGATCACGACGAAACCCCACACGAGGCCCGAGGGAGGGACGCTCTACAAAATAACGGGTCCGTACTCTTCAAAACTCAGTGTCATGTAACACAAAGACACAGGAACCGCTCCCTGTTCAAAGGGTAAAGGGACACAATGACCGAACGCAGTGCTTGAGCCATGACTTCCGTCTGCTTCGTACGAAATTATTGGAACTGGTGAAACTGAATTTCTGTTGGTGAAATCTGAATAGCGCTACATTGACGTTCCTGTCTCACTTTGACCTTCGTGAGGTAGTTATGTGGGAGAATGTCCTTGTTTTGAGCACACAAACACTGGAAATATTTAGGAGCAGATCAAAGGGCATTATGTCTGCAACTCGGGCACCAGGGCTTTGGAGAGAAGGGAGAGGGGTCGGGGAAGGGCATGGGACACATCCTGGGACGTCCTCAGTCCAGAAACTCACTAGCGACCCGGAACATGACCAGTCTTGACCCACAGGACTGTCATGTCACACCCTGCCTCTCAGCAGCTCAGACCACACACATGGGCACAGTTTGGGAACCACGGAGATAAGGCAGGCACCGGGCACCGGAGCTGGTCAGGAACATCCGCAGGGAATTGCCCCATTGATGGCAGCAGTGCAGGAAAAGGCAGAGAAAGAGGGAGGGATGGAGGGCAACCCCACTCCGGGCCAACAGCAATCTCTGGCAGGCAACCCGTCGGGTTACGAGAGCAACTATGGACGCTTCTAGACTCTGCCAGAAAAGCAGGAAGATCCAGAGTAGGAGGGCTGAGGTCCCCCCACCCCAAGACAGCGAGGCAGTGCAGCACCTCTCACGGTGCGTGGGACTGTAGGAGCGGGAGCTCTCGGCCAAGGTGAGGTTCAGGTCCTGCCACCGCATGCCCAAGGCGGCGGCCGGGCAGCAAGCAGAGGGCCCAGGGATTGCGGGCACTGGCGGGTGGTCTCCAGCAGGGACCCTGGGAATCTCTCCCCAGCCACCTGGGGCCCCTGTGCTCGGCTCAGCCTGCTCTTGCTCGGTGAGCCCTCAGGGCCCCCCTGAAGGCACCCACCTGAGCACCAGCCTCAGAGTCCACCTATCAGAGAATAAACTGACAGACGTTTAGTTCCCATGTTACAGAAACAGAAACAGGCTCCAAGGAGCCCTGAGGACTGTCACATGGTGGGGCCAAAATTCCAAGCTCGGTCTCCGGGACTCCACAGCCCGTGCCATCCTCCAGGGCCTACATTTCCAGGGCACCCACAGGCCCCCCACCCCAGGGGCTGGGCAGAGGGACGGGGGCCCCAGATTCAGGCAGCAGACAGGCAGGGCCAGCGAAGGCTGTCTGGGCTCAGCTCTTGGGCCCGGCCCTGGACACAGAAGGCACGAGGCCGTGGAGGGTCAGTGAGGGACTCTGGGCGCGCGGAGGCTGCTCGCCCTGCGGGGCTCCTTCGTGCCTCCCTCCCCGCCTTTACCCCTGCTCTGCCCTCTGCCCTCCCGCCACCCTGGTCAGGGCTCCGATGTCACTCTAAGGCTTTGGGGAGGCCCTCCCTCAACCCCAGGCATCAGCAACCCTGACGCCGTCCCCCTCACTCTACCCTATACAATCTGTAGCCCACCCCCCCCCCGCACAACTCCGTGAGCTGATGCACAAGCGTGTGGTCGTGGAACCATCCCCACGACTGACACACACAGCAGAGCTCCCCCACGAGCCTGCAGTCCATGCCCCTGCCTGATGGCTCCTGGAACTGCCGACTATTTTCTGGTCCTGTCAGTCTGCCTTTTCTAGAAGTTCTGAAAACTGGAATCAGTCTTTTGTTTTCAATTGTATTACAATAAACAATTTATCAACGTAACCATTTTTAAGTGTACAGTTCAGGGGCATTGAGCACATTCCCGCTGCTGTGCAGCCACCCTGCCATCCGCCTCCAGAACTCTTCATCCTCCCCAGCTGAACCCCCATTCCCATGAAAGAATCACTCCCAGTCCGACCTCCTCTGGGCCGCCGGGCAAACACTCTCCACAGCGTCTCCACCGATCTGGCTGCTCCTTCGTCCCTCACGTAAGTGCAATCACACTGTTCGGTATCTATCTTCCTGTGCCTGCCTTATTCACTTAGCACAAGGTGCTCGAGGTTCATCCAAGTCACAGAACATGTCAGAACTTTTTAAGAAGGAATAACATACGTGGTACAAATGCACCACATTTTGTTCAGCCACTGTCAGATGTTGCTGGGGGAGTAAGCCAGCCACTGTCAGATGTCTGTCAATGGACATCTTTATGCTACTGCAAATAATGCGGTAGGAACACGGCATACAAATACCTCTGAGTCCTTGAGTTCAATTATTTTGGGTGTTACACAGAACCAGAACTGCTGGATCATATAGTAATTCTAGTTTTCATTTTCTGAGGAACCTCCATACAGTCTCCATAATGACTGCCACTTAGATTCCCGCCAACAGCGCACAAGGGTTCGAACTTCTCCACACACTCGCAGTGGGTAGTCTTTTGTGCCTGGCTTCTTTCACTTATCATGGTTTGGTTTGGTTTTGGCCTTTTAAGATTTTATTATTAAGTAATCTCAATGCCCAGCACGGGGCTCGAACCTACAATGCCCAAGATCAAGAGTCGCACGCTCTACTGACTGAGCCAGCCGGGCGCCCCTCACTTAACATGTTTTTCAGAAGAATCCATGTTGTTGCCTCACTGGCAGTTCATTCACTTTCACTGAGGAGCCATACTCCATTGTGTTGCTGCACCACAACGTGTTTAGTGATTCATCCGTTGATGAGCATTTGGGGTGGCTCCAATTTGGGGCTACCACAAATAGAGCTGTCATAAATACGTGCATACAGGTCTTCACGCGGACACACATTTCATTTATCTTGGGTAATTACGTAGGAGTGGGACTGCTGAGTTAGATGGTAAGTATATGTTTGACGTTGTAAGAAACCTCCCAATGATTTCCAAAGCGCTGTGCCACCCTGCCTCCCTCCCCAACCTCCACCTGTGAGTGCTCTAGGTGCTCCACACTCTTACCCGCCCTGGGTGTCGTCCGTCATTGTAGTTTCTGCCACTCTAGCGGCTGTGTAATACATCTTGTCGTGGCTTTAAGTTACATCTCCCCAGTGATAATGATGGTGAGCATCTTTTCCCGTGCATCCTGCAAACTTGTATCAGCTCCTCTGTAAAATCTCTCTCAAACCTTTTGCTCATTCTTTAATTGATTTCATCTTCTCTGTGGCTGTGAGAACGGGACTCTCGGGGCCCCCACAAGGCCCACTTCTGGGGGCACCATTCCTGGAGTACGGTGTGAGCAGTCGAAGGTTCAGGCCTCAGCCAGGGCCTCGCACACACAGCAGGACCAGATACGTGTCGGCGGTAGCAGGAAGACGCTGCTTTTATCTCTGGTGACCCAGGTCTCCCCCAGCTGCCAGGCCTCAGCAGCAGACCCAGACCTTTCCCTACAGCCTGGTCCAGGCCCAGGTTCTGGAACCAGGCAAGGTCCCAACTGAGGGCCCAGAAGGAGCCTCTCTAAGGGCTCACGGGCCCAATGTGTGCTGGGCTGCTGGTGCCAACACTGAGTGACCACGGAGCTCCCTGTCACCACACCTGACCTTCTGCTTCTTTGTTTGCAAAGCAGAGATGATATGGCCACTCCACAGGGCTTTTGCGCAGAATAAATAACAGATGTGAAGCACCTGACTGAGCAGGTCTGCAGACACAACGGTTATTAGTACCAGATCCTAACTTACTCCCCCAGCAACTGCATGCTTTCAAAGAGGGTCAGACCTCTATTTCATGTTTTATTGTGTATTATTACAAAATCCCTCTCATTATGCATTTAATTCTCAAAGACACTACTGAAACATTCAAGATGGTCAGGGGAAGAAGGTGAGGCTTGAGAGACGGAAGGAAAAGACAGATGGTGGAAGAGAGGAAAGGAACCTGCCACGCACCAGATGTGTTCCTAAGCCTCCTCTCCTGGCCCTTTACAACAGGAGCCCTATTTATATACAAGGGAACAGGGACGCGTGACTCGCCAAGGCCCCACAGCCCTGAGACAGCGGGACCAGGACTGCCACCGGCTTCTTCCATTCTAGGGCCCCCACTCCCTGCATTACCTGAGCCTGGTTCCCCGCCTGTGGCCCAGGGGCAGGGATGTTGGGGCAGGGCTCACTCCTGCTCAGGACAGATTCCCGGAGCCCCCAGAAGCTCCCAACCACAGGGTTCCCATCCCCACACCGCACCCACCCCCCGTGTGGACGTCCAATGTTTCTAGACTCATTTGTTGGAAGAGACTTTCCTTTCTGCATTGAATTACCTCGGACCTTTTGTTGAAAATTATGTGTGGGTCCAACTCTGAGCTTTCTGGTCTATTCCACTGATTCCCTACTTCACACCATACACAACCTAATTTGAGATAGTCAGTAGACCCAAACCTAAAAGCAAGAAGTATAAAGCTTTAAAAATAAATATATAAACACACCTAGGAGAATACTGTCGTGACCTTAAAGTAGGAGAACATTTCTTAGAAGAGGATACAAAAAACACTACCTATAAAAGCAAAAATAATGGTAAATCAGACTTTACGAAAATTATAAACTTCTGAACAAAAGATAAAATTAAGAAAACTAATAAGCGAGCACAGACTGGGAGAAAATACAACACATATATACGACAAAAGACTCATATTTAGACTATATATAGAACTCCTACAAGCCAACAATTAAAAAGACAAGCAACCCAATGTTTAAAATAGGCAAAAAATTTAAATCCACATTTCTCCAAAGATGATATACAAATGGCTGATAAAGTCCAAGAAAAGGTACTCAGGATCGCTGATCATCAAAGAAATGCAAATTAAATGAGATGCTCCTGCATTCCCTCTAGACTAAATCAAAGGAAAAACAGTGACAAGGCCAGATGTGGGAGTGCATGTGCAGCAAGTGGAATTTTCCTACGCGGATGATAGAGGTGCAAAACAGTACAACTATTCCAGGAGGCTATCTGGAAGTTTCTTAAAAAGTTGGGGTGCCTGCGTAGCTCAGTCACTTGAGCGTCTGGCTTTTGATTTCAGCTCAGGTCATGATTTCAGCATGGTGAGATGGAGCCCCTCCTCAGGCTGAGAGGGAAGCCTGCTTAAGATTCTTTCTCCCTCTCCCTCTGGCTCTCCCCAATCCCCTCCCAGGCTTGTGCAAAAGTGCACGTGCTCTCTCACGCTTAAAAAAAAAAAAGTTAAATATACCTCTGTCCTACAACCCAGCCATTCCACTACCCAAACGCAATGCAAATATGGGTCTACAAAAAACCTTGTACAAGAATGGTCATGGCAGCTTTCTTCACAATAACCAAAAACTTGAAATAAGCTCAGATGTTTATCATATAAACACCCATACAATGGAATGCTATTAGAAAATAAAAGAAACACAACCCTGGATCTCAGAACCTCTATGCTGAGTGAAAGAAACCAGACACCAAAGAATTCTATGATGTTCTACAAAAAGCAGTATCTATGGTGACATTACTCAGACCAGTGGTTGCTTGGGGTGAGAGGCAGGAATTGGGTGGGAAGCGGCAAGAGAGAACTTTCCGGAGTGAGGATAAAGTTCTACACTGCCGGGGTGTGGTAATACGGGTGGTAAAACTGTACATTCACAGTCTGTGTATTTCACTCTATCATTACACCTCAAAGAAATTGTCTTCACGCAGCTGCTAGCTGCAGAGGCAAACTGGCAGGCCCAAAGTTTTCATAAGAAAGTCCCAACAGCTTTCTGCTGTTCGAAAGACCATCCCCACAGACATCTAGCATCCCACCCCTGCCTCCGGCCCTAGCGCTCACCCAGGTCACACAAAACACAGCTGTGGGTGGCTCACACCTGGGCCTCAGTACCACAGACCCCTCTGCTCGCTCTGCAAGTTCCAGTTCAGGCACCTCCTCCTTCAGGAAGCCCTCCTTGAATCCCCTGGCCCGAATTCCCGGGGCTCACTTCCATCAGAGCACCGGGCACTTTCTCCTAAGGGAATGGGTTTTCCACTGCTAGGATAGTGCCAGAGCCTTAGGAGGAAACAGTGTCTCAGATCTGACCTTCCATTCCCAGCTCTTAGCACAAAGTTTGGCACAAACATCTGGGTAAACCCCGGAATCAGCTTGGCTGTGGGAAAAAAAAAAAAAAGGAAAAGAAAAGGTCCTGAGGGGCAGAGAAGTGGTGGTGGCCCCTTTAGAAAAGATCTGGTGGCAGAAAGGCAAAGAGTATTTGACACAGAGAAGGAAGCCAGTAAGGGCCCCACAAGGAGCCGTGGCACTGTTTTACAAGGCCCTCCAGGACTCCAGGATGTCCAAGACCCCCAGTTCCAGAATGCTGCTCCCAAAGCCTCCTGGTCCTCGTTTCTAGGTGCTAAGGCTGAGCGGGTCCCTGCAGCCCCCAAGGGCCCCAGCAAAGCCAGGGGCTGCTCTGAAGCCAGGTCCCCCACCCTGCCCATCCTGCGTCAGCCCAGACCCAGGTTGGGGGCACAAAGGCGCCAGCTTCCAGACTTCAACACTTTGCAGCTCCATTTGTTACATGATTTAAAATAACAAAGAAAAGTCTGTTACCAGATTTAAAATCCTTTTTATATTAATATGCCAAGCATAATCTTTTTATAATCAAACTCAATTATCTATATATTTTCTGTTTGACAAAAAAGAAAGGCAACTTCAAATCTGTAATAAATGTTTAATATGCCTATTTGCTTCACTCCCGGATTCCTTTTTTTTCCTTTAAAAAATTAATCAAAGTCTACCACACCTTTCCAACCACAAGTGTTTTCAAGTTGCAAGTCGATGACAATGCACTAGGCTTTACGATGGAGAGATCAGGTCTGGGTCGGGAAGGGATAAACACCAGTGCCACCAGGCCCCGAGCAGGGAACAGGATTAGGTTTCCTTTTTTTTTTTTTTTTTTTTTTAAGATTTTTTTTATTTATTTATTTGAGAGAGTGAGAATGAGAGAGAGAGCATATGAGAGGGAGGAGGGTCAGAGGGAGAAGCAGACTCCCCGCCGAGCGGGAAGCCCGATGCGGGACTCGATCCCGGGACTCCAGGATCATGACCTGAGCCGAAGGCAGTCGCTCAACCAACTGAGCCACCCAGGCGCCCCTAGGTTTCCTTTTGCAGGCGGAGGGAAGGCACAGGGGTTCCAAGAGTTGCATGATTTCCCTCAGGACAGGAATCTGGTGATTGGCAGATCTCTGGACCTAGAGCATGTGTTCTCTCCACCCTCCCAATTGTTCCAACCCTTAAAGTTGACACCTGCCCTTGAGAAATTTCAAAGACAGTGAAATTTTAACAGGATAAACAGCTGAGAACAAAGAGAAAACTTCACTCTAGGCTCAGTTCCTTCTACATAATTAAATCGGCCCAGCTTGATGGGGAGGTTTTCAGAGGCAGCATGCATGAAACTATCTATAAAAGGAAATGCAATTAAGGAGAGTCTTTTCAATATACCTAATTCTAGACTGCCCTTGCCCTAGGCATAAATTTAATTCTACTTAAGGACAACTATCTTTAAGAAGTTGTTATGTAAATTATAAGGCAAGGGGAGAAAAGGAACAGGAACCATTTTCCCAGGTAAATGAGAAAGGCTGAGAAGGCTGAGAATTACCCGGTGGTAACTGATCTCTAATTTACTGTGATGGCCATCTCAGTCAGCGAACCACCTAACACCCGGGCCCTACAGACCCTATGCAACTCCACCCTGCTATCATGTATTACACTGCTTGCCCTAAATCAACCTAACAACCAAGCAAAACAGGCAACTCTTCAGAAATGAGCTGATCACGAGTTGACAATAATACATTTTAAAAACCTGATCTCTCGTTAATTCCAGCTGGAAATTGAAACTACAACAAATGCCCAGGTTTCTTTTCTAAAACTGTTAACTCCCAAAGAGGGAGGCAGTTTGTGTATCAGCAGCAGCGGGATTACTTGGGAGGGGGAAGGCAGCAAATCGGGCAAGTCATCTTAAAGCATGCGGGCGTAGTTCAGGGGTCCTGACCCACAGCTGTGGCTCTGGGTCCGCTCTGCCACGCACTCCACCCACGCCAGGATCGGACACAACGGCGGGATGAGGGCTCCTGACCGCCGCCTGGCATGGAGAGGGGTGCCATGCACGGCTCTGGCCGTAGAGTGAGTGGCATCCCACGGCCAGCACACACAAGCTCTGGGCGTCTTCTTCAGCCTTCGGCCGGGGACACTCACTACAGCCGCTTCAGTACAAATCGCTAGGCTCAGAAGATGAAGCTGAAAGGGGCAGCTGTGGAGGGTAAGCCCCTTGCCACTAGGTCTGCCATTTCTGAAAGTTCACTGGGCTCTGCAAGGAACCCGGACTGGAAGAGGCAGGAGATCTGTTCATTCATTCTTCCATTCCCCAAGTGCATACTGAGCACTTCCCGGGGCCGAGCACTAACAGGGGGGTGGAAGTACAGCCAAGCACGCCGAGTCTGGATTTCATCCCAAACTGGAGGAAGTGGGAAAACTGTATGAAGTTGACCTCTCTGAAGCTTTGTCCCTCATCAGTAAATGACACAAATTAGCACTGCTGGGAGAACTGAGCAGAACAGCCTGAGGCCAGTGCCAGCGTGTGGACGGTGCTGTTAACCACAGGAGGAACCCCAAGCCCAAGGTTAAGGGTCTCGGACCAGGTGTTAAGTGGAAAGTCCAATACCTACGGGGGCGGTCAGCAGAGAGGCTGGTTCGGCGGCGAAACCAGAGACGGCTGCCCGGAGGAGGTGATCTGAGCTTAACTTTAAAGGGTAAGGAACAGAGCGGCAGGTAGAGGGTAAACGACAGGCCATCACAGCAGGTCACAGTCACCAGCAGCAACGTTATTCCCTGGCGTTTATGGCTCCTTCTACAGGACACAAAGCTGTCCTTCAGCAGCTCAGTCGAACCCTGTCCCTACGTGAGTCTAAAGGAGCTACCCATTTCACAGAGGAGGAAACTGAGGCCGGGCAAGAAGGCGGCCCGAACGCGGGACCGCAGATCAGAGTTGGCAGGCCGGGATTCGAACCTCCCGCCGGCCAGGACGCCTGCGCTCCGTCGCAGGCGCGCGGCCGGCCCTACCCGTCGCCCTGGAAACGGCCCCGCGCGCGCGCAGTTTCCCCTCGCTCACTCTGGAGCTTGCATTCTCTTGACTTTTTTTAAATAAAACCCCGAGGCGGCGGGATACCACCAACGACTGAACGTGCCGTCGAAGGACGCCGCTACGTCCGCTCTCCGCCCTGGGCCGCGGATCCCTCCGCCGCCCGGCGGCCCGCGCGCTTCTTCTCGACTCCAAACTCGAAACGGGTTCCCGCGCGCCGCGCCGCACCCCACCCCCACCTCATCCCCACCCCAACCCCCAGCCCGGCTCACCTGCCGCCCGCGTCTCCATGGCAACGCCCCCGCCGCGGAGGAAAAAAAAGCCTCGGGCTCTTCCGGGCTCCACCCGCGCCGACCGCGAAGGCGAGGCGCCCCGCTGATGCTTCGCTTTTTATTTTTATTTTTTTAAGAAAAGAGCCGGCGAGGTTATGGCGAATCTGCGGCATTCAACATGGCGGATGGAGTCTTCGCCCTCCTCTTCACGGGGCGCTGACGCCGGCGTAGCGTACGTCAGCCTCGGGTGACCCTCCCCCAGCGCCGAGCGCGTCTAGGCTGGGCGGTCTAGTGCGCATGCTCCGGTCCGGCGGCTTCGCTTTGTATCCCGTTCCGCGGGTTCCAGTGCTCCGCTTTTTGAGCCACTCCTGGGACGGTGCTAACGAGAGGCCTGGAATCCGGATCGCAGGATTGGGAGTCTTCCCATTTCTGCCGGGAGCCAGCCAATCTACCTGCCTGCGCATCCTTGGACTCACCTGTCGTGGAGCCACTGGGCTGGACGTGCAAGAATTCTGGGTTCGTGTCCCAGTTCTGCCCTTTACTAACTAATTTGGGGCAGCGATTTAACTTTCCTTGGGCTCAGTTTACTAATTTGTCAGTCGGGGTGGTTACAGCCTGCCTCCCTTTCGAGGGTTGCTGTGTTTCCCCGAAGCGGGATGCTCTCCGCCGGGGGCGCCCGGCTCGATCTAGTCCGGGTCGTACAGCCAGAATTCAGCGGCCTGACGCCACCTGGAGAAAGTGAGCGCCTTGCGTCCTGACTGTCCTGCAGAAAGTCTCAGATGCGTGGAGCACGCCTCTAGAACGCTCGCTCCTCTTCCTGAGTCTGGCGCACAGCCGTCTTTCTGCAGGCAGCCTGTCTGCTTGAGAGGTCATGGCCTTGTTTTCAGTTGTTGTTGTGAAGGGGATCCGCTCTGCCACTTCCCTTAGATCTCCGCTCTAGTGACCTCTCCAAGGGGGCCCTCCCGCACCACCGCATCCAAAGTAACCCTCCTGAGTACCTGTTTTCTACACAGTATCTGTTAGCGCCTGGCATGAATTTATCTGCATCTGTCTTGGTCTCCCCTTTGGCCCCAGAAACTAGAAATGAGCCTGACAGTTATGTATTGAATAAATTAATGAGTTTTGTGTTGCTTGTATTTTTAAGGCTATCTTTTGTTTATAACAAATGATGTTTTTCATTTTTGGTAGTAATATAGTTTTCTTTTTAAACACAACTGCTTTACATTTTTAGTCAACTTTCAAGAAAAGGGTACATATGCAGAGACAAGGGGAAAAAATGTAAAAGGGAACCTCAGGTGAGATATCTGGAAAACACTGATTTATTTTTATGGTTCCCCTGAAAAGCTTATCTTTGCCTGTTGCAAGTCTTTTTTTCTGGAACAACCTCCACTCTGTTGCTACTCAATTTGAGATAGTTTTCGGACAGCCCTGACACTCATGCCCGTGTGTTCCCTTGGCTCTGGCTCCTATTTACCTTGCCCCATTCCCTACTCGGTTGCATTTATGTGTTTACACAGCCCCCTGCCCACGAGCTAGACCAGGAGCACAGAGCCCACATAGGTCTTTCTCGTGCTGGTTTCCCAGGTCCTACTGCCCGGTAGTAGTATTAAATGAACCCATTCGTTCCCACGGTCACCTGTGTTTCAGTAGTAAAATGCCCACAGACATTGAGCTTTAGGATGACATATCAGATTTCTCAGGAGCCTTGTGTCTTGCTCCTTAATCCTGTTCTTGGGAGATAAAGAGTCATTATAAGACCCCAAATTTGGGCAGTCCACTAGATATATGTTCAGAGAAATCTCCTTCCCCTCTCGTTTCATTTCATCGGCATGACATCTAGGAGGTTAAGTTGGACAGATATTATTATTGTTCTTTTCTAGATGGGAAAAGGAATGTTCAGAGAGGTTATGTGGCTTTTTGAGATTACACAGCAAGCCAGTGAAGACCCAGGTGTGGAACGGGTCTCTCCACACCCAGTGTTCTTCCCATTTTACCACATCACCATCAGAGACTTGTCCAAACGACCCACCGTGCCTCCCACAGAGCCAAGTCCAAGGTAATCATAGGGTTCCTGCCACACACCCACCACATCCTACATCACAAACAGATGGCTAGGTGGAGCCCATCACAGATTTCATTTGGAAATGAACTGCCCAAAAAGCTGCATTGATGAGCTTTTCCGTTTAGAACTATAAATATTTATAATAATCACTATTTTGCTGTGAATCAATTTCTATCAGGAAATTAGAGTTGGTCTGGTTGCTTACAATATTGGTTTTGTGCTGGGTTGCTTTCTTGCAGCAGCAATAAATGTTAGCTATTGATTAGCAGATAGATTGCTCCTGGATGTTGTAAGCAAAATGAATTTTGGAAATGAAGCAATTTAAAATTTGCCTCAGAATATTAACAAAGTCAAATTAAAAAAAAAAAAAGCAATTGTGGATTATGGGTGATGGTCCTGAGTTAATTATTTGGACAGCTACAATTTTCTCTATTATTCCCATGGCATTTTCTTCCTCCTCTATCCAAAGAAAATTCACTGAACACTTATCGTTACTGAAAACTGGCCTGGCCACAGGCATATGGAAACAACAGAGAGTCCCTTTCTATGGGACCAGATTTGCAAATGGAGGGACAAGTACACCCCTGGCTCATCCATCACTCTGCTGAGGGCTTTGCACATTTTCAATCAGCAAACATCTTTATTCTTTTCATTTGCCAGTAATACCTCAAAATGCCTTCAATTAATGAAGAAATACCGATAGAATTAAATATAAATTGCTCAGAATTATATAATTAATGGCTCCCTACTTCCACAATGGTTCCCAGAGAAGATCAAGCTTCCCAGCTGGCCCTTTGGTGGCAATCAGCCCCTCGAGGCTAGCACATGAAAGCATTTATGTCAATAGGTTTACCAACATGAAATGGCTTCTAGTTATATAATAAATATCCTATGTAATTGAATATATTTGTGTCAATAATTTTATAATTATATCTCATAGCTGCATGACAAATCGGCATTTACACGAAAAGAGAATATATACATGATTTTATAAGACACTTTCTTGAAAGCAGGTTTTGATAAAGGATATACACAGGTGACCTCAAAATAATGGGCCTCAAGGCACACGGCAATGATAAAATCAGAGGTGGGGATAATCACAGGCTGAGTGAAGTGTTAAAAACCTACATAGGCACACCATAGAGAAAAATCCATTTAAAATTGTATAAAAGAAAAGGGGATAGTAATATTAGAACGATATGAGCAGTCTCACTGAACAAAATTAGGACCTCAGGAGCAACGTCTTTTCTGAATTCTGTTTTTTCCGTGGCCATCGAGGGCCATCACATCTGCGTGTACCCTCAGTCCCTAAATATCGATCTCAACAGTATTTTTCATTAGCGGTAACCAGGGCTCCTTCAAAGTAGCTGAGTCCGTGTTTGGGAACCGGGGAAAATTGGAATGGCCTGAAACATCTTGCTGTCACCAGAAAAGCAGAACACTGCAAAAGTGCTGGGCTATTGCTGGAAGGCAGCAGTCAGCTGAGAACAGGGGGTCCCTCCCCCCAGGCTGTGATAGCTTGTACATCACAAAGAATAGCTAGGTCTCTGGTTTTTGATCTCCGGGAACAAGTTGAGTCTACGAAAGGCATGAGACTTTCATGATAAAAAAGGAAAAGTTATTATGTGTAATTACAAAGCATATTGTAATTCAGAGAAAGGGTAAAAACGGAATATTTTAGTAAGTGAGTGAATTAGGTGTATGGGGATCTGTTCCTACTTGAAGTTCCTCTACATCTGCTTATGAAGTGGTCTATCTGTATAAGTTGAGAAGAGTAGGTAAGTTTATTACAAGTAAGTCAACATTTTCCAGAAAGAGTAGAAACCGTACCCAAACCAGGAAGGGCTGGTCCAGACCAGCGGTCTCATAAATAATCAGGTAAAAGAGGGTTCAGAAATGGTGTGGCAAGTTAATGGATTAGCCAAATGTCCTAGGAGGATTGCCAACAGATTCAACGGCTACCTGGCCCTGCCAATTACAATGAAATGCTAATGATGCGTAATGAAGTTCATTGTAAACAGACAGGACATGAAGTATCTGAGACTTACTGTACATGGAGACTTACCGTACAAGAACTTGCTTGTAAGTCCTGTTGACATGGCAGTTGAACCCAATATGACAGAGGGTGCCCCAACCAGCGAATGCCTGCTGCCAGTTGAGACACCTTGAAGGATTCTGTGGTCCAGCTAAAAATCCAAGAGTCAATGACCCCGAAGCTATGATTTCAATGTACCCAGGGAGGAGATAATCTCTCCCTTTTGGGTCTGATATTGCAATCCTGGAAAAGTACAAAAACAAGTTTTATAGCGAGAACAAAGAAATTGGTCAAATCAATAGTTATGATTTTTACAAATAGGATCTGGGTACAGTAAAAACGTTTGGGGTTTTTGGGTGTTTGAAGCATACAAGAGATGCTGTCTTAGATGTATAGTTATACTGAAACGCGGTAATTTGACTAAGTGTGTAAATGGTGAAGGAAATATGATTTGTAAGGTTTTAAGTTTTTATCAGTGGTGTTTGAATAGTTTACAAAAATTAATGGATTTGTAAGTATAATAAACATTCTTTAAACCAACTGCAAGCAGTAGTAACTGGGCCGTGTGAAAGAAGGGCTGTGCGTGGCCTTGGATCCCAGCAACAAGAAGGAAAAACAAGAGCATTGCCAGGGCCTAGCGGAGTGCCAGGCTCATCACTGGGGCCCAGTAAACAGTTATGCAGTGAAGGGAGGGGGGTGGGGGAAGGGGTGAACCCAGGAGGTGAGGAAAAGGAACAATGCATAATTACACACTGATTTAATGGTTGTTGTGTGGACAGCACTGTTAGATGTTTAGGAGGAAAAAAAGGGGGATTTTGAAAAAGCACAGGCATCTGGGCATCTGTGACTAGAGAGCTGATTCATCCAAACATGTTTCAAAGAATAAGGCTGATATAGCAGCGCAGATAAGGGGTGTGCTCCAAGATACACCACTGAGTGAAAAGCAGGGTTCAGGACAGCGTGTGGAGCGTGCTACCGTTTGGGGAACACTTTTTATTGGATATGCATGAACGCGATTATACATGCATTAGAGAGTCTCTGCAAATACAGAAAAGGAACTGGAGGCGGCAGACAGCTTTGTGAGAATGTATGCGCCTAGGGATCTGGGCTCACGGAGACAGAGTTTCCACTGAACGTTCTTCTGAAACAGCTGAAAGTTCGTCCACGCGCCTAGAATGCCTTTCCAGAGAAGAGAGGGAGGGAAGGAGGGAGGGAGGGGATTGGAAGGCCCAGCTTGGAGTTCTATGAGGTCCTAGTTCTATGACGCAGAAGCTGTGGGACTTTGGACAAGTCGCTTATGTGCACTGTGCTTTCCTTCTCGGGGCAGCAAGGTGTTGCTCCCACATCAGGGGAACTGTGAGAGACGAACGAGGCAGCAGTTCAGAAGCTCGGTGGGCACTGTGGTGTCTGTGCTGGGTCACGTCGCTTCGGTCCACCTGGGGACCAAAGACACGGTGACACAGGGCCAGGAGAGGACAGAAGAGCACACAGAGTGTCAGGAGGTCTGCGTTCCGGTCTGGGCGGTGCCGCCAACCCACTATGGGACTTAGAGTCTGGATTTCAGTCCCCTTGTCTGTCAAATGGCGGCGGTGGTGGAGCAGGGAGTGACGAGATGGCTTCTCAGGCCCACGTCAACAATGATGAAACAGCATAATATTGTTGTGAATCTTCTCATAACCGACGCATGAAAACCCCCCGGAGGAGGTCGCGATACGCAACCATCACTTAAATGTGCAGAAAGTATGTACAAGGTTGCTGGCAGTGTATGCAGGGTCTGGTCTCGGGCAGAGGAGAGGAGGAACTTGTAGAAAGGAACAGCAGCGGCTAAGCCGACAGGTCCTGGAGCCACACAATATGCCAGGTTTTAGTTGTTCTCATAAAGGACAGCAGAAAGGAAAGGTGTCTGTTGGAAGTCCTACAACAGTGGCCCCCAATGACCCATGCCTCCCTGACATCACATGCGTGGGTAACCCCCTCCCACATTGACTTTGGCATTGACTTTGTGACATGCTTTGACCAAGGGGACATGCACAGAGGCTTGACCAGCCCTTTCACACTGGGTATTGCCCTCCAGGGATGCTCCCCCCGGAAGCCGGCCACCATGCTGTAGGGAAGCTCAAGCTAGAATGCCCAACGATGAGGCCACATGGCAAGGGGATCCAGAGGATAAGAGACTCTCCTGGTCATTCAGGGTCCAGCCGCTCCCCAGCCAATGCAGCCACGTGAGGGACATCGGCTACTCCATGGGGCACCAAAGAACCACCGGCCGGGCCCACTCAACCCATGAAATGGAGAGAAATTGGAGGTTTTTGTTGGGCAGCAATAGGGAACAGGCATGAGACATCACCCAACTTTGCCTTGCAAGAAGCTCGAACTTCAGTTTCAAGGGTTTGAGATCTCCTGCTTCAGTTTGGGGGAAGGTAGAGTCTTTAAAGCTTGCTCCCCGGAAGCAAAAGGGGAATGAGATCAACAGACCTCCGGGTGGACTCTAAGCTGTTTCAACCAAAGGAGACTTAATGAAGAAGAAAGGAGAAACTTGGCGAGGTCTTCGGGGTGATTGTAATTTGGATCAGAGAAGACAGGTCAGCAGGCAGCTCTGAACGCGGCAGGAGCAGAAAGCCCCAAGGACGAGCCGGGGAGCGGCTGACCACAGAGGGGAGTCAGGCAGGGAACATTCGAGGTGGCAGGAAGCAGGCATTCCCAGAGAACCCCAGAGTCAAATATTCCATGCAGCTCTTAGTTCTGCTGGTCTGGGCAACTCTCAGACCACATCCATCATTTGAGGCTGTTAACCTTAAAAGTAAAACATTTTACCGGCAAAAATGGGTTTATTCCAGATTAGCAGAGAACTGCAGTTCGGGATGAGCTAGGGCAAAAACACAGGCAAGGCCCACAAACAGAGGAGAGGAATGTTATTGTATGGGGAAGAAGGAGGAAGTTGGAAGGGGTTGTGTTGAAGGAAAGGCCACTGGAGAAAGACAGGAGGAGTTTGGGGCCGCTGAGGGGTTCCTGCGGCCACACTGCAGGGGTGGCCCAGCTCCTCTGGGGGACAACACGCATCTTTCCCATTAGGCCTGTAATTGACACTCCTTCCTGTAATTGAGGTTGAATGCTGTGGCTCCCCGCTCCAGCCCCCCAAGTACCCCTGCGTGGGCCTTCTCTTCGTACCTTTCCCAAGGCCCAGAAAATATGATCACCAGGCAGAGCTGCTGTGGAGGTAAATCTCCTTGCACCTGCCAAAACAGGGAAATGAAACCAAAGAAATGATTGTCACCACATGGGCCCGATCTTCTAGAGTTTTCCATGCCCTTCATGTTCATCATCTCACACAGCCTTCCCCACCATCCTATAGGGCAGGGAGACAACAGTGAACAGAGGGATGAAGGACTTTCCCAGTGTCACCTCGGGACAGGAGACAGGGCCTCACGAAGATCCCAGGCCTTTCTGTGTGGCCCCTCGACCACCCCCCTCCGCTTCTGCAGACTTGTCCAGGGGATAAGGGCCCTGTAGCATACGGTGGGGCGAGCCCATCTTTCATGTGAGTCCCCAAGGAATGTACAGAGAGGCAGGCAGGGCAGGACCAGCAGCCCTGGGGTGTGTGCTTAGTCAGAAGAGTGGTGTGAGCTGCGCTGGGGGAGAAAGCCTAATTAGGAAAAGGTCATGGCCCGAGCCACCTGGCCCAGATCTTTGCTGTGAGATGCCACATTCCACTCTCTCTGCTGGCCTTTGCTTGGCCGCAGGGCATTCCACATGTCCCCGCGGTTTCCCTGAGCATCCACTGGGCCTGCTGCTGAGTCTCACGGTCCCACTGGAAGTGACTGGCTGCCTTTCTCCTGATGGCGGACTCAAGGTCAATGCCAACATGGTGCCTGCCAGCCTTCTGCCTCACTTCAGTCACTGATGCTGGAGAGAGGAGGGAGGAGGCTCCCGTTTTAATAAAATTCTCTAAAATTCTCATATGTAGGGCGCCTAGGTGGCTCAGTTGGTTAAGTGACTGCCTTCAGCTCAGGTCATGATCCTGGAGTCCCCGGATCGAGCCCCACATCGGGCTCCCTGCTCAGCAGGGAGTCTGCTTCTCCCTCTGACCCTCCTCCCTCTCATGTGCTCTCTCTCTCATTCTCTCTCTCTCAAATAAATAAAATCTTTAAAAAATAAAATAAAATAAAATTCTCATATGTACCTTTTCAGCCCAAACCCAAAGCTCACAGGCTGGTGGAAGGCCCCAGAGTGGAGGGATGGAAGTTCTAGTCCACTCGGTGTTTGCAGTACAAGAAACGGCTTCATGTCGAACCGGACACGCTTCGCCTCGCCTAACATGTCACCATTTCTTAAAGATGCCGGGTCTTTTTCCAACTCTCAGCCATTGTATAGGTCTAGAATACTTTCCCCACATTTCTCCACCTGTCAGACTCCTTTACATCCTTCAAAACCCTAACCAAATGCCCCCTGCTCTGTGAAGCCATCCTTACTCCCCAGGCAGAGTCAGTGACTCAACCAGTCCTTTTCCCTGACTCCTACATGCTGTGCCACACCTGTGAATGCACCTGTCTTCCCTGTTGAACAGGGAACAGCAGGACCTGACTCACCTCTGTCCACCTGCTCCCCCCAGGAGATGATCCGAGCACACATGGCTAACTCAGTTGGTAGCAAACTGACAATTTAGCATAAGGAAATGAAAGAACTGTTAGGATGTTTGCTGAGTAACACTTGGGAGGAATTCACTAAGAAAAAAAGGTCAGATCATTCATTCATTCTTAAAGCATTGACAGGGTGCCTACTAAGTGCCAAAATTGTTCTCTAAAGACCACAAATGTGGTCAGAGCATCGGTCCCCTGGAATTTCATAACCCAATAGAAGGAATGATGCATTAGAAGAGAAGCGTAGTAGGTGCGTCATGCAGAAGAGAGAAGGGCTTGGGACTAAAAGCAAGGAGGACACAGCCCAGCCTGAAGGGTCAGAGAAGACCACTAGAAGGCATAACTCAAGGGGAGTTGGGGTGTTTGGTAGGGAGACTGCTCCAGGCAGAAGGAACAGCCAGGGACAAGGTGCAGGAGGGAAGAAACAGCAAGCTGGACACAGGACGTCTGGTGGTGACAGGAGGCAAGAAGAGAAGGAAGCAGAGGTTACCCTGTTACATTCAGAGGTAACTCTCCTTGGCCCCTATTATTCAGGTGGCTGTTTTGGGTTGTCCCTCCATAGCCCCAAGCAAAGGCGAAAGATAACTCATGCACGAGCTCTCACCTGGCCGTCCCCCTTGTGACGGGCGGCTTACATTGTTGAGACAGGTGCCTGGATCCTGAGATGGAGCCCAGCTGGCCCAAAAGGCAAATAGGAGAAGAGCATGATGTCACCTTGTCCTCTCTGGATGACTGACACAGGCTGAGAGCTGCCTCTCACCTTACAGATGGAAGAATCTGGGAAAAGGAATGGTAAGATGGCATAGCAAGATAAGCAGGAATCGGGGGCCTGGGGACATGGAGCTGCAAGGACACTCTCCCCGACCTTACGGCACTTACAACGCTTCATGGGCTCCATTGTGTCCCCCCAAAATTCATACATTGCAGCCCTAATCCCCAAGTACATCAGTGACTATATTTGGAGACAGGTCCTTTAGGAGCTAATTAAGTAAAATGAAGTCATATGGGTGGGTCCTAATCCAATATGACTGGTGTCTTTGAAATGAGACCAAGACCCAGACATCCACAGAGGGGAGACCAGGTGAAGCTACAGGGAGGAGAGAGAAAGCACCATCTACAAGCCAGGGAGAGCAGCCCCAGAAGGAAACCAACCGCACCAACACCTTGATCTTGGACTTCCACCTCCAGACCTGAGAAGAAATGAGTTCCTGTGGTTTCGGCCACTCAATCTGTGCTACCTTGTTATGGCAGCCCCAGCAGACTCGGACACCACCCTCGAGAAGCCAGGCATGAAAACTGCTCCGTAGCTCCTAGAGTAACAGGGATTCTGGCCGAGCTAAACGGTGCTCTGCAGGCAGCTTAACAGAGCAGGAGACCAGAATAAATGCCCAGACCTTACTCTCCCCCCACCCTCCTGATCCCCTGCCTGTGTGTCCCCTTGGCTGACCCTCACGTGAAGTCTCCCCTTGATTGCCCCTTCACTGTACTGGGGGGAGGCCTGGGGCATGGGAGCCTCTGGGATGGTCACCTCCCTGACCTCACGCACAAGGAACAGCTCAACAAATGCATATTTCAACCTGTAATAGCGGAGACGACCAAAACTCCTCATCGGAGCACATTTATAGATTCCTGCGGTAACTGGCTCAGAGAGAGATGCAGACGGAAAACTGAGAACCTTGAAAGAAAAGTGGCCGTGAGCACCTCAAATATTGCCAATTGGTACAAAACAAAGTCTGATGTAAGAGAGGTGGCCGGTTAGCTTTTCCAACATGCGGCATCAAGCCAGCCAAGAAGATGCGCCACGGGGTTGCTCACCAACTCATTTACAACCCGACTTTGTTCACTTCCAGTCTTAGGAGTCAGGGGGTCACATCTACTGGGCATCACTTGGTGTAGAATCTTACGTCACTTTCCATGAATAGGCTCAGGCTGCATCTTCGTAGGTGCTCCCGAGGGAGGACAAGGGAGGCAACCTTTGGGCTGTGCTTTCGTTCACCATCTTTGACTACCCCCCCCACCCCTGCCCACTAGGAGAGACAATAGCTGCTCTCCAGATTCCTGGGCATGCATCTTGCCAGGCAGGAGAGATGCGGTGAGCTCCAAGCCTAGTCAAGGCGTAGCCGAAGGCAGGACAGCAGAACAAGGGGTATGCAAGGTGCCATTTGTCAGTAGGTACAGCGTGCACACTGGCCAATCGGACAGAATGCCCCTGCTGGCTGAGGTCCTGGGCCATCTTGGCGGGGGTGCGGGGATACAGCGCAGAACTTCAGGGGACCGCTATCTCCTAAACCACTAAGTATGGAAATATATGGTGCTTTTAAGAACCACTGTGACCGCCAGTGTGCCGGGCTGGAAGGGCAGCCTTGCTGGTAGGTTGAGCAACTTAGTCCCGGTCAGTCTGGAACCTACTGGTTTTTGCCTGGCACATCCCGTGCCCCCTGAGTCCTGACCCTTGTGCTACTGTGAATTACCTGGAAACCTTCAAAGGAGAGCTGTCTCTGCCAAGGGCTGGTGCTTGTTCCTTCCGCTGCTGAGAGCACCCTGCGTGGAGGGGGTCAGAGGAGAGTCGGATCAGCAGGGGCTCTGAGGGGGTTCGCCCCACGCCCCCCCCATGCACACCCTCCTCCCTTAGCTGGCTGAAGTCTGCACGGTTCCAGTACCCTCGGAGATCCTGGGGAACAGGACCTGCCCCCACTCTGCACTAGCACTGTCCTCAAATGCTGTTCCAAAATATCCCCCAGGTCCCTCCAGGTAGCACCATGCTCCCCTGCTTGCAAAAACTGTCACCTCTGTCCCAGTGCTGCAGCTTAGCTACTTTTTTCTCACCCTTCGGGTCCCCTGGTTGGAAGCGCCCTTCTCAGAGACGGCTCCCCTGCCAGGCACAGGTGAGGTGAGGTGTCCTCCCTGAGTGTTTCCTGAGCACGCACTGCTATTGCGTGTTTAATGCCTCTCTCCCCCAGAACCGGAAGCTCCCCGAGGGCACAAGCTCAAGTGCCTGGCAAAGAGCAGACATTCTAGAAATGCTGAAAGAAGGACAAGACTAGACAGGAGACAAGGAGCACAGTGCTAGCAGGATGGAACCCTTTCTGATACGATTCGGTTATGAATGGCTGTCATCTCAGCCTTTGCCTCAGTTCTCTGTGTAAACGTGAAGCTCTGCCTTCAGCTCTCCACCGTGAGCCTAGGCAGGTGAGGGAAGGAGCAGAGACTAAGGACTCGGTATCGCCCATATGGCTGTTAATTGTCCATTAATTCACTCCACACTCTTTCCCTTTGGGACCGGGGGTATGCCAGGCACTGCGTGGGCACAATGATGCATGAGAGAGATGAGAGTCTTCTCTCTTGGTGTTTGGAGTGGCTCTCGCTAAACAAGCAGGAGATCGTTTCAGTTAGGGAGTGACATAAAGAAAAGAAAATAAGGGGTAATGTTTTCGAAAACGTGTTGGGGGGGAGGGGGGAAGACTGGGCTGTTTGGGGTGAATGGTCAGGAAAGGTCTCCCAAAGGAGGTGACAATTAACCTGAAACTTGAATGATGAGAAGAAAGCAGCCTGGTGGATACCTGAGGGAAAAGGGATCCAGGCAGAGGGAATAGCCAGTGCAAAGGTCCTGAGGTCAGAAGAAAGCTGGCGTGTTTAAGCAGCAGAAAGAAAGGCAACAGGACAGTTTTTTTCTGAGGCAGGGCCCTGTTGCTCCTCTGTTCCCTGTCTCCTCCCACTGGCTTCGTCTTCCTCTGACCATCACAAGACCCTTCCTCCCCCCTTCTCAGTGATGTCTTCCTTTGGGTCTCCTAAAGACTCTGAGATTTAAAACCAAATGAAAACATACTGCCAACAAAAATGCTTATAAAAGTGCCACTCACTTTAGAATTTATAAAAACACAAGTCAAGCCAGTCCCATGACTTCAAAATGAATAGGATTTTTTGAGAAGTAGCACGACCAGAAACTGAAGCTATCTGTCTACGTCAGGGGTCAGCAATCTTCCTGTAACGAGCCAGGTAGTTACTATTTGGGGCTTTGCAGGCCATGGGCTTTGTGCCACAGCCACCGCCCTCTCCAGCTCGTGGGAGCAGCCACGGGAGTACCTTAAGGAACAAGCAGGACCACATTCCAGAAAAATTCTATTGACAAAAACAGACAACAGGGGGATTCGGCTCCTGACCCCTGATCTACTTCATGATGATAAATACCATTAATCAAAACACACTGTTGTTTTAGCTCTAACTGTGGGCCAGGCAATCAGGATACTTTCTGGGTGCTCCTGTCTCGTGGTGAAGCAGACATGCTGCACCAGGTACAGCAATGAGGAATGAACCCGGAGCACCTGACATGTACCGCATCTGTGTCTACAACTAGGGGTACAATTCTATAAAATCTGATATTCCAGGATTAAAATGTTTTTTACTTACACAATATTTTCCCTGGGCCAAGCCTAAGCCAGTTTGGCCTTTCGCAACTTCCTGGTTCTCTTCAGTAGATCTGGGCAGCCTCCCAAACTGTAGGTAGGAAGGCAAAGGTCTGCCAGGTGGCATGTCCCATGAACGCAAGTCTCAAATGAAATTGTGCAAAGCATTTGTGAGCAGGGTGCAAACCTATAGAAGCAAGCAGACACAGAAGCAGGCATGCAAACTCTTCCTGAAAGTCTGTGAGGTCCCACTCCATGTCCCTTAGACTCTCTGCAAAGGCCACGTGAAGCAGACACCAATAATGGAGCAACAGGGTTTAGCTAACACCCTCCGAGGACTGAAAGCAGACCTCCCCGCCCCGGTCCTAAGGCAGAAGAGATTCTCATCCAGGGCAGTGCCATGGAGAGGGTGTGGATGCTGGGCTCATTGGGCTTCTATTCCCCGTCCGTGCCTGGCAGGTACACCTGCACAGGACACCTACCCAGACCGAGGTCTAGAACCACTCTTACCAGTGATGAAGGAGCCAACGATCTAATTAAAGGTTTCTGTAGCTTATAGCAGCACTTCTGACATCTGCATTCCTAAGCAAGTCCTTCCAATGTTAAAGTTTGAGTCCAAAGATCTACCTGCACACACACCTATTACAGTGTTTATACTGAAATATTTTTAGGTAATTATACATATCACATACTTCTCTTTTATTGAAATTGTGACTTTTAAAAATTCATCCCATTTTTCCAGTTACTGATTTTGGATTTTATTAAATTGGAGGTAAAATAAGATATATGACTTTTAGTTTCAAATTTGAAATTGTGGAATCCATGAATTTTTATATGCGAATAGTCATATTTAAAAGTTTAAGATAATCCTTAAACATTCTTCGCAGGAGAACTGTAGTATAAGAAAAGAAAACACATCTCTCCCATGTAAGAGCTCCATTTCAGCTAATACCTTTGTAAGGAACGATGACCTAAAATTTACAGACAGTTACCAACACAAATGCGGGAGATGAACTGACCTCAAGCAGTCTTTCTATCCCAGCAAAATCAGGACATGAGCTTAACTAGAATGTAGGGCATATGAAAAATGAGAAACAGAAGAAAGTTTGCCATGTTTCAAAGCATGTTTGCATGAAAATGCAATGTACATTGAACAGTTTGGGGGGATCGGGTCCCAAACCGGTGAGCAGATGACTGATTTTTACCAAATGAAATGGTCAAGACAATAACCCCGATTTGTGGAACTGGATGTGTGTATAGCACTCTGGAAGAGATGCCAAAGGACAACTGACCCAGTTAGTCTTTGCTGCACACAAACAGCGCAACACTCCACGACTTCAAGTAACAGCCATTTGTTATGAGAGCCTGATGCCCGGGGGTGGCTGGGGGGCGGGTAGACGGGAGGGGACACTCTGCTCCTGCAAGCTCAGGGTGGGTGGGGACTCCACTCTGGGCTGAGCCTGGCTGGGACACTTTAGGCAAGGGAGCTCTGTTTCATGTGGCTTTCATCCACCCACAGGAACTGTGAGTTAGCCTAGGTATGACCCTGTCATGCGGATGGCAGAACCCGAAAAGGGCAAGTAGAAACATAAGTGCTTTTTCCAGTCTATCCTTTCATCTCATTGACCAAGGCAAGTCACAAGCGGGGGGCCCGGGCAAGTTCTGAGACCTTCTGTGTCTCAGTTTCCCCATTTGCCAAGCAAGGGTGGTGTTCTCTGCTGCATGGGCTTCTCGTGAGGCTTAAATAAACACGCGATACTAGGTTTTCTTCTAAAATATTCAAAGCAGTGCTCCTATTAGTGTCCGGGAGACTTGACATCTCGCAAACCTAATTTGGATTTTTATGTTCTCCACCCTGCCTTCACATCATGACAGCATTTAGGTCCGTTAAATTAGGCTGGTCTCTGCATAGTGGACATTTTAGAGAGACTGACCATCCAGATCTGCTGACCTGACCTTTGGTCCTTATACTTTACTGACACTTAGGTCAGAGAGAAAGCAGAACGAGAAGTGTGGCCTGGGAGTTATTTGCTGCAAACGAAGTAAATCCTGAGACTATCGAGGGGCAAACCTGCACTCCCCCAGCTCCTCTTGGAGCAATGCCCTGGTCCTGCTCCCTCAGTGACTGGGCACAGACAGCATCACTCCTCCCTTCCCCCAGCCACCCTCCAGCCTCGGGTGATGTTCATCAGCGTCGACAGTTCCCACGACTCTTGTCTTTTTCAAATGCATTTGGCACAGTAACAAGCTCCCGTGGATGCTACGGGGTCTCCCAGGCACACAATCCGCTTCCCCTTCCTGCTTCCTGCCAGGGCTGTTCGCAGCAGGACAGACCCCCATCACTTTAGCCATCCTGAACTCCTTCTGCAGCACCTGGGACATCCTTGGCACTCAGTGACTATTCACTGGAAGAAGCAGAAATTAAAGGACTAGATGTTCCCATCCTCTACCGTGAGCAAATAAATGTTTACAGGAACATTTGGGGGACCAGAGCCCTGATTTGAGATATACGTGGGCATCTCTGCAGGAGTTCCCAAGATGACACTTAACACAGAATATGGGAGTTAAAATGACTTTAAAGGTCTTTTATTCTGCCCGCCTCATTTTACAGATGGGGAAACTGAAGCCCAGAGAAGCGAAGCATGTCCATCAGGCAAGCAGGATGAAGGGGGCATAAAGATCCATATTTCCTAGCAAATTTTTTTTAAAGATTTTATTTATTTATTTGAGAGAGAGAGAGATCATGAGCAGGGGGGAGAGGCAGAGGGAGAAGCAGACTCCCCCTGAGCAGGGAGCCCGATGCGGGGCTCGATCCCAGGACCCTGGGATCATGACCTGAGCTGAAGGCAGACCGACTGAGCCACCCAGGCGCCCCTTTCCTAGCAACTTTAAAGAAGCTGGAAATAGTTTTCTTTTTCTGAGGAGGAGAGCATTAAGTGAGGCACACGAGTGTTGCTTTTTAAACATCTGAACGGTGACTATATGAAGAAGAGCTTCTTAAGAGAACAAAAGTGTCCAAAGATGAAAGGGGTGCCCCGAGATGCAGTGAGTGCTGTCGCTGGGGGTGTCCAATTGCAAACTGAGAGAGAACTTACAGAGAGGAGAGAAGCATCAACACAGGGGCAGAGGAAATGGCTAAAATGATAAAGACAGGAAAAAAAAAACAGTGTTGAGAAGATAGGGAGCAACTGGAACCCTCGGATGCTGCCGAGGGAGAAGTAATGGTATGGCCACGTTGGAAAACCAGTCGGCAGTTTTCAATAAGGTTGAACTTATATCTACCCTGTGATCTAACAAATTCAGTCCTAGAAATAGGCTCCACAGAGAGGCACACGCTTCACCAAAAGACATACATGAGATGTTCATAGCAGATTATTCATAATAACCCCTATTTCTTCTCTGGGTCCTGAGTGCATAGTATGTTCAGTTTTCAATAATTCATCAAGGCGCACGGTTGTGATATATGTGCTTTCCGAGTGTATATTAAAAAAGATTTTCAATTTAAAAAAAGGTTTGCAATAAAAAGTTTACACATAAACAGGAGCAAGGCAGCTGTTGGTTTGTGAGCCTCTGATTTAGAACTAGCCCCTGGTTACAAAGTTAGATAACGGAACTGGGCTTGAAACCCAGGTCCCCAGCTCCGAGTGAGGAAAAGGAATTGATACTTAGTGATCCCTTTCTGTGTGCAAGACACATACAACATTCAATCCTCAGAATAATTCTCAGAGAAGGAATTATTGTGTTCATTTCTGCAGCTGAGAAAATGGGAGCCCACAGAGGGAATGAATTTAACTAGGATCAGACAGCTAGTCAGCAGTAACAAAAGTGTCATCTGGGCCCAGGCCTGTCTGATTCTGACCCCATGTTCTTAAGCTGCTCCACAGGCTTTAAATGCAAACATGGTTCTTCTTATACGAGCACCGCATGAGTGTAAAAATAAACGATAAGCCCCATGCTAAGAAATATTATCCTGTTATCACTGGCTTCGGCTGTCGGCAGCCAAGGCTGCTAAATCTTATTAGGGGATGGCTGTGCTGGCTGTTTCTGGGCGTGGGCACAGCCAGGAGGACACAGCCCTGGCCTCCTAGGGCTTTTTCTCTGAAGCAAGCAGGAGGAGGGTGGCGGGGGAGAGGACAGAGTGGGAGGCAGATGAGAGGCTGGGTGAGGCCAGCACCCAGAAAGTGAAGGGGTCACGAGCCCGGTGAGCTGGAACCCGGGAGTCACGTGCCCAGCAGGAGCCACCTGCCTCTCCCATCTGGTTCTTCTGAGATGCTCCTCTCCCTCGCCTCCACCCTCTGCCTCCGGTATGGGCTGTGAAAGGCAGGAGGCAGATATTTCCTTATCCGGCGAAGAGAATGAAGCAGGGTGAAGGTCTGCCTTTCAGTACTTTGTGACAATTTCAATTCATTCTCAAGAGTTGAAAATTGGGAGTTACACGAAGGAAACTTACAGCTTATTGCTAAGTGAAAGCAGCCAGTCGGAGAGGGCTCCATAGTGCGTGGTTCCCACCGCGTGCTACTCTGCAGAAGCACAGACGCAGCAGAACATCTGTGGTGGCCCGCGGTTGCCGGAGGGAAGTGAGGAGGGATGGCCAGACAGGGCGCAGTGGAGTTCTAGGGCCATGATGGGACTCGGGAGGACTGTATTGGTGAACACACGTCCTGATGCATTTGCCCAAACCCACAGAGTGGGCAACACCAAGACTGTAAACTATGGATTTGGGGTAATAACAATGTATCGATATTGGCGCATCAGTTGTAACATACGTAACAGGCTGATGTATGTACATGAATGAAGGGGGAAACTATGGGGCCGCCCCTGGGAGTCTATGGGAACTCCCTGTACTTTCTGCTCCATTTTTCTGTAACCTAAAACTGCGCTAAGAAATAAAGTCCATTATTATTATTATTATTATTATTTAGAAACGAATCAGGTAAGTTTATGGAAAAGTCTGGATTTCTGGCTTCATTGGAAAAAGTTGGGAACGCGGAGCCTGCATTCCCGGGTCTGCCGGAGTCCAGCAACAACCGCTCCTATTGAAGAAGCACAGCTTTTATTCTGGGGCTGCCTCTACTAGAACACCCCAGTTTTGCCACAGCCAAAATGAGCAAATGTCACCCTTTCATGTTGGCCGTCTGGACTTTGGGGTCATTGGAGTTTGAGATCCCTAGGGTAAGGTCAGCAATTTAGTGTAATGGTTTTCCAACTGGGTTCTGACGGGGCCCTCCTCCCGGGGTGTTGGGGCGGGGGAGGAGCTCTGGGCTCCTGACTGCTCCTTCCCCTTATCTGCTGGACCTACTGGACTCACCATATAAGGCGAATTCCAGTAAAGCTGAACTAAAAAGAGAATAAAAGCCTAACGAGCAGCAGGTCTGTAAGATGCATTTGGAAAATGAGACCCCTGCACCAAACCCTTAAACTTTCAAGATGCTCACTCCTGTTAGAGAGTGTGGGAAGGCAGACGGAGCCCCATGGGCACCTTGCCGCTTCAGGAAGCCATTCAGGATTCTTCATGAAGCTGCTGCCAGGGTTCGGGCTCCAGGCTCGGAGCGCGCTGGCCAGCAGGTGCACCATGTCTGCCCTGCTTTGGGCTGCTTCCACATCACACGGCTCCCACCACGTCAGGCTGCTCTTAGAGCCTTGTGACTAGTCTTAATTTTCAGGAAAGAAGCTGTCATGAAATTGGTGTGTCTCCAGAGTGTCCGTCTTCTACGTGTGTCCTACATCGGCGCCTTTCTTTCGGAAGGTCGGCCACATGTCACCCACTGGTAGCATCCCATAAATGTTGATAAGCGAGCATCACGTGCCAGATGGTTTGCAGGAAGCTGGTCGTTGTCCTTGGGAAGCTCGTCGGTGACTGTGTGACAGAGAGCTGGAGGACAGCGTGGCGGTCCAGTGAGAGGGTGGGCACGGGGCCAGAAGGGCACAGGAGGGGGGCAGCTAACCCAGGAGGGTGACGGCTCGGAGTTGAAACTGAGCTGACTCTTGAGGAGCAAGGGGGCACTTGACCTTGAGGCAGGATATGCTGGCAGAGGGCATGGCCCGGGCCCGGGTGGGAAAGACCACGGCATGCTGGAGCGCGGGCACGCGGCTACTGCCGGACAGAGACCGTTTGCAACTGAGAAAGAGGGAGCCCCGCAGCTGCTTAGTCTGAGGGCTTTCGGGGGTGGAGGCGGGAAGGGAACCCTAACCCTCTTATCGGATCAGCAGAGCCCGTGCTGCCCCCACTGGGTCTGCCCTGTCCTTCTCAGGTTTTGTCTGCAGCTCCCCGTCGGGGCGCGTGAGCCACACCTGCCATTTGTCCCCTGCTGGAATGCGCTAGTAGGAGCGAGGTCACATGGGTATGATGTCTGCTTGTCACCTGTCCCTCCTCCATGATTTATTAGGGTAGGCTGTCCGACTTGTGCTCTTCACACATCAACTTCATCCTCATCTTCCGGGGCAGGGCTGGGAAGACTTTAGAGAAAGAGTTGTTTCCAGATCCATGGCTTGGGGGGATGGAGGAACATTGCAAAATTATACACAGCGTTTTGTCAGTATGGGCATCTCTCCTGGGGAAAGGCTCCCAAGCTTTCATCAGAGCAGGTAAGGTTAAGGCCCAGTCACATGTTCCAGAAGGACCTTGAGGTCTCAGGAAGCCCTACAATCAGGCTTAGGAGTAGGGATCAAGGCTCTGCTGACCTCAGACATCAGAACTGAGGTTCATTAGGATGTGGGGGTGACAGTGAAGGGCATGGCCACAGGACCCGTTCTTAAAATGGGAACATTGTAGGAAGGGAGAGAAAGGATGCAGGGTGAGAAGAGTTTCAAATGACGACCTTCCAGCAAGCTACTGCTGGTGGTCTTGCTGGCATATTCTTCCCACGGCTGACCGGTCCTTTCTTCGCGAGTTACAAACCAACCGTTGTGATCACTGTCCATGTGCAAAAGCAGACACCTTCGCATAGCAGATGTTTTGGAGAACCACAAACACACGTCTCAGGGCACACCCCCAGCCTCTGTTTCTCTGATAGCTCAGTTTCGACAGAGTCCACCTCTGCTGGACCAGCTTGGCTGCATATGGGATTAAGTGATTATCCAGGAGTGCTCACTTTGCCCCGGAACCCTCCGCCACGAGCCGTTCTGCCCTCCCCAGCCGCCATCCTGAGGTGTTCATTAAGATTTCATTTGAATAAAAGGATTTGCTGTTAGACCTTTTTTTTTTTTTAATCTAATAACATAGGGACACACTCTTCAGACTTAAGCCTGGGCTCTGTGCTCAGTCACTGGGGAGAAGCAAAGGTAGAGAGATACCAAAAAGCTGCCAGAGGACCCCCTCCATAGACCCAGTGGGTTTGCAACCTGTAAATATATATTAGATTCCTCTCAATTTTTAATCACCTCACCTTGCCATCGGTCAAAAGTATCAAGCCTCTACAGACTGGGAGTCAAGGTGTGGTAGATCCATGGGCCTGTGCATGCCGTCGAATCGGGGTAGCAAGCCCGGGAGGAATGGAGAAGAACACTGCAGGCACCTGTCATTGGATGGTAAGAAACAGGATTTGGAATTGGGAGATCTGAGTCTGCCACTCGTTAGCTAAGTCACCTTGAGCAGGTCACGGCCCCTCTCTGAGCCTTGGTTTCTTTTTCTTTCTTTCTTTCTTTCTTTCTTTCTTTCTTTCTTTCTTTCTTTCTTTCTTTCTTCTTTCTTTCTTTCTTCTTTCTTTCTTTCTTTCTTTCTTTCTTTCTTTCTTTCTTTCTTCTATTTCTTTTTAAAGATTTTATTTATTTATTTGACAGAGAGAGACACAGCGAGAGCAGGAACACAAGCAGGGGGAGTGGGAGAGGGAGAAGCAGGCTCCCCGCCAAGCAGGGAGCCTGATGTGGGGCTCGATCCCAGGACCCTGGGATCATGACCTGAGCCGAAGGCAGATGCTTAACGACTGAGCCACCCAGGCACCCCCGAGTCTTGGTTTCTAGATCTGTGAAATGAGGGAAAGAGCAATCCCATGCAGGGGGTGTTGTGAGGGTCAGAGACGTGCATCCTTTACTCCTGGGTGCCCAGACTACAGCCTACAGGGAAGTATGGAGACCAAGGGTACAGCTTCTGCCCTAAGGGGGCTCACAGTCTAGGAAATAAGCAATTATAAAACAGTTCGATGGGCAGGGAGCACAGGTAGACGCGGCCTAAGGGGGCTGCAGACTCCCTGCCCATGTGGCACGGCCCTGGCCTTGTCCCGCTGTTCCCACAGGGCTACCTACCCTCCCTCGCCTGGGGGCTTCCCCTGCCCCCTGGACCCCACTCTGCCTGGCAGGTGGAAGGAGGAGGATTCACCTCCCTAGTAGCCCTCAACCTACTAATGACAGAGGTGTGTTAACACAGAGCTTCCTTGAGCCTCAGCTGGGGAACCCCCAGGGGAGCATCCTGCCTATTTCTAATTCAGGAATTCCCCTGCCAGACAAGGCCAGTTGCCCATGGGGTGACTTGCATGGCTCCCCACCCCCCCATCCCCACCCCCCGCCATTGACTCCTTCTCTTCCTTATTTCACTTCTCGGCTCCCTTACCAACACTTCCCAGGATTATTCCCCAATAAACTCCTACCGCTCAAATCCTGGGCTGGGCACCTGCTTCTAGGGAAACCTTCTGTAAGATGGTAGGAACCCAGGCCCCCCAAGGGAGAGCCCGGACACGGAGTCTCTGGGAAGAAGAGGTGCTGAACTGAAAGCACACACGCCTGGCCAACCCTAAGTGCTGGGTGTGTGTGTGTGAGAAGTCAGGGTCAGTGTCATTATCATAAGGGGAAATGGACCACAGCATGGTCTTAAACCAGAGCCTGTCCAGGAGCAATTTGTTACTGGTCCAAAGACGGAAATGATGGTAAGCATTAGTCTACTGCAGATCAGAAATCAAACCAAACCAGCAAACCTTTCCTTTAGATAGTCTGAAGTACACGTTTAGAATACCTCATTCCCTTCTTACATCTTTTCTGTTTGCTGTGTCCCTAGTGTTTTCCCGGGCAGGTTAACCTAGAGAAAACACAAAGTGCAAGGGCCCCTCACATGGCATCAGCCTCAGGCCTCCGGGCTCGTGGGCTGCACAGGCTTCTGGAAGGACCTCTGCCAGCGCCCAGCTTTGCTCCTGCAAAGCCCCTCAGGAGGGCCTGGGGGGGCCACCTCTGCCCAGCCGACTCATCCCCCTTGGCACAGCTGACCCACGAGCACCAGGAAGCCAATTAGTAGAATGGTGTCTGAAGACTGAGCACCAAATAACATCAGATGAAAGGGGCCATGGTATTTTATCTATCAGAGCCAATGTGTCAGCAAAATTTTGAGCATATTTCTAGGAATAGGCTGGAACATCATTAAACTTGACGTGCAACCTCTCTCCATACCACCACTCCCTCCACCCCCTCTACAACAGCCAACATAGCCCGGGCCCTGACACATAGTAGGTGCTCAAGAAAAGTTTTAAGTGCATGCGTGAAAAATCTATTAGGATTTATGTTTTGAACCCAGAGCCTCTCCACCTACATTGACTCCTTCCCATCAGAATTCAAATCCCAGTTTCCACCCCCCCCACTTGTCTTCCTCCTCCTCCCCATCTCGCTCCTGTACCTCATAGACAAAGTTCTTGAAAGAAGGACCCACTATCCTTACTTAGTATCGCCTTTATCCCTCAAATTGCCCGGCTCTGGCTCCCATCCCTCTGAAGCTGCTCTGACCAGCGTCTCCAACAACCTTCTCGTCCTGAGATCACATCAACCCATCTCAGGTTTGTATCGTCTCGTCTTCTCTACCCTGTTCCGTCCTTACCAACACTCCCTATCCCCTCCGCTGTTCCTCTCCGCTCTCACGACGGCCCCTCAGTGGGCTTTGCCAGTCTCCCCTTTTCTGGCTGTTTCTTCAATGTAGATTTTCCAGGATTCTTTCCCACGTCTTCTGTTCTCACCATGCACACTCTTCCTGGGTGATGGAAACATTTATCACAGATTTGGTTACCATCTATATGCCGATGGCTCCTAAAGCCATATCCCAGTCTGGAAAGCTGTTTTTAACTCTAGACCCAGAAGTTTCTAGGTCTAGACTAGTAGGCAGGGTATCTGGGTCTAGAGCTAAGAGCCTGCGTCTCCTCCTTGACCTCAGCACGATGATGATGCTAATAGAATCCACTTGACCGGCTTCTACTAGGCAGGCACGTGAGGAGGCATGCCAGCCAAAATTTAGATAGCCTCTCCTCTCTGGGCAAAGAGGGACATTGGGGTTTTAACTGCAATGTGACAGAAAATGAAGGCTATCAAGAGACATTGACAGGGATGGGCCAAAAGGGTTTCTTGCTCCTATATTAGTTTTCTGTGGCCGCAGAACGTATGACCACGAAGTTGGTGGCTTTGACCAACACAAATCTGTTATCTCGCACTTTTTGTGGATCAGAAGTCTGGGCATGGGTTACCCGGGTCCTCTGTCAGGGTCTCACCAGGCTGAAATCAAGGTGCCAGGGGGGCGGGGCTCCCACCTGAGGCTCCAGGTGATTCTGGTCCTTGGCAGAATTCTCTTCCTTGTGAGCTGGGGACTTAGAGTCTTTTTCAACTACACTGATGTCAAGATCCTCTCAATCCTGAACTTGTGTTGCTGAACTTTTTTAACCTACTGGTTTTCATCAGGTTTCATTCCTCCTGCAGTACGTGTTTACATCCTTTCATGAGTGAGTCTGCAACATAATGTGTGAGCTCGTCTTCCATTTCTGGGTCATCTGTAAAGTTGATAAGCACACTTTCTTCCTCTTCACCCAGATATTAATCAAGTGTTTAAGGGACAGGCTGAAGAATTGAGGTTTTTGAGGTTGACATGACAATTTCAGTAATCTGACAGTTTTTAAAAACTTACTCACTTAATTGAACTAGCACCCGTGCCTCGTGAAAACTGAGATATGGGATGTCTGTTGACATCCTCTTTATCCAGAACCTAGTCATTCTCTTAAAAATGGAGATGAGATTAATGAGAAATAATCTCTCCTTAGAAAAACCATGCTGATTCTTAGTCATTACTAAGGATCACAAACCATCTGCTAAATTCATAGCTTAGTGTTTTTTGGGGATTGATGCTATTATAATTGTTCCTGGAATATACACCTTCTTCCCCTTCCTGAAAATGTTTAGAGTGTTTGGGAACCTCATTTAAGTATCCTTTCTGAAGTCTCCTTTATGTAAATAATTGACTTATATGAATATTCTTCCTAACAGATTTTCTAAAAAAAATTAACTTTTCCAAAACGGCAAATCAGCAAGGTCCTAACCAAGTTCCCAGCCACTATTATTTATAACTCATATGCCTCCAGAAGATAGCTAAATATACCAAGCTTGTGAAATACACTATGGAACTGGAAACTGTGGAGAACAAAGGCAGGTAAATCGTGACCTTGGGGTCAGCAGTGATGGAAATGAGGCCACTTGTTTTTCTTTGTTCTTATTTTGAGGCAATCTTCTCCTCACTTTTTCTGAAGCCCTGGGATATCAGGGTCCGACTTCCATTTTTATTCTGATGAATACATCATTATAGTAAGATCTGAGTAGCCCAAAGGAGATGTAAATGAATTGGAAGCCTCTCTGGTCTCTGGTGCTGGGTGAAAGCCCTTTGGGATTTGGTCTTGATGAAGTCCAGAATTAATGAAATGTAAATTACAGGAATCAAAGCTTATTACTGATAATAAATGTGTATAGAATGTTTGGATAATTAGATCTGTCCATTTCATTACAATATCAAATATTCATTGCATCTTAGAATTAGCTGGGGTTTAGGGTAGTGGTTTTTTTTTTTTTTTTTTTTAATCCATGTGTCCTGGGCATGAACCAGGCACAGCCCAAAAGCCAAGCTGGGATAAACAAGGACTTGCTTTGTCCCTGGCCGATATGAGGCGGGCACTACCACCAGATGCCACTCTACCCAGGTCAGGGACTTCGGGTAGTTTTTTTTAATTTAAAATATAAGGCTTTTTAAAAAATAGAAAGCATTTTCAAATTTAAAATAGAAAGTTTTTTTGAAAAATATGAAGCATTTTTAAATTTAAAATATAAAGCTTTTTTAAAAATAGAAAGCATTTTTAATTTAAAATATATTATGTAGACAAGTTTAACAAAAGGCTGTAAAGTGAACACCTACTCAATCATGCCCTGGGCCAAGAAAGAGACTACTAACAGTCCCTCAGAAGCCCCCTCAATATTCTTTACCCGTAGCAATCCCTCCCTGCTCTCAAGAGTGACCACTTTACTTTCATAGCTTTTCTCTGTAGGTTTGTTGCCTGTGGATGCATCCCTACTTTTCCCTGTTTCTAAACTGAAAATGGAGCTCCATTGTATTATTGTGACTTGCTATTTTTTGCTCAACACTGCAAGACCCATCACATTGTTGCATACATCTAAAATATTCCTTTCCTTGCTGTCTATGCATTACACAGTGAACATTTAGTTTTCTTCTGGTTCTTGGTCATTATGAAAAGCACTGCTAAGGACACTCTTTTCTACTTATCTTAGTGCACATAATTCTGCACATCTGGAGGGAACCTGGAATATTCCACTTTCCTAGATGACGCAACGTTGTTTTTCCAAAGCAGGTGTACTGACTCACGTTCTTGTTATCAGGAGTATAAGTTTCTGAAGTTTCTGAAGCTCCACATCATAGCCAACACTTAGTACTGTTAGTCTTTTTCATTTTACCAATCACACTGGTGTTGATTCCATCTCATTGTGATTTTAATCTGTGTTCCCCTGATTAACAATCAGGTTGAGCACTTTTCATGTTTACTGACCATTTGGATATCTATCCCTCAGAGGTTCATGTTCACATCTTTGTGCATTTTTTCCCCTCTCAGTTTGTCTGCCCTTTCTCAATTACTTTTTTAGATTCCTTATATGTTCTGGGTACTAGCCCCCTTTTTAAAAAAAAATGCCACATATGTGAGGAAAAAATGAAACAAGATGAAACCAGAGAGGGAGACAAACCATAAGAGATTCTTAATCTCAGGAAACAAACTGAGGGTTGCTGGAGTGGAGGGGGGTGGCTGGGTGATGGACATTGGGGAGGGTATGTGTTGTGGTGAGCACAGTGTATTGTGTAAGACTGATGAATCACAGACCTGTACCCCTGAAACATATAATACATTATATGTTAATAATAAAAATAAATAAATTCTCCATCAGGCAAAAAAAAAAATGCCATATATGTTATGAATATGTTCTCCCACTCTGTGGTTTATATTTTAATTCTTTTTTATCTTTTGATGAACGGGACTTAAAATTTTTAGTATGACTCAATTTATCTCTTTTCCTTTATGCTTACTGTCTTTTCTCTCTTATTTAAGATATTTACTCCAAGGTTATTAAGTTGTTTTCTTAGGGGTGCCTGGCTGGTTCAGTCAGTGGAGTGTGCAACTCTTGATCTCGGGGTTGTGAGTTCAAATTCCACATTGGGTGTAGAGATGACTAAAAATAAAATCTTTAAAAACTATATATATTTTTTCCCATGGTATCTTCTGAAAGCTCAGTATTTGGCATTTCATATTAGTTTTTTAAGCCACCTGAAGCTGATTTTACATACAGTGTGAGAAAGGGGTATAATCTCAGTTTTTTCCAATATGGAGATCTTACCATCACCATCCACCTTGAACACTGTCCTTTACCTACTGCCGCCTCTGCCACGAGCAAGTCCATACCTGTGAGGTCTGTTTTTAAGTTCTCTCTCCTCTTTCACTGGTTGATTTTTTATCTTTGCATAAATGCCACACCATCTTGTTCACCAAAATACCATGAGATCTTGATATCTGATAAAAAAAAAAATCCTCTTATGTTTTTCTTTTTCTTCAAACAGCAGCTTGTCGAATTCTACAAAATAAACATACTGAGATTTTGACTGGGATTGCACTGAGCCTATAGCTCAGTTTCGGAGGAACTGACATTTTGAAACTAGTGATTTTTCCAATCCGAGAACATGGCATAGGGCCCTTCCAATGTTCTTCAGTATTCCTCAGGAAGCTTTAAAGCTTTACTTTTGGACTATCCATGCACATCTTTCATAGATCGATGCTTAAAGGAATTGATGCTTTTAAGATCATACTATAATTCATGTCTTTTAAAATTCTATTTTTAACTGTTTTGTGCTAACAGAGAGAAATACAATTTTTATGTATTCTTTTGTTTCAGTAGTAGTTTAAAACTCTAGGATTTTTAAAAAAGATTTTATTTATTTATTTGACTGGGAGGGAGAGAGAGAGCACAAGCAGGGGGAGCAGCAGGTAGAGGGAAAAGCAGGCTGCTCGCTGAGCAGGGAGCCCGATGTGGGGCTCAATCCCAGGACCCTGAGATCATGACCTGAGCTGAAGGCAGACGCTTAACTGACTGAGCCACCCAGGTACCCCAAGACTCTAGGATTTTTTATGTATACGTAATAGCATCTGAGAAAAAGGACCATTTTTTTTTTCTTCCAGTCTACGTGCCCTTTATGTCTTTGTCTTCCTTATCGCCCTGGCTAGGACCTTCGGTACAATGTTGACTTATAAGTGCAGACTCCTCTTTCTTTCAAAGGGAACCTTTTTATGTTTTACCATTTAGCATAAGGTTTGCTGTCGATTTTGTGTTGATTTATTTTATCCAATGAAGCCTGGAAAACCTAAAATCCTTAGAAGAGTCCTGGGCATAATTTGGAGCTCCTTTCTGGAAACAACAAATGTGGTAGTTAGTCCCATCAGCTCATTCTGACTCCTTCTGGAATAAGCTGCACTCATTCAAAGCCTGTACTTATGCAGGTCTTCTAGCTGGGACCCCTGCTTCCAGTTTGGTCCCCCCCACACGGCTGTGAGAGCACACTCTAACATGTTAATCGGATCATGTTACTCCTCTCTAGAAACCTTCCAAATCCCAGCCTCGTTGGTCGAATGTCAAACTCCTGAATCTGCCCGAGAAGGCCCTTCATGCTCTGGTCCCTACCACCTCTGAAGTCCTTCCAACCAGTGACTTCCCGTCCACGGCACCCTCCCGCTTGAGTCATCTTGAACCACTTAGAGTTTCCCAAGTGTCCCTGTTGACCTTTATTTCCTACAAAATTGGCATATTTATAGGGCTGTCATGAGAAGTCAATAAAATCAGAACTAGAATGAAATCCAGATGACCTATTTATTATCTATTAATGTTATAAATGTTAAGATTGATGGATCCTGAGTGCCTGAGTGTATCAGTCGGGTTGGGCTGTTATAACAAAATACCATAGCCTGGGTGGCTTAAACACAGAATTGTTTTTCTCATAGTTCTAGAGGCTGGGAAGTCTAAGACCAAGGTCCTGGCCAATTCAGTTCCTGGTGAGGGCCTTCTTCCTGGCTCGCAAATGGCATCTTTTTGCTGTGTCCTCACAGGGCACGGAAAGAGAGAGGGAGAGAGAGAGAGAGAAGGAGGGAGGGAGAGAGGAAGGGAGGAAGGGAGGAGAAGGAGGGAGAGAGAAAGCTCTCTTCTTATAAGGACACTAATCCCATCATTAAGGACCCAGCCCTCATGACCTCACCAAAACGTAATCGCATCCCAATGGCCCCACCTCCATCACACAGGGAGTGAGGGTTTCAGATAGGAATTTGGGGGGGACACAATTCAGCCCATAGAACTGAGCAAAGCGGGTAATGATTTATTATGGCTATCCAGCCATTTGTCCAGCATTCCGCTGCCATTTAGCACCCATGAGAGCAGGCGTTTCTTGTTCAAATCAAGATATCCTGCACATAAAACACTAATATCTACACTTTGTTTGGGTGGAAGTGAGGGAGATGGACAGTTGGGGAGTGTTGAGGAATGATGGGAGAGACAGACAGTTCATGGAAGGGTCCTGTATTACAAAAATGTATGGATTTTATCCTCTGAATGAGTAGGATCATGAGAAAACAGAATCAGTGAGACATTCACACGCAGTTGGCTGTTAGCTTTAAGGGCTATAAAAATGCTCATCCTAATGATCCCATTTGGGGAATTTATCCCAAGAAAATAACCCAAAAAATAGAGAGAGGTATATATGCACAAAGATATTTATTCCATTATTTACAATAATAAAACCTGGGAGAAACCCACAGAGGAATACTTAAGTAGTTATTAAATAAATGCTTGTTGAATGAACCAACAAATACTTCCTGAATTTAAAGCAGCAATTAAAACAGTGAAGTTCAGGTTAATAGCATGGAAAAATCATTGAAGTAGGCAAAATAAAATATAAAATTATAACTATACAACACTGTAACTCTATAAATACAGTGACAAAAGATGGACCCAACTAGAAGCAAATGCAGATAAAGACGACAGCAGACCACTTGTTAGGTTCATGCAATTATGTGCCACTGACATACCATATTTACAAAAGACACTGCCGTTTTACAAACAAAAAACAACCAGTAAAAGGTAATCTGGCTCGCTGCCCTCACAGCCTCACAAAGTAGCTTTTGTTTGCAGCCAGCCTGAAAAAAACACTCGGCTTTCAGTGACAGTGAATGGATGAAATATTTGGGGGCAATATGGTGGAAAGAAGTATTTGTTTTACAGGGAAGCATGGGACAGTGGTAACTGGGGAGGAGGAGGGTGAAGGAGGAAGAGGGTTTGGTGTGTTTGATGAACTACACGCTTGGGGCCAAAGCATCCACCGTCTCCAAAGCAGGATGAGAAAGAGGGCCCTCATGTTAAGAAGTCAAAGGGAACCTGAACAGTACGATGCTGGCTGAGACCTGTGCTTATGCTCACTGGAAACAAATACTGGAAAGAAAGAGAACCAGGTACTTGGCAATAGTTATGCCATTACTGGATTTTGCCATTATAGTTCACCTGGTAATAGGTCTTCTCAAGGTGTTGTCGTCAAAGCTCAGAGCTAGATGAGGAGACAAGGGCTCAAGGGGGTGAGGTGACTCGGCTGAGGTATACGGGCGGTGTTCAGCACTGCAAGAGAAACTCGGGCTTCAGAGTCATGTGGACTGAGTCTCCACCTCCAGAACTACCACTTTCTAGCTATGTCTCAATCATGCATTCCCTCAAACAACAATTCTGAGAGTGTGTGCCCCTGAGCGAGTCATCCAGTCTTGCCCAGCCCCCATCTTCTTACCTCACCTCTACAATGTGGTGAAGGCCTCTGAGGGGTCATGTGTGGGTTTCGCTGCTCAGTGTGTACTTCACCTTCCTCATAACCGCACCCTCCTCGAGAACCATCTGTCCCCAGCAATCAGTCCATGCGCTCTGCGTAGGCCCCAGGTCCTCGAGCACACCAGGTTCTCCTGGATGTGGGCTCTGGGTCAGGGAGGTAGTGTGACCCATGAGAGGTGCTGAGGGGTGAGGTTTGGGCAGGAATGGAGGACGAAGTGAAGCAGATCCTCCTCCCCAGTGGATCTGAAGCTGAGAAGGAAAGGCGGGAGCTGCCGCCATCTTGGCCAACACATTCACACCGAGAGCCAAGCCAGTGCAGTGGGAGGGCCAGCTGTGAGATGGGAAACAGAGAAACTGGGCCTTGGAGACACCCTGTAAGCCCCAAATCAAGTCGTTCTTGAAGCCAGCCCTTCCTTTTGGTTGTTGAGCCAAGACATTCCTTGTGTTTGTGTTTTTGTTTGGCTTAAGTTAGTTTGAGTTCTATTTCGCTTAAGATAGTTTGACTTGGATTTTCTTTCACTTGCTACCCAGAGTGTCCTAACAGAACAACCTCTCTTGTGGAGAGAATGTGGACACAAGGCCAACCATAGCACCCAACACTGAGTAGCTGGTTTAACAAATGTTGGATTCACTGTCCTCTCTTTCTCCCTCCCAGACATTCCATCTCTTCCTTCTTCCCTCTTTCCTTTCCTCACCAAGTTTCCTCCTTCCTTGAGGGCTCTATCCCTACGAGTTCTCTTTGGCTTGAAGCACAGGGACAAGGAATTCTCTCCTCCTCCTTGTAAAACTCTGACACAAGCCTCAAGGCGATATGCTCTAGAACTCACCATCCCTGGGTTGTGAACTTCTTTGAAGTCGGACCATACGAACAGGGACCCCTCACAATTTGTACAGTTTTATCATGGGCTCTCACATCCAGGTTTTCGTTTGGTTCAAGTTTAGCTGCGTGCCACGTGACAGGGCAAGGTGTTCTTATCATTGTCCCCATTCCTCAAAGGAGGAATCAGTTCCCAGGTTCACAGAAGGGAAATAAGTTCAACAGAGTAAGTACAGGAAGCAGGACACAAACAGGTCCCATTGTGAAACCCACCATCCTTCCACTTTCCAGCCATTTCCTTCTTTAAAGTAACATGTTCATGTGCATGGATCCTGCGGTGCTCCAGCCAGAGCCCCTGCTCAGGGCCTAGGACACACTGGTGTTGACTGACAGCCATATCCCTCACTGGGAATTGCTCTCAGGAGCAGGGACTGCCCCACCCAAGGTTATATGCCATGGCCACTGACTGGCCACCTGGCTTCCATTCGGAACAAATGAAAGGCCACTGCAAGCCCAGAGCTCCCTGCAGAATCCTGCCATCTGCCAGGTTTGAGAGGGTCGTTACAAGGGGTCAGTCACTGTGCAAGTTCAACGTGGGCCATAGAAGCCATAGATCCTTCAGCGGGTCTGAAGGTGCTTAAAGAATCTATGGCAGGCAGGGGTGCGGTGGGGATGCCTTTGGGTTGGCGGAGGCCTCAGTCACAGCCGCATCGGAGGGAGGGCAGCTTCTCCCTCACGGCTCCTGCCATCCCTCCTTCCTTACAGGAATCTCCGGAACACGCGCCCCAGCCAACTTTTGACATGCAACTCTCCATCTCTGAGTCTGTGTGCAGATCTCCGTCTGAGGCGGCCAGTGCTGGAAGTGGTCCTGGGACGCAGACTCTAAAACCTGATGTTCGAGTTGGAGCGCTCGCTGGCCGGCTGGCGATAAGGACCCCTTCACGGGAGGTGGCGGGAGTCCTGCCAGCCCCTGGCATGTTGTGCTGGTGCGATTGTGCGGACCGCCACTGGCGGTGGACTGGGATGGGGTACCACGCTCCTGCCAGAACACACTTCTAGAGAAGCAGACAGAGAATGGGAATTGGAAAGACAGGGGTCGGTGGTCGTTGCAGGGCATCACTGATCTGAGGAACAGAGACAACAGACTCAGGATGAAACAAGGAGTAGGGCTCTGTTCTGGGGGGTGACTTGTCCCAGACACGCCATGGCTACTGCCTGATTTTGCTGGTTTCCCTCTTGACTAGGACAGCCGTCCTGAGGTTCTGGAGCCAGCAGCCCCCCTGACAGCTCCAGGCAGCCCTCGTGGCTTTGGGTTATGGTCCCTAGAAGCTCAACCAGATCTGTTTCTTCAGCTCTTCCAAAGCTTCTGCAACCAAATGCTGGGCAATTGCAACCTAAGTCTGTCTGATTTCAAAGCCCGTGTTCTGTCCTCAGCAGGAGGACCGAGGTCCCATTACCTAAAATGAGCTAAATCAAGGAAGAACGAGCAGCTGGAGGGAGCTGGAGGGAGAAATGAGTTCAGCGTGAGGCACAGGGAGCCCGAGGAACCTAGTAGAACAGCCGATGGGCTCACCCAGCAGAAATCTGAAGGGGAGGGGCTTGTTCTTACTACAGAGCCCGGGGCCAGGAATGTAGATTCTGAATTGTGTCCTAGAAGTGATGATTTCCTTGAGTAAAATGCATTCTTGTCACTCTCTATACCCTTACTATGCCTTATTATATTTTTACATTGTAAAAAAAGAAAATATTATACATTTACATTACTCATTAATGAATGATTGATTGAATGATTGACATGTTTATTTCTCTAGCAACTTGAATTAAGTTTACAAGTGTAGGGATTTTGATATACTCACTGTTATATCCTTGGGCCTAGAACAGTGACTGGCACATAGGAGTTGCCTCTATAATTCTCTGTTGAATGAGTGCATAAATGTATGAATGAATGATCTTTGCAACAGCCACATGAGCCACATGAGCCACATGACGTATTATCCCCTTTTATGACCAAGGAAAGAGGAGCTTGGGAATGCCCAGCAGCTCTTCTCGGCTTTACAGCTAGTTAATGGCCCTAGAGGTTTCTTGGCTATCTTATTCTAGTAAACCACACCTGGTCTAAGAACTAGGAAAGAGCGCTCCTTTTCCCGGCTACGTGGAAAATTTGTGTGTGCTTGGGCAAATTAGGAAACTTGCATTTTCTAGACCTTGTTTTTCTAATCATGTGAATAAACGCAGCAAGGGGTTTTCTTCAACGTCCAAGGTTCTTACCAGCTTTACCTGTACTTATGTATAAAATAATTCACACTTACAAGTTAATCATAATTGTACATGTGCTTCCTGCCTCGGAACAAAGAATGCAGGCGAGAGTAACCGAGAGGGGGATGCACAGCTCAGTGGTCTCACTTGCCAGCAAAGTGCAGAGCAAGGTCCCAGGTGACTCCTGAATTTGCTAGGCAGCTGCTGTCCTTGTCCTTGCAGGTTCTCTCCTCTTGGGCAAAACACTTGGCTTCTCTAAATTTCCGATCTTTTGTGTGTGTGTGTGTGTATGTGTGTGTGAAGATTAAGTGTGATACTATGCATAAGACAGGGTTGAAATTGCTTGTTTCCCTGCAGTTGTTATAATGAATACTGCCAATGTACAAACTAGCCATGATGGTTTTTTTGTTTGTTTGTTTGTTTTGGCCATGATGGTTTTAAGCTTTGATGACTTCTCTATGTAGCTCCCATACTACAAATCTTGTTTAACTATAGAAATACCCTAAACACAGGATCCATGTATTTTTTCCTGGAAAATAAATTACTTAAAAATACAACCTTGCACAGTTCATTAAAGGCAATAGGCAAGAAAAATACACCCTTGGAATACAGCTCATAAAATCAGCAGAGATTTTGCTGGCCAGGGATGAGAAAAGAGACCAAATGGCAAGTACCATGTTAGATGCTTACAGATATTCTATTCCACTTAGTGCTCAGTAAATATTGTTGACACGGGGAACCCTTCCCCTTCATGGGCAGCCATTCAAATATACTTGATGTGTACTTTTTAATTTGTATGTTCTTGAAAAAAAGTCTACTGTTTCGTATGCATTGAAGTGAATAGCATTGTGCTAGAAATCTCTTTCTGCTATTACTTCTTATCACTAAGCATCATGCTTATAAGATCCGTCCATGTTCCAGGCTAGATGCTTAGCTGCTGCTTCAAACACTGTGCTGGAGTATCCATCCACTTTTTACTTCTCTGGTGATGCACCTGTCAGAGGGACCCGGGAACCCTCAGGCCCTGCTGGTGGGAAGGTAAGTTGATATGGCCCTTCTGGAAAACCGGTGTGGCGGAATACTTGGTCACATTCCAGTCCCACATCCTGTGATGTGGACACACATCATGGAGAAATCTGCTCATTGCAGTGTTGCTGGTGAAATCCCAGAGCTGGAGACGGCCAATTGTATGCCAGAAACTGGTATGTACAGTTCACGACGGCCAAGTGTTAAATTTCAGGAATGTGGTGAGGTGGTTTCCACATTCGGCCATTATTAAAATCAAATTATAGTATCTTAATATATCCTATGTAAAGATATTTGTATCAAAAACAAAAGTAATAGATATACATCAAATTATAGATATTAATATATTACATATAAAGATGTTTGTATTAAAAACAAAAGTAATAGATACTTAAAGCTCAGCACGTCCTAATTATTTCACTGTGTTTTACTATTATGCAGGCCCCGGAGGTCACCGGCATCTCTGACCCCTGCCTGGTGGGAATGCTCTATAACGGTGCGCTCCTTCTGCTCATTGCTCCCCCACTCCGTGACCATGGATGTGATATTGGCAGCTTGAAACAGGCCATGGTGGGAAGAATTACACCATGCACATCAGCAAACACTGCAAACCAGGGCTGTTGTTGGTTTAGTTGTGTTTTGTTTTGTTTTGTTTTTCCTCTGAGAGCCAGTTGTTAAACATTGACCCGTTCACTGGAGGCTGGTATTAACTTTCTTTTACAAATGAGGAATATGAAGCTCAGGTTATAAAACTTGCCCCAAATCATACAACGTTCAAGTAGCAGAAACTGGGTTCAGACCCAGGTCTGTCTCAGACCTTGTACTCAGATGAAAGTTAGAAGTGAGTTGGCTCACGCAGCCTATAGAATTCTCCTTCCTCTACCAACACCAATGCACTCATGCTTTTTGTTAAAAAAAAAAAAGAAAAGAAAAATGTTGGCTGCCAGCACCTGGGTACAGTGTGAAACCGAGACAGGCACAGTTTTCAGAAACATCTGCTTACTGAATGAGCTTCATTAACCGCTCTTGAGAGCTGCGTCCCGAAACACCGTGCGTCTGGGAACGAGATGAGCTGTGATTTCGGGAGGCCACGCAGGCTGATCAGGAAACAGGACGGCTGAGATACGTCAGCTGCTGTTCGACTTCCCAACACCGGCTTACAGATGATGCTCTGTGGCCCACCGAAGGTCTTGACCTTGCCTCTGCCCGTGTCACAAACCTTGGCGTGTATTTACTTCTATGTCACTATGTATCTATGTTATTTCCTAAATATGTCTTGGATGGCAAGTTGAAATCCAGCCACATTTTCTTCTTATCAAAAATCTATTTCCTCGCTCATTCAGGCATTCAGCTAATCATTGATGAACATTGATAAAACTCCTGTTATGTCTGGGACACAGGAGAAACAAGGTTGCATAAAACAGGTCCCTGACTTCCAGAAGCCAAGAGGGCAGCAGGAGGAACATACATTTTAAACATGTATTCTGACTGAGGTCCACAGTAAAGGCAGGTGCAAAGGCCCGGGGGATGTCTTAGTCCATTTGGGCCATTGTAACAAAATACCACCAACTGCTGATAAACCCTGAAAATTCACTTCTCCCAGTTCTGGAGGCTGCGAAGTCCAAGATCCTGGTGTCAGCACGGCCGGGCCCATGAAGGCGTGCTTCTGGGTTTCAGACTGCTGACCTCTTGCTGTGACCTCGTGTGATAAAGGGGCAGCCCCAGGAATTCACGTTGCCCTACTGAAGCCCCAACTGCTTATCCAGAGTTTCTGCATTAGGATTGCTCCTGACCTGTTTATCCCCAAGACCAATGAGCAGATATTTTCCTTAAAACACTATTCAGGTAGTCCGCCCTATCCCAAACAAAATAACAATTTACTCAAAGCCATATTCTAATACTTTTGTAATTGTGCAATGTCACATTCCTTTCCTTCTTCTCTTCTTTCCTTTTAACTATTACTCACCAAGGTTTCACAAACCTTAGAACGGAGTTTCTCCTAGGGCACGCTATTAAAATAACATATTTAAGTGTTCTAAACAAGATTATAACCTCTAAGAGTGTTTACACTTATCCAATTTTATTCTAATTAAATAATTTATGTGAAGTGTCTGATACAGTGACTAGCAGAGAGGTTACCGTGAATATTAATTTCTTCATTTGCTCTTATAACCATATAAAGTCGGCTGGATGGGCACTGTTCATCAGATTTGGCAGATGAACGAGCTGAAATACAAAGAGGTTGTCTTTTCTCAGCTGGTCCTTAAGGTCCACTCCAACATGAGGTCTCCCGGTTCATGTTTGTGCAAATTTACCAAAGCCTGCAATTCTTTGGGTGTATATAATCTCTCTTCCTAAGAAGGAGCTGGATTGCCCAGCTTGGGCTGTGCTTGGCCTGACTCTGTTGCTCTGGCGGAAGTAAGGGAGGCAGAGGCCAATCTTAGGACAAACATCATCTCATCCTCTCTCCTTCCTCTGGGAGGGTGGGGGAGGGCACTGTTTCTCCAGCTGTTCGGAGGAATCTGTGTTCAAGCTTTTCAGGTTTGTCCATCCAAATATCCCTATCCCGTGTCTCAAGGTCTCCTGTTTCCTTATCTGGGCCCTGACACGACATGGGAGATTGTGAAGGCCATATTCCTTCTCCTCGGTAACTCTGCTGCTCTCACAACAAAGCCTGAAGACTGAATTTCAGCAGCCTCGGCTGGCTGTAGGAGGAAGGCCGGGTTCTCCATGCTGCGAAAAAGGGCTCTGGCTTTCACAGCATTTCTTGAGGTTGATAGTTGGCTCACCGAGCTGGCCATTTTCTCCTTTTACAAGACTTCTCTAGACCAATAACCAAACTCAGCTAGTTCTATGATCCTGGTAATTAACACTGAGCACATATTTTTCATGTCACCACTAGCGCATAAGCCAAAGCTTCATCGTCCACCTTCATCTTCCTCTCCCCATTGGTGAATACCTCAGTAACTGCAATGCTGTGGCATGCCAGGCTTAACACGACTCCACTTACCAACATTCAGGGGACCCCAATCACTGTCTGACTGATCCAATACCAGCATCCATCTGGAAAGTGTCCGTAGGGTACCAAGTGTCTCAGCTTGGGTTCCTCAGGAGCAGGGTTGAGAGAAGTACTGGCATGAAGAATTTATTTTGGGATATGATCCCAAGGAAAAAGAACAGGGATGGGGAAGAGTAAAACAGGGAAGGGGGTCGATCCAGTTCAAGGGCACTTTATTGAGCTGACCACTGATGAGAGGAATTGGGGTGTTGCTTTGCCGGGACTCTCTGAGGCAGCATGCAGAATCAGCCACGTGAGGGTGGATGTGGTGGATATTTTTCTACTGGCGCTCATCGCTAGTAGGTAAGGGCTGCCCATAGGATTTTAATATGTTAAAATCTCTGTGATTGTAGATTTATCTATTTCTCCATGTAGATATATCAATTTTTGCTTCATGTGTTTTGAGGTCATATTATTGGTAAATACAAATCTAGAATTGGTATATTCTGCTGGTGATTTGGCCTTTGTGTCATTATAAAGTGACCTTCTTTATTCTTAGTAATGCCTTTTGCCTTAAGTTCTATTTTAGGTGATAATACCTTGATATAACTTAATTCTGTTATTTTACTTTCCAACTATCGGTATTTGTGTATTTTCAATGTATCTCTTGTAAATAGCTTACACTTCAATTTAAAAAAAAAAAATCCAGTTTCGCAATCCTTGTTTTGTAACTGAAGCCCTGATTACATTTACATTTGAGATTAATGATATATTTAGATTTAAATCCACTCTTATAAAGCGTGTTTCCTCTAACAATGTCACTGTAGAAAGAGAAATTAGGGAATCAATTCCATTTACAATAGCACCAAAAACCTTAAGATACCTTGGAATAAACCTAACCAAAGAGGTAAAGGATCTATACTCTAGAAACTACGGAATACTTATGAAGGAAATTGAAGGAGACACAAAAAGATGGAAAAACATTCCATGCTCACGAATCGGAAGAATAAACATTGTTAAAATGTCTATGCTACCCAGAGCAATCTAGACTTTCAATGCCATCCTGATCAAAATACCAATGGCATTTTTCAAAGTGCTGGAGCTAACAATCCCAAAATTTGTATGCAACCAGAAAAGACCCCGAATCGCCAAGGAAATGTTGAAAAAGAGAAACAAAGCTAGGGGCATCACGTTGCCTGATTTCAAGCTATATTACAAAGTTGTGATCACCAAGACAGCATGGTACTGGCACAAAACAGACACATAGATCAATGGAACAGAATAGAGAGCCCAGATATGGACCCTCAACTCTATGGTCAACTAATCTTCGACAAAGCAGGAAAAAATATCCAATGGAAAAAAAGACAGTCTCTCCAATAAATGATGCTGGGAAAATTGGACAGCTATATACAGAAGAATGAAACTTGACCATTCTCTTACACCATACACAAAGATAAACTCTAAATGGTTGAAAGACCTCAATGTGAGACAGGAATCCATGAAGATCCTAGAGGAGAACATAGGCAGTAACCTTTTCGACATTGGCCACAGCAACTTCTTTCAAAACACGTCTCCAAAGGCAAGGGAAACAAAAGCAAAAATGAACTTTTGGGACTTCATCAAGATAAAAAGCTTCTGCACAGCAAAGGAAACAGTCAACAAAATGAAGAGGCAACCCATAGAATGGGAGAAGATATTTGCAAATGACAGGACAGACAAAGGGCTGGTATCCAAGATCTGTAAAGAACTTCTCAAACTCAACACCCAAAAAACAAATAATCAAGTCAAAAAATGGGCAGAAGACATGAACAGACACTTCTCCAAAAAAGACATACAAATGGCTAACAGACATTGAAAAATTGTTCATCATCATTAGCCATCAGGGAAATCCAAATCAAAACCACATTGAGATACTACCTTACACCAGTTAGAATGGCAAAAATTGACAAGACAAGAAACAACAAATGTTGGAGAGGTTGTGGAGAAAGGGGAGCCCTCTTACACTGTTGGTGGGAATGCAAGTTGGTACAGCCACTTTGGAAAACAGTATGGAGGTTCCTCAAAAAGTTAAAAATAGAGCTACCCTATGACCTAGGATTGCACTACTGGGTATTTACCACAAAGATACAGATGTAGTGAAAAGTAGGGCCATATGCACTCCAATGTTCATAGCAGCAATGTCCACAATATCCAAACTGTGGAAGGAGCCAAGATGCCCTTCAACAGACGAATGGATAAAGAAGATGTGGTCCATATATATAATGGAATATTACTCAGCTATCAGAATGGATGAATACCCAACATTTGCATCAACATGGATGGGACTGGAGGAGATTATGCTAAGTGCAATAAGTCAAGCAGAGAAAGTCAATTATCATATGGTTTCACTTATTTGGAACATAAGGAATAGCATGGAGGACATTAAGAGAAGGAAGGGAAAAATGAAGGGGGGAAATCAGAGGGAGAGATGAACCATGAAAGTCTATGGACTCTGGGAATCAAACTGAGGGTTTTAGAGGGGTGGGAGGTGGGGGAATGGGTTAGCCCGGTGATGGGTATTAAGGAGGGCATGTACTGCATGGAGCACTGGGTGTTATACACAAACAATGAATCATGGAACACTACATCAAAAACTAATGAAATACTGTATGGTGACTAACGTAATAAAAAAAATTATAAAAAAAAGATAAATAAATAAAGCGTGTTTTCCTATTTATCTTACCTATGTTCCACCACCCTCTAGACTTTTGTCTTTTTCAATCATTCCATTTGGGCTATTAGTTAGAAGTAATACAATCTTTATCCTTTTAGTGGTCATGTGAAGTCAAACATGCATTGTTGACTTACCAGAGTCTAATGTGAATTGATACCTTTACTCTCTTCTCACTGCATAGACCTTAGGACAGTTTTAACTTCATTTGCCTTCTTCCTGATTTATATTCCAGTGTTGTAGTATTTTAGCTCTCTCTAAATATTTTTATTTTTATTTATTTTTTTAAATATTTTATTTATTTGTCAGAGAGAGAGAGAGAGCGGACACAAGCAGGGGGCAGACAGAGGGAGAAGCAGGTAGAGGGAGAAGCAGGCTCATGGCTGAGTAAGGAGCCTGATGTGGGACTGACTCTATCCCGGGACCCTGGGATCATGACCTGAGCCAAAGGCAGACGCTTAACCGACTGAGCCACCCAGGCGTCCTTCTCTCTAAATATTTTTAATTCCATGTGATATTTATCAGTTTCTCTGTTCTTCATTCATGCCTCACTAACCTTCCATCAGTTTGGGGATTATCATTAGAATTTCCTGTGTGCAGGCTTACCTGTGATAAATTCTCTGATTTTATCATCAGAAAATGTCTTTATTTCTCCTTCACTCTTGAAAGGTATTTTTGTTAAGTGTTGAATGCTACTTTGGCAATTAATTTCCTTTAGTCCTTGTCCACTATCTTTTGGCTTATCTTACTGTTATTGAGATATCTATTTCTCACTTTTTTAAAGGTAAGTTCTCCCTTTGGTCTGCCTTTAAGATTTTTCTCATTGTTTTTTGTTTTCGACAATTTCACTATGTTGTCGATTTCTTTTTGTTTCGCCTGCTTGACATTTGTATGGTCTCTTGTATCTGTGGACTAATGTCTTTCACCATTTCTAGAAAATTCTCAAGTATTACCTTATATGAAATGTACTCCACCTGATTCTTCTCTCTTCTTCTGGGACTCTGATTAAACCTGTAATAGGTCTTCTCATGGTATCTTTGAGACTCTCACTATCTCTTCTGTTTGCTCCCCACCTCCCCTTTCTTTGTCTTCACATTCATTCTGTAATTTCTTCTAATATATCCTTTCATTCACTAACTCTCTTTACTAACTCACTAACTGCCTAATCTGCTGTTAAACCAAATGATTTCCAGAATTCTATTTAGAACATAGTTCACTTGTTTTTCAGTGTTTGATAATACTAATATATGATAATACTAATATATGTCCCTGTGGGTCCCTTTTGTTGTTTCTCACTCATGCTGTCTTGTTGCCTTAGGGCCTGGTTATTTGGGATTGTGTGCTGTATACTGTAATTGAAAATTTATTTTTAGAAATAATTTGATACATAAGCGATTTTTAAAAAAAAAAAAAGATTTTATTTATTTATTTGATAGCACAAGCAGGGGGAGCACAGGGAGAGGGAGAAGGGGTCCCAGGACCCCGGGATCATGACCTGAGCTGAAGGCAGATGCTTAACAGACTGAGCCACCCAGGCGCCCCCATAAGAGGATTTTTATTTGCTTCTTGTAGATATCAGGGAGTGCTTACAAATTTCAAGATTTTCTGTGCTCTTGGCCACTCATCAGACATGAAGCCTGGTTAAATAGATTGATGACTGGCTTATTTCTAGTTTCCTCTTGTTCTTAGGATATAAACCTTTTGGGTCCCAGACCAAAGTGGGGAGTTTACAAGATGGTACCCACCTTTGTAAGTCCTGAACATTGACTCTGTACTTGTAGCCCCAGAATGCCAAGAATAGTAGCTATGACTTTCAGCTCCCTCTTTAGCTTGGCAAATACCCTTAAGACAAAAGCATTTATGAATACTGAGCTTATCGTTCTAAGTTTGCACCTCTTCCCAGATCATGGCTGGCAATTCCTTACTATCTTATTGTTTTTCTTTCAATTTTTTTTTTGGTGCAAAAAGGTGGTTTTATTAAAGCATAGAGACAGGACCCGTGTGCAGAAAGAGCTGCTGTCCTGGATTGTGAGGAGCAACTCCTTTTTCAATTTAAAACATCATTTTGGTCCAGGTTTTTTGCTTGTCTTTTCTAGGAAGACTGGTCTAAATCAATGAGTCTTCCATTACTAAAAGGAGAAAAATCCCTCTATTATTATTATTTCTTCCCAGAGCACTTAATGGTTAAAATTATTGAATAGGGGTGCCTGGGTGGCGCAGTCAGTTGAGTATCCATCCAACTCTTGGTTTCAGCTCAGGTCATGACCTCCCAGTCGTGGGATCAAGCCCTGCATTGGGTTCTGTTCTCAGCGAGAAGTCTGCTTGAGTTTCTCTCTCTCTCTCCCTCTGCCCCTCCCCACTGCTCTCTCTCTAAAATAAATAGTCTTTAAAAATAAACTGAATAAAGAACTTCTCTCTATACCAAAAAAAGTATAATTACTACACATCAAAGTCTGCATGTTCAACATTGAGGGCAGCAACAGGAAGGGAAAGGATCAATGGCCTGGAAGAAAAGAGATGCTAGGTTTTAGATTCACCTTGTTCTGCCATCTTTGTCATTACAACAAGATAGCAAAAGCTATGACCTGAATAAAGCATTTGGTTAAAAAGCATTTTCCAATCAAAATAGCAATCTGAAGATCTTTAAACCAACCCCTCATAGTCTTGTTAACACTACCCCCTTCTCTGCTGTGGACAGATCACCCTTCTTGATCTTATATAAATGTGTTTCTAGCTCTTTCTCAGATTGCTACTCTGTCTTACATACAAACACGAGTTCCTCTGTCCATATATCATCTGACTTAATATGCTCAACAACATTGTGGGATTATAATACTCCTTATACAGATAAGGAAAGTCAGGCTTCAAGAAGCAGACTGCCCCTGGGATCTTTCAAATCCCAGTATTCTTCCCATTCTGTCACTTTACTTGCTCACATTGGGAAAATCATTTTAAGGCCAGCCCTCCTCCTTCAGCTTAGTTTTCTTAAAGTAAAATGAGAAGATGAGACAACACAACCATTACATTTCCCTCTTCTATTCTGACATCTTCTGGAAAAGTTTGCCCTGTTCGGCTGATGGACTTTTGTAGCGGTTATGTAAGAAGTCACAGGGAGAAAAGTGGGCTGGAAGCTCTCTTTTAGTGGGTGGAATTCTAAGCCTTCTCTCGCTGCTGTGCTGAGGACCACCCTCATATCATTTGGAATAAATACTGATGGTCTAACCATTTGCATGTGTTCTTCTACACCCATTTGTGGAATGTTTTGACATTTTTCAACAGAGAGTGGTATCTGCATATCCAGATAATTACAGCGGGATATGGAGAGGCTTGTGAGTACCTAATAAATTTCATCCCTTGGAAGGATAAGCTTTTCTTAAGATAAGAAAAGAAGCAAGTGGAGCTCTGGAGAGTGAAATCTTCTCCAGCCGTAGAGAAAAACCACACATGTTCTCACTTGAGGATATAAGGGAGAGTATCTGGAATCAGGAATTCTGGATTTAGTTAAAATTCCTCTGCTGTTAATTATATATGTGAATTTGGGTAAGTCACAAATCTATTTAGAGTTTTAATTTTCTCTGTTGTAAAATGAGGATGAAAAGAGGTGTTGCAAACTCTTTGTAAACTCTGAAATTACTATTCAAATGTAAATTATCATCTTTTTATAACATCAATCTGGGCACTGAACAGAATAGTGAAGGGGGGGAGCCAGGGATAGAGGTTTGCTCATCTTCTCCAAAGGAGAAAGAATGAAAAAACAAGAGGGGAGGGCATGAACACTTTAGGGGCACTTCCCTTTCTGTCCTACCTTTACTTCTGATAACAAGGTTTCTTACTGCATGGTCATTGGAACACAATGAAAAAGTGGAAAAAATAGAGACTTAAGTCAGATGGACCTGGTCCAATCCCTCTCTGAGCCACATGCAGCGTGGGTGGGACACTGGGCTAACCTTGCCAAGACTGTATCTTTATTTATAAAGCGGGGGTGGCTTTTTAGGTTAATTGAAAAGATTTCCTGAGACACCGCGTGAAAAAGTGCCCGACAGGGTTTTGCACATGGTAGATGCTCAATAAATGCAAGTACCATCCTCTCTTTTATCCAGGGGAATTGCTGCATTTATGAATTTAATTTTGCTAACCGTTTATTGAGAGTTCACTGAGACCCATCAATGAAATTACATATGGAAAAGAAAAACTTAAGTAGAAAACCTCTATAGAACTTCTTGCTCTGCAATAATTACCTGAGAGAAGCAATGTGCCAACAAGGCTATGAGGAAAGGAAGCTTAGATATTATCTAAAAGTGATTTTGAAAACTGTGCTATGCAATAAAATTATATTAAGTAACATAGCTACCAATTCATTCCATTCCATGTTTTATTGACTCTCATCATCTTGCAGCACTTAAATGTAAAACACTCTTCCTTTCAAGGATATGGTTTGCTGTTTAAAAAAAAAAAAAAAAGCAAACAAAACAAAGTATCACTGGCCTTCTTCCTGGCAGCTTTTAAATTACCCCCATTTAACCCCAGAACAAGTCGGAGAGCGGTTCCTTTAGCTGAAATCTCTGCTTAAATGTTTCTATAGCTTCCCAGTTGATTTGTCATTCGTAAGCCTTTAAAAAAATTAATTATTAAAACCATTTCCATTAGTGTTTTGTTCGGCCTTTGTGCAACCATTTTTCTTTTGCTGTTTAACAAGTGAAAACCCACCAGCATTAGCTATAAATACACAGCACCAGATACGGGAGCAGGCGCATGACTCATGCTGGACTGTTCCCTAGGGCTAACCTAGTGATGGCTGCATTCTGGAAAGTGGTGTCAGGTCTGCTCTTAAACCTACAGGCAAATTCCAAACCAGGCAGCCATGTGAAGAGAATTCTCTTGTCAGTTCCTCTACTTTCCTTTTTGGTTCAAGGTATTGGTTCAAAGTATTCATTAACTTGGTCTATTGGTAAATTCTTTCTTCTCTGTCTATCCACCTATTATTTTTATTATCAATCACATGTGTAACACTGAAGGCAGAATATCAAATGTGTTACTGGTCTCAAAAAGAACACAACTGCAGTGTGGGAGAATTGGACACATAAATTAACTATTATGGTGTAATAACTTTTATGACAGAGGAGTAAAATGAAGGATCTGGAAGCGCAGACAAGGGTCTCAGGGAAGATTTCTAGGGAAAGATCCTATCAAAGACAATTAAATGACATTGAAATAAAGGGTCAGGAGGATGGGGGAACTTTCCCAACAGAAGAACAGCATATGCAAAGGCCCAGGGTTACAGAACAGGATCCTCTGGAGAAGTAAACGTGGTTACGAACGGCTGATTTGGAGAGATTGTTGAGGCTAGTGGCCAAAGATGAGAGTAAAGAAGGTGGGCTTCCCTCATGGCTTTCAAATTGTGCCCTTCACATGCTATCAGGGGCACCTGGGCAAACAGCTTAGCAGGTGGGCTCATGTGTGCCTTACATGCTGGGCTTTGGTGAAAGAGTTCTTTTTTTTTTTTTTTTTAATATTTTATTTATCTTATTTGAGAGAGAGACAGAGAAAGCACCAGGAGGGGTAGGGGCACAGGGAGAGGGAGAGAGACAAGCAGACTCCCCACTGAGTGACAAGCCTAGATCATGACCTGAGCTGAAGTCAGACACTTAACTGACTGAGCCACGCAGGCGCCCCAAAAGAGTTCCTTTTATTTTTTTTATTTTATTTAAAAAAAAAAAGATTTTATTTATTTATTTGACAGAGACAGAGTGAGAGAGAGAGAGCACAAACAGGGGGAGCAGCAGAGAGAGGGAAAAGCAGGCTCCCCACTGAGCAGAGAGCCCAATGCGAGGCTCGATCCAAGGACCCTCGGGTCACGACCCGAGCCAAAGGCAGATGCTTAACGACAGAGCCACCCAGGCGTCCCCAAGAATGTATTTATTTGGTAGCTCACATACCCTCCTGACTCTGGTAACCAGCAGGGAATGGGCAGGTAGGGGGAAATTTAGATGTATACTTTTATCTTGTTATTAAAAATATGAAAATTAAACACAATATAGTACCTTATGTATAAATAAGCTTTCCCTTGGCTCTGTTACCACCTTTATTTGTAAAGTCCGGCTACAAGGACATGGTTTAGTTCTCTTTAAAAGTCATTGCCAATAGAAGTGAAAAATATATATAACTGTCTATTCTGTAAGTATTTTAAAGCTGGGGGAAAAAGCTCTTAAAACCATGTTAGAGCACACGTTATGATAAACCCCCGATTACAATCTCTGCGGGAGTACTGATGTTAGTGCTGCTTGAAAATGAAACTTACCTACACCAATCTTTTTCAAAGTATTTTTGTATCAATTGTTTTATACTCACAACCCAAAAGGATTGGTGGTCACTGAGGCTCAATATATTCATGTAAATGCATGTATCAGTGAACGGTGTCCGGGGACAAGGTCTTCTTAATCCGACCCCGGTGTCTCAAAACCCCAACCTCTGTCTACCCTACCTCAATACCTACTTTAAAAATCAGGTGCCATCCACCTGAAAATGTCCAAATAGTTCTCCGATGTGGTGTGTTTATAGAACTGTAAATGTGACATCATAGCCTTTACCCTGACCTCGGGGTTGGGTCTCGTTCTTGAGTTCTGGAAAAGAGTCGAATCTTCCATCATTTCCAGGTTTCGTCTTCCATCCTCCACGCTGTGTCAGTAAGTCCTCCACTCCCCCGCCCCTATTTCTTGTTCTGGGACCAAATGCCTGCCAGAGGCAGCACGGCTGTAGTGTGTTCTCATCTCCAAGACACACACCATTGGGCTCAACAAGGTAGGGACCCCGAGAAATGGTAACGAGCTATCACTTCCCCTTGCTGACAGTGTTCATTCTTCTTCACCCACCAAATTCTAGCTGTCCTTCAGGGCCTCCTTCAAGAAGCCTCCCCTACCTGCTGGACCCCACACTAGTGTCTCCTTCTACTACCTGCTATCAATTTACCAGACTATTTAACACTCAGCTCCTAGCTTTCTTTTTTTTTTTTTTAAAAGATTTTATTTATTTATTTAAGACAGACAGAATGAGAGAGAGAGAGAGAGCACATGAGAGGGGGGAGGGTCAGAGGGTGAAGCAGGCTCCCTGCCAAGCAGGGAGCCCGATGCAGGACTCGATCCAGGGACTCCAGGATCATGACCTGAGCCGAAGGCAGTCGCTTAACCAACTGAGCCACCCAGGCGCCCAGCTCCTAGCTTTCTTGTATTGCTAGTTGTTTTGTGTGGCGTGGGCTTTCAAGCCAGAAATGATGGGTTCAGATGCTAGTTCTGAGCCTACTGCATTTTAAGTTATTTAACTTCTCTGAGCCTCAGTTTCCATATGAAAAATAGGGGTAATACTTGTCAGGCAAATGTGAGGACACTTAATATAAGAGCTTAGCTTGCCTCCACCTAACACATAGTAGGTGCTCAATAAGTGTTGAATTGAAAAAAAAAGGGCAGGAACTAGGTCTTATTCTTCTCTCATCTCTCATATAACCTAGTTTGGGCTACAGAGAAAAAGCTGGATGAATGTTACTTTTCCTTATTTAGCTGACACAGCTCACCTCTGGTCTCAGGAAACCAAAGAGGGTATGTGTTTTTTCCTTCACAATGATAATTAGCCCACAAGTGTCATCACAAGGTGATAGTAATACTTTTTATAAGACTCATTTACATAGCATTTAAACGTTTATAAAGGGTCTCTTTCTCTCTGTCTTTTTTCATGTTTATTATCTCATTTGATTTTCCCAATAACTCCCAGAGTGTATGTAGGAAAGGTGTCATTAAATTTTATATGCCAGAAATCTGAGTTCCATGTATTTAACATTAGTGGTACCACTTTTACCCTAATTTACAGTTTACAAAGCATTTTATTTATATTTGTTTATTTGTTTATTTATTTATGAGAGAGAGAAAGAGCACAAGCAGGGGGAGCGGCAGGCAGAGGGAGAAGCAGGCTCCCCGCTGAGCAGGGAGCCCCCATGGGGCTCGATCCCAGGACCCAGGGATCATGACCTGAGCTGAAGGCAGTCACCCAACCCAGCCACCCAGGCGCCCGCTACAAAGCATTTTAATAAAAATCAGTTTCTTATTTGATTACTAAAATCTAAAAGTACTTAAATTTTAATACCCCTAAAATCTTCCAGATACCAATAGGACACTAACCTTGGCATGATCTCTATGCTATAAAGAGCACAGAATTTTTTTTTTTTTAAACAAAATACAAATTAAGTATATGGCCGGCACTATAAGGCTACAGTAGATTTAGTGGCCCCAGCCTACAGGAAATTAACCCTGAGAAGGCAATGTTTTACTCTTTGTAAAAGAGCTAGTTGTTTGAATTCTCAGGAAATTTCTCTTTCTTCCTTACTCGGCTAATCTCTCAATGTTCTTCAATTTATAGATTCACAAAATTGAAAGAGAACCTGAGAGGTCTCTAGAATGTCTAGCATACCCCTATGTATTTACGTTTAAAGAGTCACCTTTCAAGCTTCCACAGTTGAGAATAACTAGCCCTGCCAGCACTAACATACTTCCTAGGGAATGGCCTCTTTAAGGAAACAAAAGTCGAGCATGATCTTAGGCAATTCACCTATCAGGGCCAGTTTCTTAACTTAGGCCTTGAGGAATTTGTTTGAAGCAGCTGAAGTCTTTAGCACAACCGTTCTATAATTCTAAGCTAAACTGACTTAAGGAAATAAATTTAAAAATTAGTAAAACAAAACATTTTCACTTATTTTATGAGGTCTGGGTCCCCCCACCCCCAAACCTCTTTTTAAGAATGAAAATACCTTCCATTCATTTTTCTGCCCCAGAGCTTGCCGCTGCCTGAAGTTCGTGGATATCCCCGCTATGGGATTTGTACAGTTTTCATATACATTTACTGTAACAGTAGCCTCAGTTACATAAATACCATCATATTGTATTATCCTTTTGTTACTTTTTTCACTTAAAACAGTTGGAGATCTTTTTTATATTGCTATTCACCCATTTTAACTATACGATTTCAATGTATGAAAATAACAGATTATTTATTTGCTACATTTGCTCATGAGTTGGCAAAAGTTTTCTGTCATGGGCCAGATAGGCTTCATGGGACACATTATGGTTTCTATTGCATATTCTTTCTTTTTTATAAAAATAATCCTTTAAACCTGTTGTGTTGGGGTCCCCAAGACCATCATCTAGTCCAATGACTCATAGAACTCAGAAAAGTGTTTATGCTGACAGTTATAATTTAGGATAGCAAAAAGAGGGTTTAAAGCCAGCATATAAAAGGCACATAAGGAAGAGGCCAGGAGATCAGGTGCAAGCTTCTAGCTGTCCTAAGAGAAGTTGCATGGACAGAATTTAGTTCTTCCATATATGATGTGGGACAACATAGATGGAATATTGCCAACCAGGGAAACTCAGTCGAGACTTCATGTCCAGGGTTTTTATTGGGTGTCAGTTTCACAGGCATATAGCCCTCACATGGCTGACCTTACTCAGTTCCCCGCTCCTCCAGAGATCAAACTGATACTGCATGGTACAGTGTCCCCACCATAAATCCCATAAACCATTGTTAGCATAAACTATCTGGCGTGGCTCAAGGCCTCGAGTAAACACAGGCACTCACTCATATGATAAGGGATATTCCAAAAGCTTAGAGGTTATTTCCCAGGAGCTGGTAAAGGGCCAGACTTATCTATGGAATGTGCATGATCTGAATAAGCCAGACCTGCTAAGTCAATCCTTCATTGCACATGTGTCAAAACCATTCTTAGTTCATGGGCCATGGACTGGATTTGACTGGAGACTCTAGGCTAAGGATATGTAAGTTACTTTCTTTTTTCCTGTTAATTCAAACACTGCTGTGGGAAACCAGCTCATACATGCTTTATGGTATACACACACGATATATTATGGGAACAATGACATAGGTACCTTACCTTCCTTCAGAAATAAAAGTGAACTTGGAAATATGTAAAACACATGACTCTCTTTAAAATAAAATCAATCTATACTGTTAATCACTAGGAGTTAAAAAGTATTCATTTAGATGCAGAACTATAAAATCTCAGCCCTTCTTAGTAAGAAAACTGAATTTACAATCTAGTGAACTAAATATAAAATCTGTGTCAAATACTACATTAAAGCAAAGCTCTCAAGAAATATTAAATTTGAGTATCATATGTTGAGTATCAATATTAAATATCAAGTATCATAAGCAGCAAATTGCTGTTGTGTTTTGCTATTACATATACAGAGAAAGGAATTTTATCAAATTGTTTTATTTCACATTTTCTCGTAATCCGAACTGTAACCTTCGTGTGAATTAATGTCATGGTTATGAAATGTTTTAGATAATTGTGGGAAGTCAAAACAAGACCAACGTAGGAGACTATGGTAGTTCACAAACTGTACTTATTGTTAATATCTTCAAATGTAGCTGAATTTAAAACAAAATATGGACTTTGTTCTATCTAGAGCCAATACTTTGTTTTACAATAAAAACATGAATGCGATTTTCCAGTTTTGGGAAAAAGCAATTCAATCTTCTATCTCCCAGCTACAAATGTCTATAATAAGCTTCCAGCGTTCAACAATTTTTAAACCTAAGTATGATGCAGAACTTTTTGTAAAAAGACTTATATGTGGCTGTGGTTATAATGTGTGATTTCATCTTTACTAAAGTGATAAAAAGTATAAGTTGAAAAAAAAGTGTAAGCTGTTTTCTCAAGATCTGTGCCAATCTTTGATATTATGTGATGGATATGAAATGGCATCTAATTGTGCCGATTTGCATCTCCTTGACTACTTAAGAGACCGAAAACATATTTTTGTGTTAATTGACTCTTTGGCCCTCTTTCAATATAGTTTTTTTCCCCCATTAACACTTTATGTAATCTGAACACTTCCTTTGTTGCTCACTGGTAGACACAGTGCAAGTCCCCAGCAAGTCTATGGCTTTTTTTCATATTTAGTGTCTTTGGTCATATTTAACTAGCTAAATTTAATAGTCAGATGCATTGATCTTTTCCTTTATGGTTCCCTTTGTGGTGTCACATTCAACTTCTTCCTTACACTGGGTCATACTTTCCTATATGTCCTTCTAAAACATTTTTAGGTGGTTTCTGATCCACCAAGTTTCTTTTTGCATGTGGTGTGAGAAAGAAATGTAATTTGGTTTTTCCCACGTGGACATGCAATTGGCCTCATATTTATTGAGAAGTCCTTTGTGTCCCCATTTTCTGACATCCGGAATACTCAATACCTGGCTTCTGGACCTTTATTCCGTACCACAGATCTCTGCACCTCTGCTTGGGCCACTGGGGCTTTTCTACCACGACAGCTCCCTAAGTCCTGCTGTCTTTCTTGTACGACAGGTGCTCCTCCCTCTTGTTCTTCCTTTTGAAAAACTGTCTGGGCTCTTTGTCTTCCCATATTAGTTAGGCTTATTGAGTTCTATGAAATATTTTGTTGAAAATTTCACTGGAACTTCAGGGAATTTAAAGAGAGCTGATGCTTTTAATATATTGCCTTTTCCCATCCTCAACAGGGGATATTGCTGCATTTATTCCAGTCTGCTTTAGTAAAATTCTTGCACATCTTTTACTGGGTGTATTGTTAGGTACCTTATAGTTTTTAATGTGAATGAGACTCTCTCTTAAATATTACTTTCTTTTTTTTTTTTTTTTTTAAGATTTTATTTATTTATTTGACAGAGAGAGATACAGCGAGAGAGGGAATACAAGCAGGGGGAGTGGGAGAGGGAGAAGCAGGCTTCCCGCGGAACAGGGAGCCCGATGCGGGGCTCGATCCCAGGACCCCGGGATCATGACCTGAGCCGAAGGCAGACGCTTAACGACTGAGCCACCCAGGCGCCCCTTAAATATTACTTTCAAGTAGACTTTTGAGTAGAAAGGGGCACCATTGATTCTTGCATATTTGGTTTTATATCCAAATACCCTTAAATCTCATATTAGTCATAATACTTCATAGTTTCCTTTGGACTTTCAAAAAAACCCCAATGATCTTGCCCACTAATAATAACTGTTTCTTACTTCCCAATGCTTAGTCTATTTCTCGTCTTATTGCACTGGCCAACATCCCAGTGCACCGTGGAACAGGTCTGCAACAGCCCTCCTTGTCCTATTGCTGACTTTAAAGGAACATCTCTAAAATTGTATCATTAAGCTGTGATGTTAACCATGGGTCTTTAGTAAGTTTTCACTGATCACACTAGGGAAGTCTCTGTCTATTCATAATCTATCAAGGGGATGTTTTATTCGATTTTTAAAATCATGAATGAGTGTTCCATTTTGTTGATTTTTTTATCCCTGCATTCATTGAGATGATAATATGTCTTTTCCTTTTCATCTATTAATAATGTGGCATATTACATGAAGAGATTTTCCAGTGTTAAACCAACCTCTCATTTTGTCAATAAACTTTACTTTGTCATAATGAATTAATTTAATTGGTGGATTTGAAATGCTAACATTTAGGCTAAATCAGCCATGTTCATGAAAGAGACTGGCCTATCCTTTTTTTCCCCTCACATATCCCATTTAACTTTAGTATCAAAGTGGTGTTTTCCCATTTTTTTAATTCTTTAGAACAGTAATTACAAAGATTATGTTTCATGACGGTTTAATAGGCCACAATATAAACCATCTAGATCTGCTGGATTACTTGGAAATTTCAAAAAACAGACTCAGATTTATTCAATGATATTTTATATATACATACACACTGGTTTACATTTAAAAATATCTAAAATTTAAAATTTGTCCATATAAATTCACAATGGCTTTATCATTAAAAAAGACCTTACCTATACCCTTACTCATATTTTATTTCTTTCCTGATATCAAGTTGTCTTTTTTATTGAAAAAAAAGGATAGTGATAACCTCTATCACCACAGATTAGCTTAAATTTTTTTCCCTTTATGCCTTTTATGTCCTTTAAATTGTTGCCTGCCTCAAATCATAGAGATATTCTTCTATGGTTCATCATTTCTCTTTCACATTTAGACTATTTTCCATATGGAATTGATTTTTTTTCTGTCTGATGTAAACAGAGGTCTCTTTTTTCCATATGGATATCATACTCTAGATTATTTATTTAAAAGACCACCCCTTTGCCCATTGCAATGGTGTCCCGTGGTCATAAATCAGGTGACTTATATATGTGGATTCGTGCTTAAACTTTTTATTCTATTACATTGGTCTGTTTGTCTATCCTTATGCCAACCAATGTAACAGTCTTAATTATAACTACAGTTTTGGTTAAAGTTGTGCAGTTTTATTGTTGTTCAGGGTTACCTTGGATAGCCTTGGTCCTTTGCATTTCTGTCAGCTTGTTAACTTCTTCCCATACTGCTGGGATTGTGATAGTATCACACTGAAGTTAGGTAACAATTTACAAAATTGCCTTCTAAGCCATCAAAATGTCTATCTATACATTTATTTAGATCCTTTAAGATTTCTATGATTTTCAAAAATTTATTTCTAGGTATTTGATATTTTGTGCTAGTGTACATGGTATCATCTTAACAATTTCAATGTTTCTGACACTTAGAAATGCAACTGATTTTTGTATATTGATTGTACCCAGCGACCTTGATAAATTCCTTAATTTAAATATTTTAGAGTCCTTTGAATTTCCTATGCATACATCCAGTTGTCTACAGTGTTTTCTCCTTTCAAAACTTTCTATGTTAGGCCTTCTTTCTTTTTTCAAAGATTTTATTTATTTGAGAGAGCGAGCAAGCACTTGAGAGAGCATGAGCAGGGGGAGGGGCAGACAGAGAAGCAGACTCCCCAATGAGCAGGGAGCCCAACATGGGGTTTGATACCAAGAAGGGCTCGATCCCAGGACCCTGCGATCATGACCTGAGCCGAAGGCAGATGCTTAACCCAGGTGCCCCTGTTAGGCCTTATTCCACTGGCTAGCATCTCAAATTTAAACAGTGGTGGTTATTCTTACTAGACTTCAAAAAACTGAACTTTTTACTTTGTTGACTTTATTCTATGTTATTTCATTGACTTTGTCTATTATTTCCATGTTCTCGAGATTAGGAGTTTAAGTCATTTTCAGCTTTGCTTTTCTTCTAATATACATATTTAAGGCTATAAATTTCCCTGCACACACTGCTTTAGCTGTAACTCACAAGTTTTGGTATCTTTATTATGATTCACCTCAAAATATTTTGAAATTTGATGTATTCTTTGACAAAAGGACTGTTTGGAAATCTATTACATAATTTCCAAGCAGTTGGGGGTCTCTTTAGTCATCTTTTTGTTACTGGTTTCTAGCTTAATTCCACTTAAATCCACAAGATGTTGGATGAAGGCTTTTGATCTTTTGAAATTTGGTGAGGTTTTATGACTCAGCATAAGGTCAACTTTGGTAAATGATTCACATTTACTTGAAGAAAATGTGAATTATGTCTTTTTTGAGCAAGTGCTCAATATATGTAAACTAACTGCAGTTTAGTGATTATATCATCCAGATCATCCACATTTTTTTTTTTTTTTTTGGTCTGAGTACTCTATTAGCTATTATGGAAACTGTAAAAGTTTCCAACTACAGTTAGGGATTTATTTCTCTTCTGTTGTTTTTTTGTATATTTTAAATTTGTTTTAGGCACATATACACATAGGATTATTTGGTTGGTTGGTAAATTAATTCCTTTATCATTATAAAATGTCCTTCTTTATCTCTAGTGCTGCCTCTTGCCTTAAATCTCTTTGCTTGATAAAACTATAGTCATAGTATTCTCATTCGGTTATTTAATATATCTTTCCCTGTGTATTTACCTCCAACCTGTGACCTTATAATGGTGTCTTTTGTAAGAAGTATGTAGGAGGGGGGCGCCTGGGTGGCTCAGTCATTAAGTATCTGCCTTCGGCTCAGGTCATGATCCCAGGGTCCTGGGATCGAGCCCCACAATGGGCTCCCTGCTTGGCAGGAAGCCTGCTTCTCCCTCTCCCACTCCCCCTGCTTGTGTTCCCTCTCTTGCTGTCTCTCTCTGCCAAATAAATAAATAAAATCTTTAAAAAAAAAAAAAAAAAGAAGTATGTAGGAGGGTAATCTTGATTCAGCTGATAGCTTTTCAACTTTTAACTCCAGTAATGAACCACTTAAGGTGTTGGGGTTTATGTTTTGCAATTTTAAAAATTTGACCCACCTGTTTCATGTTTCCTTTTCTACTTCTGCCTTTAGTATTTTCCCCTCTATGACACTGTTACACACTCTACTATTGCGTTTAACTCCGAGACTATACCATGCATCCTTGACTTTAATGACAGTATTAATTTTACCACTCACCCAATGCTAGAACCTGAGAGAACTCCATGTACCCTTCTTGTGCCTTATTATATGATGCATTTTAATTTCACAGTTATTTTAAACCCCACACTTTTACAGTTAATAATTATGTTTGGAAACATATTTACTATTTCCACTGCTCTTCATTTATTTCTGCATTTTGGGATTTCATCTGGGGTCATTTTGCTTCTACCTAAAAAATACCCTTTAACATTTATTTCAGTGCCTGCCTACTGGTGACAAATTCTTATTTTTCCCTGAGAAGTCTTTATTTTGCCATCACATTTGAAGTGTATCTTGCCCATGGCCCTTCTTTCCTGTTATCTGGAATGTGAGCCATCTTTTGATGAGAACAGAAGCCACATGCTAAAGACGGTGGGTCACAAAGAACAGAAAAAGCCTGTGGCCCCACTGATCTTGTGGGGTTACTGAACACTTGGACAGCCTACCTTGACAGCCTACTCAACAGTTTAAGCACAACTGTAACTTTGGTTCTCTTACCAGAAGGCAGGTATCATTCCTGATACAATGCCTTTGATCAATTCTGGAAACTTCTTAGCCATGTATCTCTTTCAATATAGCTGTTACATATCTGCAACTTATACTGAAATAGTCCAGCATATGTTACATATGTGGACATATGTGGACAAGTAACACATGTGTGTTACTTATGTAAAGTCATCACTCGGGTCTTGCTAACATTCTGATCAAGACAGTATAGTTCAGGATGGTCAGCTCACACCCTCATCAGAGAATTCATATTCAAGAGGAAACTTTTCGTGGTACTGTTGTCTGTGTCTTGAAGAACATATAAGGCTTTGCTGATTTACACACTAATTGTCGACATTTTTTTTTTTTAAAGATTTTATTTATTCATCAGAGACAGAGAGAGAGGCAGAGGGAGAAGCAGGCTCCCCACTGAGCAGGGAGCCCGATGCGGGACTCGATCCCAGGACCCTGGGATCATGACCTGAGCCGAAGGCAGACGCTTAACCATCTGAGCCACCCAGGCACCCTAAATGTCGACATTTTTATTGATGAAATTTATGGTCTGTTAACTAGAATGATGCACTTCAAAAACTGGCTCTGATGTTGAAATTAAAGGTTTTCAAGATTATATGGATTGGCTAGTTGTACACACCACCCTTGCAAGTAGAGATCAAAGTACCCAGCTTGGCCTGCAGCCCTTAGCCTTTGGGATAATGTCCTAATCCCCTAAAAGATCCTCTGTCCAGCCATGAACACAGTTTTGTTAAGGGTAACAGGATTCTGCTTCCTGAAGGAATTTTTTTTTAAGATTTTATTTATGTTTATTTCAGACAGAGAGAGCACAAGCAGGGGGAGGAGCAAAGGGAGAGGAAGAAGTGGGTTCCCTGCTGAGCATGGAGCCCGATGTGGGGCTCGATCCCAGGACCCTGGGATCATGACATGAGCCAAAGGCAGACGCTTAACCGACTGAGCCACCAAGGCACCCCTGAAGAAATTTTTTAGGCAAGGTTGTAGTCAGAGCATCTCAAAGGGCCAAATGGGCTACAAGAACTGTTTTCTTGCTTAGTACCTGTACTTGTGACAGAAGTTGGTGTGAAACTCTTTTCATTACAATCTGGCTGTTGAGAGTGATTTGACGGGGGGAGTATGCCTGGTTTTTTTTGCGGGGGGGGGCGTTCAGTGCATAACATCGATCTACCAAGAGTTGTACACAATTACATTAGCTACGGTCAGTTCATAATTGCCCCACCCCACCCCATTCTATTTTCGACCTTCTTAAACTCCTGAACTCCGTATGTATAATTGGATCTTCCATTACCCAATTAATTCCAATTAATCTTTAATTTTTTCCATCTCTTTTGTGCTGTATTCTAGCTTATTCCTTCTGTTGTTTCAAAAATTGTCTTCAAGTGTGTCTGATATATATACATTAGTAAATTTTTTCTGGTTGATATTAGAACAGAGACCGCAAGAGGGCAGAAACTTCTGTCTTGTTCACTGCTTTGCTACCAACACCTTATTGTGCTGGCACATTAAAGAGATGCTCACAGTAATTTTTAAGCTAAGCAAGGATACCATGAGAGCAAGACTAACGGACATTTTAACTCTTCCTCATGGAACTCTTCCTCCCCCTTCACCTAGTCTTAGGCTCTGTTGCTCCCTGGGCTGCTAGGTGGAGCTCTGCTTCCCCCTTCCTGAGGCTGCAGCACCTGGGGTCTTGACTCTGTGCAGAGGTCTCAGTCCCAGCCTCCCTGAGTTTTGTCAGGTCATGTCTCTTTTGCTGTTCAAGTACCACAGTCCACTGGTGAGGCTAATAGCCAATATGATAACCCCCCGGGTCTGGGTAGCTTTTAGCTCCCGAGTTTACTACTCTGGCTGTTTTCTCTTCATTTCTGGCAGCTGAGATTTCCTTTCTTTTCTTTTGCAGTCAGCTATGTGTATTTGTTACGTTTTATTTGACATCTCTATGAGTTTGGAGCTATCGAATGGTGGTGGGAGGAAGACTGATGTTTAGTTCAGTCTGCCATGACACCAAGATTCCTGGAAACTACTCTGCGTCAGAGGGGAAAAACATAAACCACAAACTTGTTTAAGGCTACTGTTTTGGAGTTTTCTGTTACACTGTAGTCAAATTAAGCCATTAACTGATACACACTGAAAAGCAGAGCAAATGAAGAAAATACAAACTGAGAGTTGGAAGAAAATATTTAGTACAAATACGTACACGTATGAAAGTATAAAGAACGGGGAGAGAAGAAATTGCAAGTGGGGGACTTTGTGGAGTTCCTTTAAAACACAGTAACTGGGAAATAATTTGGATAAAACTCTCATAGGCAGTGAAGGTTCATATTCCATAACCACTGGACTGAAAGGTACCCACTAATCAACCAATTTTATTTGTATTAGTAGTATTGAGAATAATTCTCTCTACACTTCTACCTTTTATAAGGGAAATGAAATCAATAAAGACCCATATGGCTCTAATGTTTTCAGTGTGTGTCTCAAGTTATCAATGATTAACTGTGGCAAGTACGACGATGCAGAGACCTGCCTTCTTGTGTTGAGAAAATATTAACCTTTAATTATGGGATTTAATTCTTGGCTATATCTTTGCCATTTGATCTTTGTTTGCTCTTCCCTACAACATCAGCATGATGTCAGTAAAACGTCATCATTTAACATTTTAGTTGTTTTTCAAATCTATCCAAGGGTACAATTTAAACAATATTTCTAACAGAAAACAATCGTATTTTTGATATAATAGGTTGTTTTTTCTCAAATTTAAAGGGTATAGTATCAATTGAAACTAACTCCAAGACAGAAAATCTCTGTTGGCTCTAGTTCTGCTCTGTCATTCCAAGGAGACTGGGCTCAGGGTCTACCTTTCATCTCCCTGCTCCTACAGAAAGTTTCCCCACCAAACCTCCCCCTTCCCACTAGGTCTGTTTCAAGCCCCCCCTTCCCCCCACCCGCCAAACTAAGTCCCAGAACTATCTGCCTGTCTTCCATTAAGCAAGCACAGTGCTAGTACTATGTATGAGATATCATGTTCACCATCCTAACAACTTCAGAAGAGTTGTACTCCGGTCTACCCTGAGCACTATCTCCAACCCCTCCTATCCTGTCTTTTTCCTACTGTTACAACATGTAATATGAAGTAGACATGTCCACTTTGTAGAGAGAAAATAATGTGATCACTTTCAGATGGCAAAAAAATAGCAGTGCTGTAACATGAACGCAGGGCTCTGATTCAAGATCAATACTCTTTTCTACTGCCATTATGATGCCCTTATACAATTTCTGATCATAGTACTTTAATTCACCTTTAGTGGACAGTCTTCTTCACCCAGCAGTTATTTTCTTACTTTATTTTCTTATTATAAGGAAAACACTGTGAGGAAGTAAAAAATCCTTTGGAATGCAAGGGCAATTAAAAGTTGTTAAAAAAAAAAAAAAGCTGTTAAAAATAAGGGGGGAGGGTTGAGACCACGACCAGGATTTTTTGACATTTCTACTTGTCACCTTTGCTCCAGATTATCGTCCATTAAGTGGGGAAGGGATTCTATTTAAAAACAAGAATAAAATTTTATTCTTTCAACAAAATTTATCATGTCAGACACTGAACTTATGCAGATGGATAAACCTATCTATGTCCTCAAGGGGCTCATAATCTAAGAGGAGAAGACATGTAAATAAATTAGAGATAAATTTAGTGCCACGAACAGCATTAAGTTAGAATTGAGTACAAGACACATTTATGGCACCAAGACAAGACTGATTTTACCTAAGAGGTCCAAGATCTAGATCCTGTTAAGACTTGACACCTGGACTGAGTTTTGAAGAAAGATATTTCCTGAGTGCTTAAGATGGGCACATAGTGTGCTAAATGGTTTATCTGGGTTATCTAATTCAATCCTCATTACAATTTAGGAAATAGGTAACTCCAGTTTACAGGTGAGTCCAGGTGGTTTAACCTGGAACTCACTCTGCTACATTTTGTGCTCTATTGATAGAAACACAAAATAAAACAGATCACTGGATGCAGTCACATTGGTAAAGGGACTTATAAGACTATAATGTTCTCATTTACATACAAAGAATATGAAGTTGGAATGCTTCAGGAATTAGCCAAAGGTCACATAGCGTACAGATATATTCTTCATTCTCTCAAGGGCCTGGCTGGTGTATGATCACTTATTCCTTAAAATTTCTTCTATTCCTGCTTTCCCTTTAGCTCCTTCAAACACTCCATGGCACTGAGAGCTGTCTCAAATCACTTGCCAGGGGGTGAAGTCCTTAAATGAGTGTGGCACAAGGACACATGACTGTATTTAAAATGAGATATTTACTATAAATATCAGTGTTTCCTAAGCAATGATCTGAAAAGACTGAGAAACAAGTAAAACAGGTTTGCCAACTTTTATGAACACTGCTTCTTATGCACTCAACTTATTCTACATAGAAATAAATAAAAAGCATGGATTCAAATCCCAGGATATGCAACACGACTTTAGAAAAGGCTTTTGCTCTGGTCTATCCAGAGCACGCACCATCTCCAATTCTTACCGTTAACATATCCGTGTATGGCACAGCCACACTGAGTTTGCCTAGCACTATGATTAGTCTTTTTTCTAATGCTGGTGCCTTTGTAAGTCTTCTACCTGCCTTGTTTGAGCTGCCTATGTCCAATCATTTTTTATATATAACTGAACAGTACAAAATATTTATCTTGTTCAGTTTGAAGCTAAAAATCTGACTGCTTGGGGCGCCTGGGTGGCTCAGTCGTTAAGCGTCTGCCTTCGGCTCAGGTCACGATCCCAGAGTCCTGGGATCGAGCCCCGCATCGGGCTCCCTGCTTGGCGGGGAGCCTGCTTCTCCCTCTCCCACTCCCCCTGCTTGTGTTCCCTCTCTCGCTGTGTCTCTCTCTGTCAAATAAATAAATAAAATCTTTAAAAAATAAAGAAAATAAATAAATAAAAATAAAAATCTGACTGCTTGTGTGAAAATAGTTTGAATGACTTCCTTTGGTTCATAATAAAAACCATCATTTTTAAAAACATACTTTGTGTGAAAGGTTCAAGGTGGATGACTATTAGGACTGGCTAAGATTCTAATGTAGATAACAGTGCTCAAGGCTAAGTGTGCAACTATAATCTCGTCTTCTGGTTTAGGTTTAACATACAAATACAGAGAATGGTTATGAAATTTTCTTGGTATCACTGCGTTTATTTCCCATCTTAAAGTGAAGGCCTGTTATAAATCCTACTGATTCCAGAACCATAACAACATGAAATTGACAGGAACCAAAAAAATATCAGCAAACTTATCAGTCAGTACAGAAATGAACATTTATTTGACAGCACAGCATACATTGGTTCTGAAAAGGTATGAAAGTCAGAATCACACATTAATCACACACTTCTAAACAATTAACAGATGTTCCCTTCTAGACTGCCTCCATATTTGAGGGTAGACCTGGTCCATGTATTTATTGTCTTCATCTCCACAAATCCTGAATATGAGCCACTGCACCACATCTTGCACTCAGGAATGTCCATCACTTTTTCTGCTCTGTGATTACAAGCAACTTAACTTTTCTGAGTCTGTTTTCTCAACTGTAAAATGCACTAATAACAGTTACCCTGAAGGGCTGCTGCAAGGCTGAGATGAGAGCATATATGAAAGTATCTAGATGAGCATCAGTACCACAATTGGTGTTTCACATACACTGTGGTATTTATGAATACTCAGTAATAATGAAAGACATATTTAAATTCAGTGACAAATTCAGAACACCCAAGGACCAAGGTTTGTTTGTGCAAAAACGAAGAATTGATAGACTTTCTTTTTACTGTTTTATAATTAAAAAAATTAGTCTGAATAAATGTCTAAAAGAAATCTTTAAGTAACTATAAAATTTGAAATGATGAGAAAGTATGTGGTCTGTTCCTCAAAGTTTTTTTCTTCTTTCTCAGTATATAAAATACCAGTGTCATAGAATCAATGGCATTTCTTAGCTTTGATGAAATCTAATTTTAAAAGATTAAGAAGTGGGGCACCTGGGTGGCTCAGTCGTTAAGCGTCTGCCTTCGGCTCAGGTCATGATCTCAGGGTCCTGGGATCGAGCCCCACATCGGGCTCCCTGCCCTGCGGGAAGCCTGCTTCTCTCTCTCCCACTCACCCTGCTTGTGTTCCCTCTCTCGCTGTGTCTCTCGCTGTCAAATAAATAAATAAAATCTTAAAAAAAAAAAAAAAAAAAAAGATTAAGAAGTAATATATTTAGGTTAATTTATGTATAATACTGAAAGTGGAAAGGGCCTCCCTAAAGACAGACAACAAAACTCAGAAGCCACAAAATATTACGTAACACTTTTAAATGAACAAAAAAACCATGATGGATAAGGAGGAAATATTTGCAACACATATAACATAGAAAGACAAAAAATGTCCAAAGTATAGTGTCTAGAAAGCAGTAAGAATAAATTAGCAAATCAACAGAAATATGGACAAAGGGTATAAATATGCGATCCAAAAGACAGACAGAAAGAAGGGAGAGGGGAGGAAAGGACAGAGAAAGAGGGAAGCCAATAAAGATATGGAAATATGTTAACTTCCCCTTTAGACAAAGGAATGCAAATAGGAGGTACTATGCTCCAACTCTGATCCGCAAAACTGATTGACGGCCCTCTGGTAAGGATGTGAGAAGACAGGCATTCTCTTGTACTGCTAATGCAAGTATGAACTGGCACAGACTCTTTGAGATTAATTTAGCAGGATCTCTAAGTATTTTAAACAGACATCCTCCTTGACACAGCAATTATACAAGTTGTCCTGTACAAACAGTTACACTAGGCATCAAAATATTGGCATTTTGCAGAACTGTCTATCATAGTGAAATATTGGAGCAACCTATGGGTGGGTCTACCAATGGGGAAGTAAACATGTTATGGCACATTTATATATGGAACTAAAAATTAGTGATGCAAAGACATGAAAAGTTCTCTAAAAGGCATGAAAAAGTACACACTATATATAGTATGATTCCATGATGTTAGAAATCCCACCCATGCCAGTAGGGTGTACGTGTGTGAAAACACGGAAGGAATTTGGAAGGATGCGCACTGCTCACAATTTAGAGTGTAACAGAGAAGATGATGTGCCATGTAAGACAGCAAAGGGGTACCTGCACATTTTACTCTAAATATTACAGAACCAAGGGCCAAACATTTTAGAGTTATCTGAAAACAAAAAATTTGACCATACCCAGTCCCCAAACTCTATTTCTCATTCATACTGATAACTTCACTTAAAAGTGATGCCATATTCTGGTGACCATGGAATCTTTCTGTGCTACTGACCACACACTGACAATACTTTTAAGCAAATGACTGTTAAATATAAACTGAGCACCCAAAACAAAAAATTTCATATGCAAGCTATAGACTAAGGAAAACTTAGAAGGTCCAAATGAAGACAAATGTATACCTTTGGGGGGACCTTTTATACTTTTTCAAAAAAACCCTACAAGATTCCCCCCTGGGGAATTTGGACTCTTAAAATTTGCATGGAGAACAAGTAGCAAAAGGAACTTTCTTAAACTTAAAAACAAAACCAACAGCTCAAACCCTGTCTTTAGATATTTTTACGCAGTAGGACAAATACTGAACATAGCTTAATAGTCTTTAAAGAATCACTTTGAAATAAGCAAGGAAAAGGTCAGAACTTTTAAGCCAGTTATAATTACGTCTGGTTATAGTCCCAAGACAGTTAAGTAGTTGAACAGGTTCTACAGCTAAGATTGGATTCATGGAACACTTTTACTTAGCCTCATAGGAATAACATGTATTAAATTATAAAAATACCCTTGGGACTGGTTCTTTTCCATAAAATTAAAGGAAGTTAAGGCTGATATAAAAAAGTAATCCTAATTTATACACATATAAAAATCCTAAATGTGAAACTGCTGCTGGTTTCATAATAGACTGGCAGTTTTATGAAGAATTAAAAGTTATTAAAAAAAAAAAAAGAAAAACCCTATGTGTCATTTTAATCCAGAATTTGATACTAGCAAATTTTAGCTTAAAAAAATATCTCAATATGCTTTAACAATAAAGAAATTATATAGTTGCTTATTATAATTTTGCATAAGATTTTGCACTGAATAACACTCTGACCTTTATCAAAAAGTAGAATCACTGTTTAAAAAAACAAATAAACAGAACTAAAGGAAAGCTCTCATGTATCACAGATTCTACATTTTAACTGACTTTTTTTGATTGGTTTGGAACCCTACATTTCTACTACAGGGAATCAATGAGATAAGAAAAGGTATAATGAAAGAAAAGTTAAATAATTTATGCCAAAGCTTAGCAAATAATTATGTGATGTATCAAATCTTCACACCTGACAGAAAATAGTTCAAGTTTAAATATTTATTTATTTATTTATTTATTTAGAGAACAAGCGTGCTTGAGCTCAAGCAAGCGAACTGGAAGGGCAGAGGGAAAAGGAGAAAGAATCTTAAGCAGGCTCCATGCCCAGAAAGGGCTGGATCCCACAACCCTGAGATCATGACCTGAGCCAAGATCAAGAATCAGACGCTTAACCAACTGAGCCACTCAGGTGCCCTGAAAATAGCTCAATTTCAGATCATATCCATCCAAATTTATCAAAGACATCCAACTTTATATTATATTCTCTACCAATCAATAAATGGCAACTGGTAAATAAGGGGGAGAAATGGGGACATTTTAACATTTATTTAGATTCTGTAACATTTAATACTTATAAGTACATGTTCATCAGAAAAAAAATTATTTTACATTTCCAATAAATATATAGTGCTTAAAGAAATCAAAGCATGTGTTTTCCTGTAAGGGTCGGGGACAGCTCAGAATAACTTGGAATGTTTCACTGTATTAACTGAAACAAGATAAGTACTTAAATCTTAGCTATCTTTCACGTAGAGCTTCTTCTAAGTGACAGAGTGGGGCACAGCTGACAGCCCCTATGAGCAGAGGCCTGTTATATCCTCAGGAAGATACGTGATGTACACATATAGACACATGACCATTAAACAAAAGAAAAAAAACCAATGAATTAAAAAACAGCCTAAACCACAAGATATGCTAAATATTTTTTTAAATCTGAGAATATATAGGGGCGCCTGGGTGGCTCAGTTTGTTGGGCGGCTGCCTTCGGCTCGGGTCATGATCCTGGACTCCCGGGATCGAGTCCCGCATCAGGCTCCCTGCTCGGTGGGGAGTCTGCTTCTCCCTCTGACTCTACCCCTTCTTGTGCTCTCTCTTTCACTCTCTCTCTCTCTCAAATAAAATAAAATTAAAAAAAAAAAAAAAAAAAAAAAAAATAAATCTGAGAATATAAATGAAAAAGTCTATTATTTTATTCACTGAGGTTCAAAGGTGAATTGATGGGGAACTCCCAAATACACCTACTTTGAAAATTACATTTTATAAAATTACCTTTAGATTAGATAATGCAAGGTTCTTCTTGAAGTATTATAAACTATAAAATAATTTAAGCATTTGACAAGTTTCAAAGGAACATGTAGCAACCACTGAAATATGTTTTGCATCCAAGTACATAATAGAACAGCTCTCAGTAACAAATAATGAAAAATTACCCTATTTTATTGAACAAATAAAATATAATTAGACAAACAGCACTCACCTTTTCAAGAACAAGTCTCCATGCTTTAATTTCACATTTTTATTTAATTGTGAATTTCTCATAACAGGTAGACATCTTCCACAGGAGAAGCCTCAAATGTGAATTCTAATTCAGGATTCAGGCATAGACAAGGGTTTACAGACGCTGGCCAAACTGCTAGAATAATGTGTACTTCTTAAGCAATTTTGGTTTTGTGGTTGTTGTTTATTTTGTTTTTTTAACTCACCAAAAAATGAAAAGTTACTGGAATTGAAAAACAATGCTACAGAAAATTTTAAGTAGAGTATTTTCAATAGAAGCATGAAACGTGAGATCATTTAAGCCAACCAAAACATAGTTAGAACTAATTATTAGGTATTAGCTTATCTTTAAATTATTTGAAATGTACGGCACAATTATACTCTGGGAAAAAATAACACATAACAAACATGTTTTTAAAATAATAATAGCTACCATTTATCAAGAGCTTAGTTTAAGTATTATTTTACTGGTATTAACTCATTCAGCCTTGTAACAATCCCATTAGGCAGGTCCTGTCTTAGTTAAGCATACAGAGGCAACTGAGGCACAGGGGGAGTCTTAACTCCCCCACAGTAACACAGCTGGTCAGTGGCAGTCCCAGAATAGGAGTGCAAGAAGCTGGCCTTCAAAACTCTTCGCCACTAAATCAGTGCTGTCAAAGACGCAAACCATTTCTATTAAACCAGAAAGGTGGTGTCATCTTTACTGCTAAAATAAAAACGAGTTATGTCTAATTAGACATAACAGCAATTACTGATTGAACACCTAAAATGTGCTACGTACTATGATCAGGCATTGTAGCTGGTATTAATAACAGTCAACATCTTAGCAATTACTGAGTGCTTAATGTGACAGGCACTGTCCTAAGGAGCCACTTTACATCCGTCGTCTAGATCAATCCTTACAACAGTCCTGTGGAGTGCATGCCATACCTATTTTGCAGATGAGAAAAGCACTGAAGTGTGAAACAGTACCCTACCCTCCTCCAAATCACATAGCAAATTCACTGGTAAAGCCCATGTTTATTAAAGCACACCGCAATGCCTACAGATCTGACCCCAACTACCACATAAGGACATTTTTTTTTTTGTCCTAATACCTAGAGTCTTATCTCATGTTCAAGATGTAACAACATAAAATAAAAGGATAGGACAGTAATTTAAATTTAAATAATTACATTAAAAAATCAAGCCTCTGTGTACTATTGCCAAATCCTACATCGTTGTTAATGGTTGATATTCCAAGTCAGCTGAAGTAAACATCCAGCTCCCAGCCAATCCCTGTATTACAGCTGAGTGTAGGATGTTTACATGAACTGCAACTTGGTTCAAAGCAGGACTTACAAAACCCTTTATTGTGTTTATACTGGTCCTTTACCTGACAGTCAAATTTATATCAAAGTACATACGATGACTTACTTTTTTAAGAAGATAATTTTGTAGAATCTGTTGAAAAAAGAACTGGTACAGTGATCCACAGAAATGAGGCAAGAGTCGGGAGGTATTTTGAGATCAAGTTTAGAATCCAAGGGAAAAGGCAGAAGTGATATTCTTTTCACTGAAATAATTTATGGCAATATATGCAGACATCCTGTAAATGTTCCAGATCTAAATGTGGCTGATTTTACAGCCTCTCATCTTCCTATACCCCTCTCTTCAAAACAAGTGAACTTGCATTTATAGGAACCCATTTAGTGGCCAGTATGATGCCTTAATCACCCATTCTTCCTCATTAAGAATATTCCCATTTGGGGTAAAAGACAAAATGAATAAAACAACTCTGAGGAGCTCAAAGCTTAGCTGTAGTCTTTCTTGTCCTCATTTTTCATTTCTCTTCCCCTCCCCTGCGCCTCTCTGCATCTCCCCCACATTCATAATTCAGACAATTTCACTGCAGGAACATCTTTCCCACATTCTCAGATCTCTTTCTACCTTGCGCCGTCCTAAGTGTTAAGTTACCCGACAGAAATCCCTTTTCCTCTTTCTGCATTCCTCTGATTAAACTAATATTACCACAAATGCCTCTACTAAGCATAACAAGTGGCCTTATCGATACACTTGCATCAAAGAAGAGGAAATCCTCAAATTTGGAAGTAAAATTAAATATAAGAACCACTGCTGGCAAACTAAAAATCTTTGGAATTTTACAGGCATCCGAGGACCTTCCAGAACCTCCTAAGTCTCTACATGGCCTGGCCTCTTGTCCCCTTTGGGCTACTTTTCGTGGAGTATCAGGTCTCAAGATTAAACACACACACACACACACACACACACACACACACACACACACCCTTTATTTTTTCTAAGAGTACTGTTTTTGTTTCAACTACTCTTACTGCAACAAAATTTTTCTTCTGCTTTTCTTTGCAAATATATTCACATAGTGGTTTTTGGGCTAGCCAATTAATATGATACTTTCTCGGGAGGAAAAATGGGTCTCAGGTTTCTAGCAAACCTTTTTAAAATCAAATTTTTGGATTACAACATGTTTTTAAGTTGGGGATTTAATTTTTTTTTTTTTAAATTCAGTTGTTAAATGTGCAAATTCCAAAAAGGGAAAAGAATGTAAGATGAGCCCCATAGTTCTGAAAGCATGGACCCAGAACAGAGGCATCAGTAGCACCTGGGAATTTAGGGGGAAAATGCACATTCTTAAGCCCCACCCCAGACCTCCTGAGTCAGAAACTCTTGCAGGGCCCAGCAATCTGTGCTTCAATTAATAAATTCTCCGAGTAATTCTGATACACACTAGTATTTGAAAACCAGTAGACTAATTATTTCACTAAATATGTTAGAAAGTCAAAGCAAAGACAGCAGTGAATGTCAAATTATTTGGAAGTTTGTAATATGCTACAGATAAGAAAAAGCCAACATCGAAACAAGTATCATATGTCCACACATAATTAACCGAACTTGGGAAATCATGCTAGAGACTATTTGAAACAGCATAATTTTAAAAAATAATTAAGCTCAGACTGATACTCAAACTTAAAAAAAAAGTCCTGAATACATGCAACAGGTAGAAGCACACTCACTCAGTGAATGAGGTTTTAATCAGAGGAGTGAAAGGGAGCTGGAGTCCGGAGGTGCTACATGCAATGAGGAAGGCATGTCGGGAATTCAAGTTTACCATACACTTCTGGGTCACCCCAAGCCTGTGACTTGAGCTGGAAGGGACTCAGGTATTAAGACCAATGAGGATCCATCCAACAATGTGATGTTAACAAAGAATATCTGTACATAATAATATCTAACTGGAAATGAACTTGACACAATTTGGTAGTTCTTTGCTTAAGAAAATAATCCCTAACTAATCTCAAAATATTTATTAAGGAAAAACACCTTGTCATTTTCAGAATGGTGTTCAGTAACTTAAAATGTTTTACTTTTGATATTAATTTGATAAAAAAAATCTTAGTTTCTGAGCTTTCTAAGACCTGTCAATAAAGACCACGCACTTCTCCCTAAAAACTAAATCAAAAGCTAGGGAAACAAGTTGTTACAGGTTTACTGGAAAATATTGACAATCTAACATTTTAAGGCATTTGTTCTAAATAATCAATTGCTAAATTTGCAGGCCAGTGGGAGTTTGTGGTTCTTCAAAATTGTTAAAACACGAGGAAGTCATCTGGAAAGGATTAAAAGCCTGTACTCAAGTACACTGAAGCAAGGGCATCCAGAATTAAAGTTGACATGGTCTCCGATCCACCTCATCAGGGCAGAACAATATGGAACACATGTTACGTAACACCGACTGTACCACTAATCCTGCAGCATCAAGGGATAACTGGACTCGCTGGGCAGAGTGTAACAACTCCGCCCTTCTTTTAGCTTGGATCTGGGCTATCATTTTGAAAAACCTTTCACATTCAACTGTGCAAATTATTAAACTAGGCAGTTTCTATCCATTTTACTGAATTTTAAAGCAATAACAAACTTTTTCATAGGAAATAAACAATGTCACCTGGTTTAACAAAATAATCCTATTACCAGAGAACTCCTCCTGCCTTTTCGAGGGAGCACTTCTAGGTCTCTCAGAGATGGCTCTATCCATTTGCAGCTATCTGGAACCTAAAGCTCCCAGTGCGATAAAACAGAGAGTCACAGAATATGCAATAAATCTGCTTCATTAAGAGTTCAGTAGGGATGCCTGATGCATCTAATTGTCAAGCTTGAAAATTATCCTTACAAGTTGCCAAGCTACTTGCATCTGAAGCAACGAACTATCCTCCCTCCCTCCACTCCTGACCAAGTAAGTCTTGTAAACCACCACTCTAACAAAGGAGCCTTTAAAAATAAATGCTGTAGCGTGGATACATCTGGAATAGCCACATTATGACCCAAACTGTCATTTGCTCATCTGGATTAAAAATAAAAGGAAATAGTAGATAGTGCTGCAATAACATAAAATTGTTATTAGAATAATCCGATACATAAACGTTTATGCAGGAACATAGAATTATATAAAGATAGAATGTCCCTGCCCTCAGAAAGCTTGTCGTGCAATCAAAAAATATGTATTTAAAATTAGGTTAGCAAGAACTTTATCTTTTGGCTTAATTATGTACTGAACCTAACACAGTATGCTGTTTAGCAGTTTAATAATAATAAATCATAAAAATACCAATGCTTTATTGAAGAGAAAAATTTCAACAAATGTTTCCCAGTGTCTAATAGACAAATAAAAATAAGAAAACAAATTTTAAAACTCAGAAAAGCAGCTGCTATAAAATTATACACGATCAATTAGTCCACATTGAATGCCCTCTGAGAAAAGCCCCGTATTATTCAGCTCCGTGGGGAAGCCCAAAAAACAGATACAGTACACCTGCTCACAAGGCATCCATACTCTAATGAGGAAAAGGCAAGCGGTAACCTGAAAATACCTGGGAAGACACACTTACTGAAGGAAGACAAGCACAACCACTAGGAAACACTGTGCGCAGGCTCGATGGTCTGCAGCCATGCATGTTTCGGACAGGGGAGCTGTGACGTCACTCGGGGTGAGGTGTGCAGGAAATTAGGGGGGCTGCCAGGACGGAGATAAAGTTCACGCGCACACCTCTTCACTACAGAGAAACTGAGATTTCTAGGTTTACGTTGCAGGGCTGTGGTCGTGGTACCCCTAATCTGCAGAACTCCTAAGGAATTTCTAAGGGAGGAAATCAGTCTGCTGAACTGTGGGAAGTTCAACTCCAGCCTACCTGGAAAGGCAATAAGGAATAACAAGTTCACTGACGGGGTGGAAACCAACCTAAGAACTGCCAGCGGAAGTAGAGTTTTTCACTAACTTCTCTCCGGCCCAGCAGCAGCAGCAGCAGGACCTTGGCTCTGGGGCGCGCGGGCCTGGACCGGCGCAGGGTGTCCTGCCATCAGCGCCGTGGCCCACACTGCCCTCCGCACAGGGGCGCTCTCCCAGACAGCAGTAAACGAAGGGATCTAGACGTTTCTGGCGTCTCCCGTGCACTCACCGGCCTCACCAGTTCCACCTCTTGGCACAATCAAGTGATGTCTGTGAATAGCCGGTAGCAGCAAACATCTGACTGAAAGCTTTGCCATGTCTTACAGCTTCCAGTCGGGGATGTTTACAACAACAGACTTTCTCAACAACAAGTGAGCAGAAGGGACAGACAAGCATGTAGCCTGTCACCTTCTTTATCTAATGATCTACAGGCTCTTTAGTGCTGAATGATGTCCTGTGACATTCTGGGACAAAATAATAAGGTTAATGTTATTAACTAGTTAGCAAGAGAATATGTGGTTCATCAACTGCAGTTCTTCCTAAACAGACTGATTAACAAAGCAGATATACATTATAAATTTAACTCGGTAAATATGCAAAATTAAAGATACTACCCAGTTATCCTACATGAAACTATTTTTCTACTTAATACACGCAAAAATGAGTTTTTCTCTCCCTAAACCTAGAGTTTCGAGATTGTTAAGAAACAACACAGTAGAATGACAATCCTAATCCCCTAATCATCAGAGAGTGACCATACATCCACCCAAACCAGTCTGAATTTATTTATTTATTTTAAGATTTTATTTATTTGACAGAGAGAGAGAGAGAGCACACATAGGCAGAGTGGCAGGAAGAGGGAGAGGGAGAAGCAGGCTCTCCACTGAGCAGGGAGCCGGACGTAGGGCTCGATCCCAGGACCCCAGGATCATGACCCGAGCCGAAGGCAGCCGCTTAACAGACTGAGCCACCCAGGTGCCCCCGAGTCTGAATTTATGAGTGTTGCTCTGGTATTATTATTAAAAGTGACTCCCTTCATTAACAAAAGTGTCCTAATTTAGACTGCCAATACAGTGGGTTTTACTGGCAGTAGATCTACACTGAGTAAGAGTCTAATATTTTTTCCCCTATACCCATTAGAGTTAGGTTAGGGATATACAGTCCATGGAAATAAACAAAGCCAAGTAGAAAATAAGAGGAACAGACCAGACTCATGACCTTGGCTTTGTTTATAAAGCAATACACCAAAACCATTTTGTTTCCCATTCTTTTCCTACTTACCTGAGAGAAGACTAGCAAAATATAGTAAATCTACACCCCACTGAAACCAAGACTTGCTTTATTTAATCTAAAACACATAGAATTATTGTTTCTTAAAAAATATTAAAAAAGTTGAGTCTAAAATTAAGTCACAGTGATTTCCAAGAAATGAGCATACATACATCTATAAGCATGTGTGTGTACATACACACACACCCCCTATAGGATAACTACTGAAAACACCAATATACACGGTAACTACTGAAAATACACTAATTTTCCAATATCAATTTTTTTTGGAGTATGGATTTTTCTGGAGTAAGAGATTTCAGTCACTGATATTTACCCTGTGATAATATTTAAAGGTTGGTCTGTAATAGTTTTTGTTTGTCTAAATATTATAAATAGCTCTTACCTATTACAGAATATAGAAATAATGAGGAAAGTGCATGTGGTCTCTATGGATACAAGATGACCTTCATTGTTTCTGAAGACAAATACTTAAAAAAATCCAGTGACTATTTACAACAAAGACTATTCAAGCTGTTCTACAATTGAAAAACTGCAGATTTAAATTAGAAAAAAAGAGTTATTTCATGCCTAGGTAGGCACAGGATACTTGACTAATTAGGATGCTGCACATTAAGTTGCAATGAACCAGTTATTACCAACTCTCTCCTTCAATTTCCCTCTCTGTTCTCAGTTTAATCTTTTTAGAGGTTGATCACAAGAAAGACACTTTTATCAGAGCTACTATAGTTAACTCATGCATAATACATAGAAACTTTTCTTCAGGGTTATGAGGTAATTCTGTCAAATGCCATACATTTATATAGGATGTATTTTTGAAGACAGCTGAAAAGTAAACATACAGAAGTTGGATAACAAAGTATAAGAAAATCAATTACCAAATACATTTTAGACACCATCTTTACTTATAAAATCTGTATTTCATATATGTTCTTTACTTTTGTTCTTTTATTCATAATCAAACACACAGTGGGGCGCCTGGGTGGCTCAGCCGCTTAAGCGTCCGACTCCTGGTTTCGGCTCGGGTCCTGATCTCAGTGTCCTGCGACTGGGCCCTGTGTCGGGCTCCCACTCAGTGGGAGTCTGCTTGAGATTCTCTCTCCCTCTCCCTCTGCTTCTGCCCCTCCTCCAACTCATGCTTTCTCTCTCTCTCAAATAAATCTTAAAAACTAACAAAAAAGCACACACAGTAAGCTGTGGCTAAAGGTTTACCATTTTTGACTTGATTTCCATCTTTGTCACAAACATTATTTAAAGTATTTGAGAATTACACTTCTTATTACCACTTTTCTGTTTGCAAATACTTATAAAAATGGGCAAAATATACATTACATACATACAAACAAGTTATTTTAACCTTCAGAAGTTATCCACTTATATCTAATTTAAAGTATTGTTTTCAAAAATAGGAAATCAGGGCACCTGGGTGGCTCAGTAGATTAAGTGTCTGTCTTTGGCTCAGGTCATGATCCTGGAGTTCCAGGATGGAGCCCACTGGGCTCCCTGCTCAGTGGGGATTCTGCTTCTTCTCCCTCTGACCCTCCCCCTTCCCATGCTCTCTTTCACTCTCTCTCAAATAAATAAAATCTTTTTAAAAAAAGGTAGGAAATCTACTTAATGCTATACTTGAGAAAGAGAATCCTCTTCTAAAAGATAAGAGGTATAAATGACTCTCCTACTAACTTATCTTTTCACAAAGTCTGCTTACATTGTTTCCTTGAAGATCTCTCATCTGTTCAATCAAATCTTTATACTTCCCCCGACACACTAGCTGTGTGACCTTGAGTAAGTCACAACCACTCAGAATCAGTTTCCTAATCTGTAAAATAACAAAACCTTGTAACATGCAATTAAAAATAACTGAGTGGTTGTGAAGATTAAATAAATAAAATTATAGGAGTATAAGAGTATATTTGAAATAATAAAGCACTACATGACATTAATAGTGTTTACAGGTTTGCACTCACACTTTCTTGAAAACCTTCCCCCTGAAAGCAAAAGTCTCCATCTGAAAGACCTGACAACTGTGAGGGTGTGTGAATACAGAGTTCTACAGAATTTTCCTTGACATGGCATTAACTAATGCAGGCAAAAACAAGCAAGCAAATAAACAAAAACAAACCACTGGCTTCATTCCCACCAAATAGACTGACTGGGCCCATCTATAAGTGATGATATAATGACAATAATAGTAGAAACACTATTCTTTGTTTTTACTTTTCAGTTAAGAAAACCTTATTTAAAATGTTAATTTAAATAACATTTTAAGAATTACTGTGTAAACTAAGTCATAACCAAACTCACACTTACCTGCTCAAGTGCAAAAAAATAATTTAGTCGAACAGTTGCATTAGTTACAATTAGTTTAAAGACTCAAAAGGTCTTCTCTTTCATTGATAAGTATTATCAAAAATCCCTGTGATATGTGAATAGGTTTCAAAGCAATTGGAACATTCTTACAGCAAGTTCGTATCAATGTGCATCTGCAAATTAAAAATCATTTGCAGACGCACCCACAAGGTCCGACTGCTCACTCTGTAGCTAACTGAAGGTCACTAAACGGGCACAGCAGCCACAAGTGAACCAAGCGTATCCAACATATGTGGAGTTGGACTGCAGACTTCTCCAGAGCTGGGCAACTCAGACTAGCCTCCACTGCTTCCCACTCCCGTTTCTGGCCACTGGCACCACTTGGGGCTGTGCCGGCTCCTCGGGCACCGGGACACACCTTCCCCAGCAGCTCCATGGCCCCCTCACCCACAGCGGGCAGTGGCACACTCTGAGGCGGCTGCTGAAGTCGATACGCAGGGCACAGCACATCTTCTTGCCTGTACTCAGCACGTCCCGGATCATTACGCAGAGACCTCAGACTCCAATTACTCTTAGTGGAGCCCTGGATGAGCCAGGCTTCCACTTGGCCATCACAAAGGGGGAAAACACCCATAGGCACTTCTCAACCAACCAGTAACCTTTTACAGGCACACCTTTTGGGAAGTCTTGGCCTGGAGAATTATGGAATGATTAGCTGTTTCAGGCACTGATCTAGGTGTTGGGGGAGAGTGGTGAATAAAGCCAGTAAGATACCTATTCTCCTAGAAATGACAATCTAAAGGAAGCTACAGGTTGGATGAGGTGGTGAAAGGAATTTAGAAGAACCAATGATGATTTTTAAGGCAAAAACCAAGACTGGATCCCTGTTTCAAGATGACACTGCTAGTGGTACAGATGAAGAGCTGAAGGGCAGGGGCGGGGAGGTGGTAAGGGACTGATGAGAAGGCTGTTGTAGTGGTCAGATCATGAAGGCCTGCTTCAGATGATGAGGACTTTTAAAAAAGGTATAGATAAGAGACTTACTTAAAGGTAGAAATCTTCACAGTTTCTTATGTTAATGGTTTGATGACAAATCCTGAATGGTTTTGTTTTTTATTTTTCAATCTCTGGCATTTGTTCTCATATCGTGTTCTTTTTTTCTTAAAAGCCTGGATGGAACTGGAGGGTATTATGCTGAGTGAAATAAGTCAATCAGAGAAAGACATGTATCATATGACCTCATTGATATGAGGAATTCTTAATCTCAGGACACAAACTGAGGGTTGCTGGAATGGTGGGGGGTGGGAGGGATGGGGAGGCTGGGTGATAGACACTGGGGAGGGTATGTGCTATGGTGAGTGCTGTGAATTGTGCAAGACTCTTGAATCACAGATCTCTACCTCTGAAACAAATAATACATTATATGTTAAAAAAAAGAAGAAGAAGAAGAAGAAGAAGAAGAAGAAGAAGAAGAAGAAGAAGAAGGAGAAGAAGAAGAAGATAGCAGGAGGGGAAGAACGAAGGGGGGGAATCGGAGGGGGAGACGAACCATGAGACTATGGACTCTGAGAAACAAACTGAGGGTTTGGGGGGTGGGGGGATGGGTTAGCCTGGTGATGGGTATTAAAGAGGGCACGTATTGAATGGAGCACTGGGTGTTATACGCAAACAATGAATCATGGAACACTACATCAAAAACTAATGAGGTAATGTATGGGGATTAACATAACATGATAAAATTTAAAAAAAAAGGGCAGAGAGAAGGATCCATTCTAGGGAAAGATCCTGGTTGCCAAGATTCTAGTTCATTTATGTCTTATTGTAGTTTTATAAAGGCTAGCACCTGAGTTGTTGGCTGTATCTATAATTAATAATAAGAAAAATAAAAACTTTAGCAACCAAAATACTGTCGTTCTGTTCAGAAAAAGTAAGTACTTTCAAATGCCGGGGGAAACGCATTCAGAAAGCACTGGCATGCACATTTCTATCTTTTGAAAGGACTAGCATACACAGTATCCAGAGTCGCTCACTGTGACAAAATGATCACGTGCATCCCTAATACCGTAATTCTGTTAACGTTTAGAACGCCAACCGCGGAGCCTTCACCCTTTAAATTTTTTTTTTTAATCCTCTTCCGATAGTCTCTTAGGAAGGCAGTATTGGATAATAATAAAGAATGTGAGAGCTCTACAATCAGACAGAACTGGGCCAAGATTTAACTTCGTGACTCTGGGAAAGTGACTTTACTTTTCTGTGGCTACTTTCCCATCTGTAAAATGAGAATTGAAAGTATCTATCCTGTAGGGTTATTGTGAAGACTGACTGAGATAATGTAACGTTCCCCAAATGCAGAGCTCGGGGGTAGGCACACAGCTAATATGCAATAAATGGAAGGAGAAAAGAAGAGAAACAGATTCTTTACCTCCTCTTCCATTTTGTTCACACAGCTTTTCCCATGTTCAATTCTTTCTATTTCCCTTTTATGAATCCTGTTTATCCACCAAGGCCTAGTTCAAATGCCAAATTCCCTGTGAAAACTTGACCAATAAAAGCAGCCACTTAAATATATTATAGCCGTGCATCAATAATAACTGTTAACATGCATCCGGTGCTTATTGTGTTTGTGGCAGTGTTCTTAGTGAGCCATGTGCATTAACACATCTAATCCTCCTAACGCCCCGTTAGGTAGGTACTGGTATTATTCTGTTTCGTAAATGAGGAGTATGAGACAGAAAGCAGTCTGCCCAGAACCACACAGTAGCTGATGGGCCGGGCTCTGAACCCTGCAGCCTGGCTCCAGAGCCCGTTGTCACCCATGCCACAGGCCTCCTCTGTCAAGTAAGATGAGTAATAATTGCAGACACCTTCGGAGAGCTGACAGTTTTATATTTAGTACAGCTGGAGATGTTTTCTACACAAGCTAAAATCATTCATGATAGATAGCTTTATTTACCTTCCACAGAAAATGCCTCTATAGTTCAGTTTCTCAGTCTACACAAAATAAAGGCAGGAGGACACAGTTATGCAAACAACTTGGTTTTATCATTTTTAGACTGCTAACTTCAGTCCAATTTTTTAGTTCACATGTCTAAAATTCTACCTCTCTTCCTCATAAGGTCTGGGAGATAATGGAGATGGATAATTTTATCCTCATATGACCCAAGAGATGGAGAATGCCTGATCACCTACTATAATAGACTGTCAAAACTGCCTATTTTCTAATATTCTGTGAAAACATAATACAGTCATCAGGAATTATCATCTAATATTCTTGCCAATGTATATTTGCAGGTTTTGATTTCACACACACACACAATGTCACAGATATTTCTCGTAGATAGAAGATACTGATATTCTTCTTCAAACTACGGCAGGCTCAGGGGTATGGAACTCCATCTTATTACCAAACAAACAAACCCTGCAAATATGACCATTCTTCATGTGGGAGACAAAAAGTTACTATTTTCCCTTTTTAATCAAACTTTATAATACAGAATCAAGGGTAAGAATAAAACATACCTGCCCACGGGACAGTGTTTGGGTTATATAGAAAATTATAAGCTCTTGAAAGAGAAAGGCTTAAAAGGAAACTACTGTTCCTCCTTTAATTACAGCAGTGCTATTTTATTTACCTGTTCTCTCAATGCATTTTGGGGGCTTTAAGATTCAGAACATGTTAGAACATCAATAATGAACTTCATGTGCTAGTTTTCTTAGGAATGGCCACCCCATCTCCCAAATATAGTAAAAAGGTAAATGAGTCAAAATAAACAAAAAATCGATGTTTCTATTTCCTTTAAAAATTTTTCAAAATTAAGAATTAATGAAATCTGCTCACTTGAGAGGAGAAATACAAGATCAAGTACTCTTAAATTCATCTCTAAATGGGTTTCTATTCAAAATAAGACATGCTGCTGTCATGGTGGCTTATCACTGGCCATGGGTACATCCTGAGGTCTCAGTGCTCTCAAGTGGCAGGAGCAGAGCTGTCAAGACAAGTCTTACTGGTCAGATATCGTCTGACATATGGCCTTCAAATTGGCTTAAGTTTAGCCCAGGGCTATGGCTGGGCGGCAAAAGAGCACAGGAAAGGCCAAATAGCAGAGGCAACATAGTATATACTACACAAGGGGTCAGGCACTCAATCATGCAGGTAAACAGACTCCGAACTAAAGAGTCACTCAACAGACACGCACATCACTTACACCCACAACACACTACGCTTGTCTTATAGTGGCATTTAATGTATATGGTAACCGTTTGTTTACTTGTCTGTTTCCATACTAAGAGAGGGCCTGTCTGATTCATCTCAATTTCCTCAATCCAGGGGTAAGTATAAAAAAGCATAGATGTAAAATAAATAAGCAACAGCAAATGTAAAGCAAACTGATGTCACAGTCTTTTCCCTGGTTCCATATTTGGCCTCAAGAATCTCTCATCCTGCAACTGGGGGATAATAAAAACCAGGCTTATTTTAAATTTTATTTTATGTGTTTACATGTGACCCATTTAACCTTTCTGGATCTAAACTGCCTCCTCTATGAAAGGAATTAAGATTAAATAATTCTTAAGGTCCATTCAGCTCAACAATTCCATGATTCTATGATGAAATCATATATAAAAGATCTGTTAATATTTATCAAATGCTTCCATGTGGTCAGTAATTATGCTCATACCTGAAACTAAAGTTGTGCTCTTTACAGTTGCTAGTCAACTGCCACACGTACTTATAAAAGAAAAAAAAATCCAGAAAACACTATTTTTGAAAATACACACAAGTGCATAAAAAATCTTAGTGAAATTTAAAAGATTTAAATAGTATTTGCTTTAGATAACACAGACTTGGCTTTGATAGAATCTGGTTAGGATTTTTATATCAGGAAAAATAAGTAGTTTAATGTTTCTTGGGCAATGAGAAATCCAAGTGACGCTAATGTATATAGCTGAGTCAGCTACATTAATGTTTCCAAAGGTCCATGGAACATTCCCATCCAATATACATGCCACTTTCTTTCTTAAAACCCTCCCGTGGCTTCCCGCTGCACTTAGAATAAAATCCAATCTCCTTACTGTGGCCTGTAACACGCTATACACACTGCCCTGACTTTTCTCTTCTCCAGCAGCATCTCCAGGCTTCTCCCTCAGCAACTCCAATGTGGCAACTCTTCCCCACTTTAGAGGCTGTGCACTCACTCTTCTCTCTGCCAGACACGTTTCCATGTAGATCACATACCTGGTTCCTTCGAATCCTTCTGGGGTTTCTACTGAAACACCACGCCCTCCAATAGGTCTTCCCCGCCGGCCTTCTCAGAAGTGGGCTCCCCGCCCCAGGAATTCTTTGTCACATCTCCTTCATTTTCTTCATAGCTCTTATCACAACCTGAAATTATTTGGTTTGTTTATTCCTTTACTTGTTTGCGGCCTGCCTCTCCTGTCATAACCTGCCAGGAAAGAAGCTTTAAAAGAGCAGGAACCTTACTTATCTTTTTTACTCCTATAATTCTAGAGCTTGGAACAGTGCTTTTGTTTTTTTGTGGAGAAAGTGACAAAATTATTGCTTCAAAACAGGAATAGTAATCCTGCCTGAATTTCTAGCCTGCTGGCGCAGGCTACAGACTTTGGACTCAGGACCGCAACATCAACTCTCTTGCCTGAGGTTCCAGCCTACTGGCCTAGCCTGTGGATTTCGGACTTGCTAACTCCCACAATCGTGTGATCTGATTTCTTAAAATCTCTCACTCTACACACACACACACACACACACACACACACACCCCTACACCTACCATATGATTGGTTCATCCACTCCACTCTTCGGTATTTACCCAAGAGAAATGAAGGCATACATCCATCCAAAGACATGTATGTGGATGTTCATGGCAGTTCTATTTTTAACAGTCAAAAACTAGAAATAACCCAGTATCGACTGAGAGGTGAATGGACACAGAAACTCCACTATATCCATACAACGGAATTCTACTTAGCAATAAAAAAGGAATAAACTATCGATGCATGGTACAACGTGGATAAATCTCAAAATAATCATGCTGGGGAAAGAAGGTAGACCAAAAAAGAGTATAAACTTTATTCTAGGACATGCCAATGAATATAAGTGAAGTAAAACAAATAGTGGTTGCCTGGAGAGAAATAGGGGACATTACTAAGAGACTTCTGGGGGTGATGGATATGTTCAGTATCTTGAATGTGATTTTTTTTTTTTTTTAAGATTTTATTTATTTGACAGAGAGATCATAAGCAGACGTAGCAGCAAGCAGAGGGAGAGGGAGAGAAGCAGGCTCCCCACTGAGCAGGGAGCCTGATGCGGGACTTGATCCCAGGACCCTGGGATCAGGACCTGAGCTGAAGGCAGACCGACTGAGCCACCCAGGCATCCCAATGGTGATGGTTTTATAGGCATACGTATATGTCAAGGCTTATCAGACTGTACATTTTCAATATGTGCAATTTACTGTGTTAACAATTTATATCTCAATAAAGTTGTTTTAAAAAGGTAGACATTTGTTAGAAGCCCTAAGGAAAACTTTAAAGACTTAAAGAATAACAAAGGCAGGTTTCCTTACTTGGGATCAATTGTCTACAGATAACCTAAAAGACTGCTTCATTCCCATCTTGAGTCAGCCTTTTTAAAGAAGAAGAATGATCTTTAATCTGGGAAGGGTAAAAAAGGATTAAGGGGAAAAAAAAGAAAAAAAGTAACTGAAGCCCAAAATAAAAAGGAGACAGAAAAAGAAGAAGGAATTGCTTTAAATTTGTATTTATAGATCAAGAAAAATCGTATCCTAAGACATTAAATATATCTCCAAGTTTGGTAACTTCTAAGGAATCATAAAGAAATACCATGAAGATACATGTAGAATTCATGCAAAATTCTAGAACAGATTTTTTTTAAAAATATGATAAATAAGTAGCCAGCTTCTGTAACATATTTGCTCCTGGTCCTCAACCCTTTCCAATGATTCCTTCTTGGATTCCCTTCTGGGTTCTCATCCCACCTGTCCCTTATATCCTGGCACTCTGCAGATCCTTGTTTGACTTCCATTCTCATCCCACAACAGGGCTTATAACCTTCCAAGGGAATCACGATTCCCTTTGAGAATGTGATGAACGCTACACCTCACAACAATGTATATTCACATAAAATTTTACATATAATTATTTCAAGGATTTCAAGTACTCCCCTGAACCCTGGGCATATATTCCTTAGCTTCTCACGGTGAGGAAATTCTTCGCAGAATCCCAGCCTGGGCTTTGTCTCTCTAATATCCCCATGCAAAGTGAGATGTACGCATAGCTGTGGTAACGGGAAATCTGAATGCTCACAAACATAACTGACATGGAACCTAGGACCTCGTATTTTTCTGGATATGTTGGTGAAACAGTTCAACTAGGTAGATTCTTAGGTTACCTAGTGAATGCTGATTAATAAATTTATGAAAGAAGTTTCTGCTGACTTTCTGTAGAAGCCCATCCTCTTACACTTTTTTTTTTTTTTTTTTTTTACAAAAGGTGATTTGAATGAGGATTTAGAAAACCATGCTGATCAAATTTTGAATGATAAGAAGTTTTAACAGTGAGGAGCTGGATCACAGACCCAGTCAACACATTGACTGATTCAGCCTAGGGGTCAGGTGAAGGTCGGCAGAGTCCCAACTTCAAAGTCCTTTCCATACGTATATTCTCCTTTTCCCCAACTACCAATAACCTGTGGACATTGAATGCATTCACCAAAACTGCACTCTCCTTGAGGACAAGGCCTACATCTTCTTCCGTGTCTTATCTAGTACCTCGAATGATGTTTAGCATCACACTGCGTTTGGGATGTGTTATGTTACAGTGTTAACAAATGACTCCAAAATCATGGTGCCTACAACACAAGGGTTTATTTCTCAGTTATGTTAATAATTTCTGTCATGGATCGGCTTCAGCTCTGCTCCATCATTCTGGGACCCAATCTGAAGGCGCCATCATTCTGGGACTGGCTCTAGCTAAGGGATACTGGTTCCATGACAGGAAAAAAAGCCACTGGCAAAACCACAAGATGGAATTTAAAACATCTGCTCAAACAAGGAACATGTCACCTCCTCTCACATTTTATTGGTCAAGGAAAGCCAAGTGTCCAAACCTGATGTCAACAAAGGGGAAATATAATCCTCTTACAGAGGGGACCCTCGTAAAGAAAGGCAACAAATTCTTTTTAACAATAGAGCAATCCACCACAGTGCCTTACCAATACAAAGTGCTCAGCAACTGGCAGTAATTATTTATGTGCCAGGCCACAAACACCGGCGGGCAGAGACCGTCCTCTGTCTGGTTCACTGACGCACCAGCACCACAGAGTGCTGGCCACATAGTAAAGGGCATGTTAAATGCTTACTAAGTGAGCAGTGATAAGAAGATGAGCGTGGGGTCTGTTATCAAAAAACCAGTGACATAGTCCCACATCTGCCAATTCTTGATTTAGTGGAAAGTCATTCTCTCTTCTGATTCTTGGGGGTTGTGGTGAAGATTAAATTAAAATATATGTGAAAGCACCATGAAAACTGTGCTGTTTTATAGAAATGTTAGCTCAAATCTCCAGATAGTCAAATGGGATGAAATCTGAAAAAGACAAATTCATTTAAACTTTTATGGTAATGCCAAGACCTCATATCCTGCATTTACTTTCAAAGATCCAACTGGCAAATAAAGAATGAGAAAGATTAGACTTAAAGCAGCCCACGTGAGAAGGAGACAAGGTTTTAGTTGACCAGAAGCTCAATATGATCAAAGAGTAATGTGGCTGCCAAAAAATGTAATGCAACTTTCAGCCTGCATTAATAGAAGTACAGTATCCAGATAATAGCTTCATTGTATTCAGTGATGGCCAGATCACATCTGAGGCAGTTGGTTCAGTTCTGGCCACTGTATTTGAAGAGGTATACTGATGACCAGACTTTGTCATGAGTTAGCGATGTGGATGGAGAAAGTTCTGTAAACCATGTCATGTGCATGTCTTTTGAGAATTAGCTTTTTCCCCCTCATTGTGGAAAAAAAAATGATTCAAGTAGGATTTAATAGTCGTTTTCAAATACTTGAAGATTTATTGTGTGTAAGAATTTATTGTGTGTTTCACATACATAGCCCTAGAATGCCAAGGATCAGTAAGTGAAAATTAGATGAGAAATAGACTGAGATCAATGAGAAGTTCTTTCCAACAATTAGAAACCTTCTAAAACAAGGAAGGGCGGAGGACAGCATGGGGGAGATGCTATTGAGAAGAAAGAACTGGGAAAGTCATACAAACCTAGCGCACTCCTCTAAGGTAACCCAGCATATCTGAGGCATTTGAAAACGCCCAAATAGTATTTCTCTTTTCTGACATAATAATAATAATATTAATACTAATAGTGACAATGAGGAACAAGAACTGAGGTAGGAAGTAAAACAAGAAGTTGTTTGGCCTAACAAACACAGAAAGGCATGCTGTTGAAGGGAAATGAAATTTCAAGGCCAGATAACATTAAACACGAACACAGTGTCCTGGTTTGTACAGAGGAAATAGGCTTAGTCAAAATTGTATTTATTCTAGAAGTTGTTTTTCTTAGCATGACCTACCTGCTATAATTTTCAGGGAGGTGCAAAAAATATTTTAAAAGTTCCTCCAATGGCACTTAAGCAAAAATTGGCTAATATTAGACTAGTGTTCTGATCACAAGATGATACTAAGTGTATCGATCAATTCGTATAAGCACTCACATTTCTCATGGCAGACTGTCACACTGCACACCACTGGCATTTTAAAAATGGTCCTTGCACTTACTTTGTTTCCTCATTCTCCTCAAAATCCAGCACTTTTCCACTCTCATTCCAGCGTTCATTCCCACGTCTTCCCTTCACCCTCTGGTCTGGCTAGCCGGTCATTAAGCAGCATATAAAGATGAATGCCTGATTTATCTTTACACCATAGTTCCTCATCTGCAAGTCACACACAGTTAGCAGCGAACACTCAACACTGCTTGTTAAATTCCTTCCTTTAATGAAACAGTTTTTAAAAGTTACCCATTATGTCTTGTGACACGGAAGAAAGAAAGTCAAAGGAGGCTGTAAGGACAAGCTGGCTATTATTTGTTATAAGAATAACCCACTCTTTACAAAGTAGTATCTTGGAATACAATTTTCTTCTTCCCTTAACATTTTCTTTGCATCCTAAATGGGCTATTTAACAGGATTTTATAGTACACAGGATTTTCATAGAACACAGTACTGACACAAATGACTGACATCCTACTGATTTCCCTCACTGTAGGAAGTAAATGTAAAGAATGAGAAAAAAACAGGTTCACTGACTAATTAAAGTAAATGTGTATGTACCTTTCTGGAATAAATGTAAATTCGGATTTTAAACAATCTATTATTCCAAGCCAAAATAGTAAAGGAAAATGTAAAAAAGGAAAAAAGCTGAACACATATCCTCTACTAAAGGAGTGTGAAACTTTAGGACTTATTTGGTACAGGTTAAGGCTTATTTAAGAACTTGTCGCTGGATTCTTATGCTTGTCATTTCTCTCCCTCCTCTCTTGTGGGCACTACCAAGAATTGCACAGGTCATGGGAACACAATGCTCTGCTGCAGAAATCAGGAGAACATAGTTTCAAATCTCCCATGTCCATCCATCTGACAGAAACAGTCTACACTCCACTGGGAGACCAGAGAATGAGTCAGTAAGGGGATAAAACAGTTGCTAGGTGAAAGATATAGCTAACTAAAAATGTTGTTTCTTTTCAATTAGATATTCACATATTAAAGGAATTATTTTTAAATGATGCACAACAAACATTCACTTGTTTAAACAAGAAGCCACTAGAAATCAAGTAGAGCTAACATTTATTGAGTGTTTTCTGGGTGGTAGGCATTCCCTTGCGTGCTCAACATACATTAGCTCACATATATACTTCATCATAGCCATATAAAGCAGTATTCTCAATATCCTCATTTTATAGATAAGAAAAAGGAGGCACAGAATGGTTAAGTAACTTGCAGAAGATCACACAGTATTGACAGGCAGGAAAGGGGTATGAATTTAGGCAGGGCAGCTCCAGGGCCCACTTTTAACCTCTATGAGCAGGCATCAATATATTATATACTTTGACATATGAAGGTCTTGAATCTATTTGCTTTAGTCACATTTGAAGAAATTTTTTCATGGGCAATCAGGACTGTATAAAATTTATAAAATCTTATTTATTTATTTAGATTTTTATTTACTTGACAAAGAGAGAGAGAGAGAGAGTATGAGCAGGGGGAGCAGCAGGCAGAGGGAGAAGCTGGCTCCCCGATGAGCAGGGAGCCCGATGCGGGACTGAGACTCCAGGATCATGACCTGAGCCGAAGGCAGTCGCTTAACCAACTGAGCCACCCAGGCATTGTAAAATTTATAAAATTTATAAAATCATTCTTACAATGCTTTCACAACCAACTTTAAGGATTAGATAACTAAATCCAATACAATGCTTCATTTAAGACACTAGAACTTAATCTCATCTTTTGGCTTTATTATACTCCATGATAAGTGCAACTGGGTGCCTTTGACATACTTAGCCTGACACTACGTCATTAAAAATACTTTGCAGAGACTAGATCTGGGATGTTTTATTCACATGAGTGTGCATTAAACTAATTCTACTACTTCTCAAATTCTAAATGCAATTATTCAACAGGCATTTGAATACTTAATGAACACCAAGTAGTACGGATACAAAGATAAAATTAGATGGGCTCTGTTCTCAAGGGAGCCCACAGTTACAAAACAATGAAATAAATGCTTCTTTGGAGCTGTGACCAAATTCCAAGGGAGCAGAATCCTGCCTAGCATGGTAAGAATGACGGCAGCTCCCTGTGCAAAGGCATGGAGATGTAAGAGAACATTTTCCTCTCAGGGAATATCAAGCAATTTAAGTAGGACTAGAATGAAGGGTGTACATTGAAAGCGAGAGAAAGAGTGAGAAGAGATGAAGAATGAAGCTGGCGCTAGATAAAGAAAAGTCTTCAAGGGCGCCTGAGTGGCTCAGTTGGTTAAGCGACTGCCTTCGGCTCAGGTCATGATCCTGGAGTCCCTGGATCGAGTCCCGCATCGGGCTCCCTGCTCGGCAGGGAGTCTGCTTCTCCCTCTGACCCTCCCCCCTCTCATGTACTCGCTCTCTCTCATTCTCTCTCCCTCAAATAAATAAATAAAATCTTAAAAAAAAAAAAAAAAAAAAGAAAAGTCTTCAAAATCATAACAAAAGGACCCAACCACTGTAAGGATTTAAGTAGATCAAATCTGCTAACAATAGTGGTTATCACACTTTTTAAACAATAGAACCCTGCTCTCAAAAGAAACCTATGTAAACTTCCATACTTAAAATTGATGAAAGTAAGACTGCACTGGTTGAAATTGGAATGAACCTGCTTGACTTCCTCCAGAACCTCTTACAGAATAGATTCAAAACCACAGCTTTAGAGAGAAAAATTAATATATCTATACAATTATGTTCTTTTAAAAAAAGATTTATTTACCCATTTGAGAGAGAGAGAGTGTGAGTATAAGAGTGGGGGACGGAGCGGGAGAGGGAGGGAGAGAATCTCAAGCAGACACCACAGATTGAGGAGCCCGAAGTGGGACTCGATCTCACGACCCTGAGATCATGACCTGAGCCAAAACCAAGAGTTGGACGCTCAACCAACTGAGCCACCCAGGAGCCCTTACAATTATGTTCTATTTACCTCATGCCTCTCCCAATGTGATTCTAACTTCTCAAGCATTCATTCTTGTAATTTCTCAATTATGGAGCTAGGCATACATAAACTAAGCGAACAGTACCAGACCTTAAAAAAAATCAATGACAAACTGTTATAATACAGAAAAAATAAGATAAAGATTATCAGCCTGTTCATCCTTCAGTTAAACTATAATTTAAATGACCACATTGTCTAACCTAAAAGTTAGGATTTATGGTTGGACACATACTAACTAGTGTATTTATGGCCACAGGATATTCAAAATTGGTACAGTGTTGGGAAATATAGGATATATGATTATAATTGATATAATGTAATTTTTTGAAGATTGGTAATCTTGAATTTTCTTAACAATGACTTTGAATCTGAAAATCCTTCCCCACTTATCACTTGAGCATCTGTTCTCCCACCTTATAAAATGTGGAGCTATACATGGGATCGCTGAAAATGATCATCAGTGTAGAAGTGCTTATCTTCCTCAGCCATCAGCAATAATATATAAACTGATTAAAGATTCCCATATGCTTCTCCTGGCAGTTTGCTACTCTTGACTCTTCACAGTCAGAAGTGCTAATAAAAAAGCAAGGTTACAATCTGAAGGAAAAAGTATATAATGATTAATTTAACATGTTTTATATTAAAACAAGTATATTCCCTTTATACAACTAATTTAACCATACCATGCTTCTCTTTACCATTATCATCTCCATTCCTTGCAGTAATGTTCTCGGCAGGGTGGGAAGGGGGGTACATAACCACTTAAATCATCTCCAAAGTGTTTAAAGTGCTTTCCCCTTTATAAATTGTAGACTGATTAAAAACAGATGTTCAGAACAGTATTTAACATATATTAAGAGTTACAGAACAATCTCACTTTTCTCCATCAGATAAGATACTAGAAAAAAAAAACTACCACCACCCTGGGCCACTCTATCATGCATTAAAATTTCCTCCATAGTAAGTGGCTAAAGGCCAACTATTGACAATTATTAAAAGGAGGAAGAGGGGAAAGAAGCATAGGCTATAAATTAAATCCTTCAATACATCATCTGACCAATCTGTATATTTACTTACAGGCATGGTTAAGAAAGGGTCCTTAAACAGACACAATATAAATGTCTTTATAAGGGAAATAACATTTCCATATGATATTGTAAACTCAGTCCAACGTTGATCATTTCTGGGCACAGTCTACACTACCTAAATTCGCCAAAATTGCTAACTATTCTCCTATAAATTTGTTTAGGATAGAGACAACTCTCTGATTATAGCAAATGTAAATTACATCACATGCTCCAATTAAATTAGTGCATTTTATGAAAAGAACTTAATAAATCACTCATTTCCACTTCTTTCAAATATAAAAGTGTGAAGACTCCAAAATAGTCATTAAGAACAAAGCGCCTTTTTTTAAAGAAAAACTTTTTTAAAAAATAAAATACTTAAAAGCAAGCCTATAAAAACACACAAAAAATCCTCATATGTAAGATAACAATCAAAACAATACCTGATATCAAACACTTAACTATATATTCAATTAGAAGGTTTCACTGTAAAATTTTCATCCTCTGCCCATTTAAGGGCAAGCTGTTTTGAAAAGTATTCCATAGACAGATATTTTTAAATGAGACTCTACACCTACTATTCTGATTTTAATAATACATCAAATAAAGTTAGAACAAATGTTAATAATAGTTAGAAATATTAAATTACACATACTGTATTTACCTGTCCCTGCAGTAATATAAAAATGTTTATAAAATACCTTAAGAGAAATTTATATTTTCCTCTAGTTTATGAAAATTGCAATAACCTATTTATTTTTTATTATTCTGTTCAATTAGCCAACATACAGTAAGTACATCATTAGAACCTTTCTATTTAGTAATATCTTGTGATTAAAGCATATTCAGTAAGTGAAATTCCAACACTCCCCCAGATGGAACAGCTGTGAGAAGATACATAGAGCAGTTTTTACAAGAGGACCTTCTATTGATGGTGTAGACACCATCCAACACTAAAAACTAGCACGACTGGAGTCTAGAAGATATAAACAAGCAAGAGTGAAAGAAAATCCTTTAAGGAGAATGAGGAAAATACAATTCACAGGAGGATCTATAACTCTGAACTCTGCCTTTTTGGTTTTTCAAACTTTTGCCTAAATTTCTATAGATTACAAGGTCCAAACTTCTAAAAATCCCATATAGAAGATTTACATATACGTATCAGTATTAGGTAATATTTTATGCTTAAGAAGTCTAGCAAATATTATTTAAAAACCCAACTTTAAAGTATGTTGTACTACTAATTGTATTTTATAGAAAAGAAAACTGGGAACAGAAAAATTGAATGACATTTTTAAAGTGATACTGAGTTAAATAATGAAACTGATAACATAAATCAGCCTTATGTTCTAATTAAAATTTATTATTATTATTATTATTATTAGAGAGTGAGAGGGGAGAGGGGCAGAAGGAGAGGGAGAGAGAGAATCTTAAGCAGGCCCCAGGCCCAGCACGGTAGGGCTCCATCTACCTGAGATCATGACTTCACATGAAATCAAGAGTCCAATGCTCAACCGACTGAGCCACTCAGACACCCCTTGGCACAAGTATTTTCAAGCCAAAATAGTCTACTTAACTTTTTTGCATGTATTTAAAAATTTTTTTTAATTACATGCCCTCATTACTAATATATCCAAGTAATAAGGTTTTTTTTTAACCTCACCATGCTCTAAAATTAGCAATCCTTTGAGACAATGCCTAGGAATTTTTTTTTAAAAATTGAAAAAATTTCTTTTAATATCACATCTTCAATCTTCATTTTTACTCACTTGTTCAACAGAGGAACTAAGAGCCTGTACTAAGAAATCAATGGCATCATTCAAGCTGTTCCCTCAATTTTTATAATATTCAATTATTCTAAGAGGAATAAAACTGTGCCCATTATCCCAAAGTTGGGCTCTCACCCCATATTCAGCAGGAGAATAATTTCTTGCTTTCTGTCTAACGCACAAAAACAAAACAAAAACTATTAAAGCACTCAAACACTTTGATGCTTTGAACACTTTTATTCCCGTATGCTTAGCTCTTTTCCTTTAAATTCCGTCTCTAAAAATAAGACCTCTCTAAAACTGGGGAGAAGTGTCACTCTTATGAAGCCAGACATGAATAGTATAAGGCAAAGTAAATCTGATTAATTATCCATAATAAAGTTTGTGCCCAGTTCCTTCCTTTACCCTGTACTCCAACATAAAGTTTGAACTAACCCATAAGCAAGTTCTACTTTTATTAACTAACATTCCTTTTTTGTTTTTACATCGCCCAAGCAAGATGATTTCAGAATGAAAACTCTCGAAGTACCTCAATTCAATATCTCCTGCGATTCCAAATAAACCCAACTGCACTAACAAAAAGAAAAAAAAAAAAGCTCCCTGGAAAGTTTAAAGAGTACATAGTCCTTCTTTTATCAAAATAGAATTTTTCACAAGTGACCCAAAGAGAATTACAGCTTAGGAAAATCAAGCCTTTAATTCTGAGGAATAATTTGCGCGTAGAGAAAAATTCAAGGTAATGGTTTTCACTGCATGTGGACTTTAGACCAAATCTATTTATTTTGATTTTGCTGAAGTCTGGGTATAACCACTTGTCGGCCTATGCTACGGGACCACCATCCTAACAGTATCTTACAACAAGGTGTTTTTGATACCTTAGTAACTACACTACCTTGGATGGGCTTCCACACAAACCTGACCATAACATTTTGGCATTTTAATTAGGTTTCAATGTACTCTTTAAATGGCACAGCACAAATCAGATGACAAGTTTTCTAATCAGTTAACACATTAATAGGTAGCATACAGCAGCATAAACTTGAATTTAAGAAGCCCATAAATATTTTGTCCCCACTTTTGAGAAAGGGACAATTCAAGAAACATACTGATAAATCTTACATTATGCCAAAAACCTATTCCTAAACTGCTGTATGCCAAATGATTTTTTATAAATCAAGTCATGTTTGGTAAGTACCACATAAAAGGGATTATTTAAAGGCAACTTTTAGTGAATCCTTTTTGTAAAATATAGAATTCTCATGTAACTAACCACTACTTAATTTGTTTTGTAATCTTATACTCATAAATATCAAATTTCTTAGAGCACAGCTGCTTTCCCAGGCCAAATTGATCCCAGTATTACTGCCCTTATTTCCCAAGCTTTAAAAATGTCACCCAAAAAACCATTTGTCAGTATAGACTATACAAGCAATACTAGAAAAGTTGAAAAAGGAAGTTTAGTGATTTTTTTAATGTTAAAATAGAAAGGTATGTATTCTCCAAAAAGAAATCAATGACTTATTTTTGGCAGTGAGCACAATAAATTCCCAATAAAAATGATTTTAAAAAATCAAGATACGCACATCTCAAATCTCTCTCCCATATGTCTTTATCACTTGGTGGAAATTCAAGAACAGTTTATCTCCCTGGACACATGACCTCCATGATGCTACCAAGGTCAATGAGACCTACAGGAGGGGCATATGCTGAGTAAGTGCTGATTTGCCCAATTCTACAGTTCCCTTTAAAAACAGAGAAGGAAGGATGAAAAAAAAAATATTTATATATTACAGGAAATGATGTTTTAGGTTGTAACATTCAAATAGCCCATTATAGGATTGTTTACAGACATATGTCAGCAACAGCCAATAGGAGCAAGACCTCAAAAGGGCATCAGAGCAGTCAGGTACAAAAATTGCTGCACAGAAAGAATTAACAAGATCGCAAACTGAATAATCCTCCTTTATATCTCATACTGAAACTCTTCGGTACCTTGGGTACATGCCACAATCACTCAATTTTGAAGCGAGGGTTTTCTGTTGACAGAACTTTTTGAAAATGACAAATAACAGAAGATCCATAATCAACAGAAGCAGCTCCCACGTGTCAGAAATGCTCAAGTAAGGAGCCAGTTTGCATATGCTGGGCCTGCCAGTTAACACTGAACTCACCAGGTGTCCTGGTTGTTCTCTTATCCGTCACAGAAGACTCCTTCAGACATTTCCTCAGCTGTCACAATCCTGCCCCTTTCACAAACCACAGGTTTTCTTGGATGAGATTTAAATTTTAAAACACATTACCCACTTGGTATAATCTGCTTAAGCTGGACTTATTACTCAAAAAATCCTTATCAATTTGAAGTTATTATATTTGAAGTATCCAAGCAACTTCCAAATATGAAAAAAAGACATTGTCAGAGCTAGCGCCTGATAATTTAAAAGTGACTTAGTGGAGAGCAGTTTAACTGGATCACTCATTTTAACGTTTGGTAAGTGCAATATAACAGCGGAAAATTAAAGAGGAAAAAACCCAGCAGAACCACTGGTTATTCACAATCAGCAAGGACTCGGCTGTTAGCAGTCTTCCAAGTTACTCAGGGAAGCTCCTGATTGGCGGGTGGCACTGGGTCAATGTGATTACTTAACCCTGGCAGTTATAACTAAACTCCACTTTGATGAGCCCCAAAGCTTATTACAAAAAGAGGACTGCCTGAGCATATCAAGTACTACAGTGTCGTCCTGTTTTTCTCCCACGGAACACGGAGCCTGACACCTGAAACTCATCCGACAGACATTACCGTGTTTCGGTGCTTCAGAGTTTTGTATTTATTATTTTAAAAGCCCACTGGGCATAGATTCAGTTGGGGGTGGTAACGTGAAAGATTTACCCATTTCCTGCATACCCAGGGAAGAACTCATGACCATGCAAGCAGTTCCCTCTCTCCCAAATAACTTTTTTATCATTTAGTCCTAAAATAACCATAAGAAACAAACACCAAACATTGGCATGGCAACGTCCCCACATCATGCCCTAGTGCTACCCACAGGCGGATTTGTTCATCTCTGGTCCCCATCCAGACGGGTCCTCCCGGTCCCTCTCCCTTCCGTCCGGTCCGGCCTGGCTTCCCCGAGTTTTGCTGTAAAATCCGCCACTTTCGCTGGCCGGGGCAAAAGCACAGCCCCTCGTCCCAAGGGCAGAGTTTCTCCCAACTGCCCGAGGACCGCGTCCGGAAAGCTTCCAGCGGACACCCCTCTCCCCCGCCCCCCGCGCACCTTGCCCTGCCCCTCGCCCCCTCCCCGCACTTTACCAAGCCCCAGTGAGGGGCCCACCTGCCTCCAGTCGCCTGACCCCACACCCGGGTCGCCCTGTCAACTCCTACCCGGCGGCTGCACTCCCCCGGTGCCGAACCCCCACCAGCCTGGGACCAGACCCCGAGGGGCAGCGGCGCCAAAAAAAAAAAAAAAAAGGCCCCCAACAGGCTGACCCTGCGACGCCCCCCAGAGGCCGGGTCCCGAGCGCCTGTCAGCGTCCCCGGAAGGGGTCAGGCAGGGGGCTGAGCGCTCCCCTGTCCTCTCCTGACGCCCTTTCCCCCACTGCCGCCGCACTCACCTGGGGGGGCTCTCGTCGAGGGGCCAGGCGAAGGCACCGGGGGTCGCGCGAGGAGGCCGACCGCCCGCCGCGGCCCCCACCCTCCCGCGCCCGCGCCCGCGCCCGCGCCCGCGCCCGGCCGGCGCGCGCCCCAGGCCCGACGCGCGCCCGGAGCGCCGTGGGGAGGGGGCGCGGGGACGCGCGAGAGCCGAGGGGGAGGAGGGCCCGGGGGGCGGGGGCAGGGGGCGCGGTGAGAGCAGCGGCTCGGCGGCGTCGGCAGAAAGAAAGCAGCCTCGGCCGCGTCCGTCATGGCGCGCGGCGGCGGCGGCGGCTCCCTCGGGCCTCCCCGCTCCCTCGCCTTTAGTTTGACCTTTCCCTCCAGTGTGTCTGAGGGAGAGCGGCGGTGCGCGCGCGTGTGCATGTCTCTGTGTGCGCGCGCGCGCGTGGGGAAGGGGCGGGTTCGCTCCCCGACGCCTGACGTCACTGCCATGGCAACGGCAGCCCCGCCCCTCCCCTCCCTTTTCCTGCCCCCGCCCCCGATGCACGTTCCGGGGCCTCACGTGCTCACTCACACGCACGCACGCACGCTCGGAGCGCGCGCGCCCAGAGCGCTTGGGTGCGGGGGGGGGTGGGGAGGAGATGGGAGGTGATCTGGGCCTCCTCGCTGATTCGCTGAATTTGGCCAATCCGGAGAGAAGGAGCTGTGGGCGAGGCGGGCCCGGCTGCCGGAGCGGCGTGAAAAATTTCCCCAGGCAGAACGAAAACCCTTGGAGAGCGACTGAGCATGCCCGGTGGTGGAAGGGGCGCGTTCCCCGGGAGTTCAGGCAGGAGGAGGGGGAGGCGGCCAGTAGTCGAGGGAAGGGCACCCCCGGCCCCAGTGTGGGGGAAATTAAGCCCCAGGAAACCGGGACTGTGTGATGTTAGGGTCAGGCAACTTCGGATTGCAGTCTGGCCTTGCCGCTCTTGCTGTGTGACCTCGGATGTGTTACTTAAACACTCTGAACTGAATGTCTCGAGTAAAATGGGGTTAGTAAAGTCTACCACTGTAGTTGTGAGGATCAGAAGAGAAGTGGAATAAAGAGTATAGCATAGGGAATGTCGTCAGTGTATGTTGTAATAATGTTATGTGGTGACAGGTGCTTACTACACTTACGGCATCATCGCTATGTCATATACCTGAAATTATCATAACACTGTGTGTCAATTATACTTAAAAAAGAGAGAGAAGGTGGAAAACGCCTACCTGACATATGGTCAACCCTAAATACTTAGCTATTAGTATGGCGCCCACGACCTCCTTATTTCACAAGTGGGGAGATGGGATGCAGAGAGATTAACATTAAATGTTCGATGTCAGGTGGTGGCAGAGACCCAGGCTTCAAGTTCAGTACTCTGTCCTCCATGGCCTTCCCTCAGGGAGAGTGGAAAGAACATTCCAGAAAAACCTGTAACGAGCTCCCTTTGATATCTGTGGATCCCTTCCATCGCCCCACTGACCCCATCCCCATACCCTAAAAGGTGTAGAACACTGGACATAAGGGCTGGATAGCCTTGGTGCAACTTTCGGAGGTCACTTATTTGGCTTCTCAACTTGCATCTGAACAAGCAGCGGAATGGTGCTATCCTCAGTTCCCTTGGGGCCCCTAAATTTCTTCTAGCGTTTTGGTTAAAGTATAAACACAGTAGCAAGGAGCCCCAGGTCCTCACAACTTCTGGCTCGCTGAGGAAAGATCAACTCCGTTAACTGTCATCCTTCACCCAGCGTCCACCGGTGGGCAAGACGCCTGTCCAGCCCCTAAGGAACCTGCAGCCGCAGGGCTGTGTGAGCACCTTACGGTTCAGACACACTGGTGACCTCATCCTTCACCAGACTTGTGCTTCTGGCCTTTTCCTCTAACTTAGCTCTTAATCACTTCCTGCCTCATGGCATTTCTTGAATGTTGTAGTATTTTTAACTCTAGATTTGCTGTTGACTTTTTTCATTTTAAGTTTTATTATTGAAGTATAGTTGATATACAGTGTTGTATCAGTGCCCAGTGTACAAGTGATTGACAATTCTATACGTTACTCAGTGCTCACCATGATAAGTCTAGTCACTACCCGTCACCATACAACATTGTTACCATATTATTGACTATATTCCCTATGCTGTAACTTTTTAAAAAGTGTATGTCAGTCTCCTTCTGTCTTAAAGCCCCAAACCTCTTAGTAAAGGACATCACCCTGTTCCGTAAACATGCCCTTACGTTTCCCACTTTGTTTGCAGGAATTAATTCGCTTGACTCTACCAAGTTCCAACTAAAATGTAGTCTCTTCCAAAAACTCTTGCTGGATCTACTCAGTTGGAATGAATTAGTTCCTGTTCCACAGCAGTTGGTATATACCCTGCTTTGGACACTATTCCTAGTAGACTTTGTGTTCTGTGATTTATGTACAGGTCACATAGAGAAAGCTTCTCTGAACATCTAGATAGGGGTTGGCTGTTCCTATTCCTTGCTCCCAAGGCGTCTTATGGTCTAATATTTCACTTATCACCCGTTCCTTTAAGGCTTGATTTATTCGCCTTCCCCATCAGACGTGAAACTCTTTAATGGCAGAATCGTGTCTAGTTCCACTTCGCATTTCCAGTGTCTCCCTTAGTACCACAACACTGCTGAACAACTAGCTATGGAATGGCTGAGTGGGCTCCCTGACTATTTCGTAAAGTTCTTGGGGGCAGACTTTATCTTGTTTATATTTATAACTCAGACCCAAAGATTTTCTGGGAAGTTATGAATTCTCAATAAATCTCAGACTACTCTAAAATGCACCAGAAATTACATGGTCGCACTCATGCAATGAAAGAAGGCTTTGGCAGTAGCACAAGATACTGAGCAGAGTGAGAAGCAAATCTAGGGGAAGAAGAGGTCATAGTGTCTTCATAACTGCGGCTGTGGGCCTAGAATGAGAGATTTTCAGCTGTTGTTAAGGATAATAGGCAAATTATCCCAACGTGTATCAGTGCAGTTGCTCCCAGGAAAAGGGAAAAATTATGCAAAGAGGAATCATGAAAAAGAGATCAAACATTGTTTGCTTAGTCTGAACTGGTAACATTTGCTCCTTTGTCTAATTTGGCACAATAATCTAAAGCCCAGTGGTGTTCTGTATGTAGCTTTGTTCTCTTCTTGATACGCTATTTAACTCACTACGCGTGTGTTAAATCCTCACCGAGCCCAGTCTTCTTATTCCTGATCATGTTCGAGGCGCTGCCAAACACCCAGTAGCATGAATCGTTCTCAGTTTATGCCCATCTCCATTCTGTCCATTTGGCATCCCGTGATCTTCCTCCTGAGCGGCGGTGATAGCCACAGAGGTTCCCCAGTGCCTGGGCCACTGCCTTAGTGTGAGTCCTCATCTCTCCCATCTGGACAGGAATGGAAGTGGACTTTTCACCTTGTCTTCGGTTCATCCAGCCCCACTTCCACCGGATCCCAGACTGCAGAGGGACTTTTCCAAAGGGTAGAACATTGAGCACATTCCCCCAATAGCTTAACTCTCTTCCTGGCTCCTCTTTGCCTCTTCAGGAAAGAGACCACCTCTTCAGTGGCTTTTTATAATTCATCCTCAACCAGTTTCTTCTGCCCTGGCTCCCACTACCTCTGCAAGGACACAGATTTTGAAAACTCGCAGCTTCTCATACCTGTCATGTTCTTTGTGCACACATGTTCCCTTACCCAGAATTCTCCGCTCAAGCCCCTCCACTAGGTTAATCTCATCCATGCTTTCTAGGCCTATGAAAACAGTCATGCTAACACCCTGGTGTAGCTCTTCTCATTCAGTGTTGTAAATACACTGTAGGTATTGTCATGTCTTACCTTCTCCACTACAATGTGAGCCACTTGAGGAGGGCAGGGGCCTTGACTTACCTTATGTATGTTACTCTAACACCCACCAGGGTGCCTGACACATAATAGACCCTCAGTAATTTATTGAACCCGGGCTCGTGGGTGGTTCAGTGGGTTAAGTGGCAGACCCATGGTTTGAGCTCAGGTCATGATCTCCCAGTTGCATGACTGAGCCCTGCTTCAGGTTCTGTGCTCAGTGGGGAGTCTGCTGGAGATTCTTTCTCTCCGCCCCTCCCGCCGCACACGCGTACTCTCTCTCTCTCAAATAAATAAATAAATAAATATTTTAAAAAATAATTGCTTATTGAACCAATGAATGTATTATAAGCTCCGTGAGGGAGAAAGCTATTACATGTCTTTGAGCCTTCACAAAGCCATGCCCAGTATTACACAAATAGTAAGTAAGTACTTAAAATAACAACCAATGAATGAAAGGGTAGTAATGAGGTATTAAAAACCGACCACGAATCAGGGACTAAACTTAATGTTTTCCTTTTATTCCCTCAGTTAATCCCCTAGCAGTCCTATTTAGTAGAATGTTATCTACCTTCTGCAGATAAGAAGCCCAAACTTCAGGAGGGGAAGCGACTGGGCCAAGGTTACTCTATTAGCTGTTGTCCAAGCCAGGATTTGGTGGCCAGTTCATCTAATTTGGAAATAGACCATTCCGGAAGGCATTCTACTGATAGTGATGGTGGTGCCGCTGCTGGGACTTTTACTTTTCCTTATCTCACCTGTCTTGTCATGACCAAAGGCTCCTACTTTTATCAGAGAAATTGGTACTCCCTTTGCTCCAACAGGAAGAAATGTGACTGCATTACATGCAGAGAATATGCACAAGTCAGCCTAAATGGAGTGGCCGTGTTTTTCCTTTTTCTTTGTTTTTCAGACCTATTTTTCCATAATTGAAATACAAACTACTTAGTTTTAGAATACAGATGTTGAGCATGAAAGGGTAAGGTGTTTAAAGTTGGCCTTTGGGATATGAAGGACCCAGCTGAGGCCCTTTTGGAGACATTTGGAAAATGAAAACGTCTTTAAATTAGTAGCATTGTGAGTTCATGAAGAGTTAAGGTGAATCTTGGTATTTAAAAGGCAATCCAGTGGACCAGTCGGTTAAGCGTCCGACTCTCGGTTTCAGCTCAGGTCATGATCTCAAGGTCATGAGATCAAACCCCGTGTCAGCATCAGGCTCCGTGCTTAGCACGGAGTCTGCTTAAGACTTTCTCTCCCTCTCCTTCTGCCCCTCCCCCCCTCAAATAAATAAATAAATTTTATAAAAGGCAATCTATAAAAAGTTGGGTTAGGAAAAAAAACATTATGTGAGTATTTGTGTAAGTGCCTCAATTACAAAGAGGAGAAGGACATTCGGTTCCTATCTTGAGGGACTCTCTTGCTCCAAGATTCCTGAAAGGCCCCTGGAGTGTGAGGGGGGCCCTAGCAGAGCTACAAGCACAGCCTTGGCTGGAGGGCACACTCCCTGATCTGGGAAGGTCAACATCTCTGACCAGAACAGAAACTTGTAGGGGAGGCGGTGAATGAGGAGAAAGGGGGAAGGTGAGAGCCCATGTCTCCCCATTTAGCCAGGCCAGCTGCATCAGTCGTGGTGATGAATAAGGTGAATCAGCTGTCCTGTCCTCAGAGCCTGTTAAAACTGATGCATTAGGGACGCCTGGGTACCTCAATCGGTTAAGCATCTGGCTTCGGCTCAGGTCATGATCCTGCGGTCCTGGGATTGAGCCCCGCATCAGGCTCCCTACTCAGCGGGGAGCCTGCTTCTCCCTCTGTCTGCTTGTGTGCTCACATGCTCGCTCGCTCTCTCTCTCTCCCTGACAAATAAATAAATAAATTTTTTACAACAACAACAGCACACTCAGTTGGTTAAGCCACTGCCTTCGGCTCAGGTCATGATCCTGGGGTCCTAAGGATTCAGTCCCACATTGGGCTTCCCTTGCTCTGCGGGGAGCCTGCTTCTCCCTCTCCCTCTCCCTGCCACTCTCCCTGCTTGTGCTTTCTCTCTGTCAAATAAATAAATAAAATCTTTAAAACAACAACAACAAAAAACACAAGTGCATTGGAGTTAGTGGCTGTGTGCACACGATGCGCTGCACGACCCAAGGGGGAGCAATTAACGTGGGAGTCTACGTGAATGACATCACCTGGGGCTGCGTTCAACCTACATGAACATATATAGCAGTCCTGAGTGACATGCACGAGGCACATTTCTGTCTACTTGGCAATTTATAGTATCCTGATTCTATCTTTGGTAATACAAATAAATAATATTTATTGAGTGCCTACCAGTTCATCTCAACAATTTCAACGAATTTTATTGTACAAAGTTATATCTAAAGATGTGGGCATATTTCAAAGTGTTTATTATATAAGTACCACTATCATTCATTTATTTATTCTAATAAACAGCAATTGAGCACCTAAGATCCAGGCATGATTCAAAAGGCTGGATTCAACAAATGTATAGAACACTAATTATATCCCTTAGGAAAATTATTAACTGAGTCCTTCATAAAATAAAAGCTTATGCTTTTTTTTCAGTTTATTTACGCCACTTTACATATGAAGGAATTCTTCAAATCAATTTTAATTCACAGACACTCATCCACCAAAACCTGGAGATGACATCCGGTTCCTCCATTTCAAACAATCCAATGTAGTAGGATGTCCCAGTGAATATAAAGCTTTCAGGCTCCGTAGCTCAGGGGTTAGAGCACTGGTCTCGTAAAGCTTTCATATTCTTCTTTCTCGTCCTGTCTTTTTTTCTTCCCAGCTCTATCGGGAGAGGTGCCAGAAAGTTAAGCTGGCTGTTTAAGGGTCTCTTGGGAGCACCAGAGAAACCAACATTGGTAGGACATATTCCATTGTCCAGGAAAGAGAGTATAATCAGACTTGGATCGCTGGATCACTCTATGGAGAACAGCTGATCTCCACCTGGAACCATTTCACTTGGACTGCTGCATAAGCAAGAAATAAATGAAAATTTAGGGGTTTCTTTGTTATAGCGGCAAGCATTACTCAATGACTTAATTGGAAAAGTAAATAATAGGACCATATTTGTACCCCACATTTGTGGAGCTGCTCATCCAAGTAGCATTAAATTCTTAATTTTGGAACACCCAATTAAGTGAGGCTCTGTCTCCAGTAGTCTTTATCAAATTTCTTCCAAGGCTTTGGTGGCTTTATTATGCATGGTTGTCACTGCTGGAACATTACTATGTGCAATTCTACAAGCTAATAATTGGTTTAAAAAAAGTCACCTGGGGGGCACCTGGGTGGCTCAGTCAGTTAGGGTCTGCCTTCGGCTCAGGTCATGATCCCCAGGTCCTGGGATTGAGCCCCACGTCAGACTCCCTGCTCAGCAGGGAGCCTACTTCTCCCTCTCCTCCCCACTCATGCTCTTTGTCGCTATTTCTGTCTCTCTCTCAAGTAAATAAATAAAATCTTAAAAAAAAGTCACCTGGGAGGAACCAATACACACACACATACATAGAATCTCTCTCTCTCTCTCTCTCTCTCTCACACACACACACACACACTGCAAAACAATAGGATATGGAGTCTCAGGCAACTTGCGCCATGCACTTTTTACTATTATCATTATCAGCATCTTCCTCATCATTAGTTTTTAAGTCAAGAGGCATAAACAAGTCTGAAATAAACATCTTGACTATTTACAGCAACTCAGGAAGAATTAATGAGTTGACCCCAGGAAGGTGGTGGGCTGTTCCTTTTTTTTTTTATGTTTTATTTTTTAAAGTTTTTATTTATTTTTAAATTTAAATTCGATTTAACATATAGCATATTATTAATTTCAGAGGCAGAATTTAGTGATGCATCAGTTGCATATAACACCCAGTGCTCATTCCATCCAGTGCCCTCTTTAATGCACATCACCCAGTTACCCCATCCCCCCCACCCCACCCCTCCAGCAACCCTCAGTTTGTTTTCTAGAGTTAAGAGTCTCTTGTGGTTTGTTTCCCTCTCCGTTTTTGTCTTTATTTTTCCTTCCCTTCCCCTATGTTCATCTGTTTTGTTTCTTAAATTCCACATATGAGTGAAATCATATGATATTTGTCTTTTTCTGACTTACTTCGCTTAGCATAATACCCTCTAGGTCCATCCAATAAAAACTCTCTGCAGTGTAGGGATAGAAGGAACATACCTCAATATCACAAAAGCCATATATGAAAAACCCACAGTGAATATCATCCTCAACGGGGAAAAACTGAGAGCTTTTCCCCTAAGGTCAGGAACATGGCAGGGATGTCTACTCTCACCACTATTGTTCAAGATAGTACTGGAAGTCCAAGCCTCAGCAATCAGACAACAAAAAGAAATAAAAGGCATCCAAATAGGCAAAGAAGAAGTTAAACTTTCACTCTTCACAGATGACACAATACTCTATGTAGAAAACCCAAAAAACTCCACCCAAAAATTGCTAGAATTCATACAGGAATTCAGCAAAATTGCAGGATATAAAATCAATGCACAGAAGTCAGTTGCATTTCTATACACTAACAATGAGGCAGAAGAAAGAGAAATCAAGGAATTGATCCCATTTACAATTGCACCGAAAACCATAAGATACCTAGGAATAAACCTAACCAAAGAGGTAAAGGATCTGTACTCTGAAAACTATAGAACACTTATGAAAGAAATTGAGGAAGACACAAAGAAATGGAAAAACATTCCACGCTCATGGATTGGAAGAACAAATATTGTTAAAATGTCTATGCTACCCAAAGCAATCTATATATTCAGTGCAATCCCTGTCAAAATACCATCAACATTTTTCACAGAGCTGGAACAAACAACCCTAAAATTTGTATAGAACCAGAAAAGACCCCGAATAGCCAGAGGAATGTTGAAAAAGAAAAGCAAAGCTGGCGGCACCACAATTCCGGACTTCAAGCTCTATTACAAAGCTGTCATCATCAAGACAGTATGGTACTGGCTCAAAACAGACACATCGATCAATGGAACAGAATAGAGAGCCCAGAAATGGACCCTCAACTCTATGGTCAACTAACCTGGGCTGTTCTTTCTATGAGTCATCATCATGGTCTCTCTGCAGGTCTGTCCTATGACCTTATGTGGCACTCCAGGCATACGTGCTTGAATGGCCCTTCAGCTCCTCCAGAACTACTGTGGAGTCGGACATAGAATTTCCTTTTGGTATTTTTTATGTCAGAATCAGTATGAAAGGTTGCAACGTGGTTGAGTGAGCTTTCCATGCTCTCTGAGGACGGGGTTCAGGATCCACCCCCTTCAGGCCAAGATTTTGCCCTGAGGCAAACTATTCAGTCTTTCTGTTGGACTGACAATTTGGGCCAAGCTCAAGGTCAATAGACATAATGCACTAACAACTAGAGAGGTGAGTCCTGTTAAATTACAATAGTATCCATGCTTTCCAGAGGAGCTGCATAAGTCATTCCTGTCAGATGTACTAAAAATCAACAGCCAAATTATTCCTGCCAAGTACTCTGAGGCTACACTATTTTAAATAGTGACTCAAACTCTCTTGTCCCATGCCTCAATGATAATTATGAGAATGCTTATCAGTATTCTTAGTAATGCATGATAATAATTATTTATTGAGCAACTGCCATGTACAAGGTACTCTTTTAGGTGCTTTCCGGATATTTAAGCTTATAACAATCTTACAAGGTAGGAGTTGTTATCCCATCTTATAGATGGGGAAACAAATTCAGAGCATATAAGCAACTTGCTCAATGTCACCACAGTGGTGATGCCAATGTACTTAAAAAGTATCTTTGAAAAAAAAACAAAAAAACTTAGAGCTGATTCCAAGCTCAGGGACATTTTAAACAAATTTTTTACTGGAAAATTATAAGCACATATTAAAATAGAGAGGTATACTCACCAAGCAGTTCCTATCAGGAGTAATTTGGAATGAAAGAGTTTTGAATGATCTCTGCCTTATTTTTCTTGGAGGAGAGCCAAGTCCCTTAATAAGAATTTCTGCAAAGGAGGAACCTGGGGCTGAATCTTATTTATAGAGGCAAAAGATGACTCTTTATTTCAATCTCACGTTCTCACTCTCCACTCGAATTTACCAATTAATAGAGGAATAGCAAATAATGTGAAGACTTAATTCTGAGTGGACTAAGTCCTCAGCCCTACTGCAAATCCTTAGTTTAGGTTCCATTCAGGTTAATGCTGAGTCAAATAATATTCTCCTCCCTTGCCTCCCTTCCTACAGCCCACAGCAAGATTTCATATTCATATTGTGGAACAGGTATATGACTCGATTTATGTTTAGTCGCTGATTTAAAATGGGGTAGCTTTAGCGCCACGTGGTAGGCTGCTCGCACTGCTCGTGAGAGATGACAACATACACCTCTTCCTAATTCTGCATTCAGGGACACTGGTAGCTTGAAATTGGCTATCGTGGGAGTATTCACACCATGGAAATCAGCAAAAGCCACAAATCAGGGCTTTTATTCCCCAAGAGGCAGGTAAACATTTACCAGCACACTGTGGGGTAGGTTGTAGTAATTGCTCAAAAATATCCGCTGTCTTCACTGTGGGTCTCTATGATGTCTTTTCCTGGGAGAGAAGAATAATTTTCACCCATTGAAGTCAGGCTTGACTGCACGACTTGTTTGGGTGGATGGAATGTGCCCAGAGTACATGTGCCATTTCTAAGCAGAGGAACATGTGCCCAATTTTTCTTCTTCTTCAGCCCCAGGCTGGCATGTCCCAGACAGTGTCTGTGTGTTCAGTCAGAGTCCTAGAATAAAGAAGACATGGGGCAACATCACAGCCCCCCTCCAGAGGACACGGGCATAAGCAAGGAATAATCCTTCCTGTCGTCAAGATTTGTGGATTGTTTGTTGCTACCCCAGAGTAACTTAGGCTTGGCTGATTGATATGGCAATTGGGACTTAGAACTGAGGGGCTGCCGTAGCAGAAAACCCAAATTAAAGGGGCATTACCTCTGGGGCTTGGGAGTGGGAGGGGGACAGTATGTTATTGAAGGGTGGAAAAACGGCACCTCACTTTATCTCGTGGTGAGACATTGGTAAACGTGTCACCAGTAATCACTGGAGAGACAGACATGTACTGAATGAGCTTGTGGTTTAGGCAGAGAGGTTTTGAAACAGTATGTGACTCACACACCTGCAGTGCCATAAGAGAATTGAGCTTAGGAAAGAATTGTCCATTTTGGAGAGATCAATGGGAGTAGAAATGCCCAGACATTTGAGGACTCAGAGGATTACAGGATATCCTGATTTCCAAACAATAAAAGATTCTGATTCTGATTCCCAAACAATAAAAGATAAAACTGAGGTCTTTAAGTGACTAAGTCTGATGAAAATTCAGCCTTAGGGCGAGGACCAGTAGAAGGTCAGATGCCTCCATTAAAACCTCTGAATTGTTTAAAGTGGCACCAATTAAATCTTTTCAATTGGACAAAATGGCTCAGGGAAAAGAGATCGCAAGTTCTCCTATTGAAGCCAGATAAATTCAAGATACCCACAGTTAAGTCTAGAGAAAGTCATAACTAGAAAAGAATTGTAGATGTAGCCATCGGCAAATGTGTTTGGTTTGGGATTCTACCACCTGCAACTAAAAGCATTCTGCGTAATAAGCTGCATCGCAGGGTTATTGGCGAGATAAACTAAGACTGTACACATAAAGCAGCTAGCATAGTTCTTGGCACATTGAACACAGTAAGTGTTCAATAAATAGAAGTTTGCATAAAGTCTGCTATAAAATGAGAGTAGTTCTCACAACTAACATGAGCCAGAGAGAAGTAGCCAAGGAATCTCAGCTAAAAAGTTCAATGCTAATAATTTCAGCAAATGAAGATGATGCTGGATTGGGTTGTAGGTGTGGTGGGAAGAACCTGGGTTGTAGAATCAGAGAGACTAGAGCCTGAAATCCACCTCTAGCAGAGTAGCTGGATGACCATGAGCAAAGGCACAACAGTTCTGGGCCTTGGTTCTCTCATCTCTCAAATGGGGATAATATTATCTCCTTGTAAGGATTAAAAGAAAAAATGTAGCACGACATATCATTCTTGGCGCTTAGATCTTCAGTAAATGCTGGATTCCTCCTTCCTCCTAGAGCACCTGCAACCACCACTGCCATGTCCTGGCCCCTCCTTACTGAGCATAATTACACCTCTCAAGGGAAAGCACAAGGGTTTCTGCCCCAAAATATAAGGTTAGGAAGGCTGTTGAAGAGTTGGAAAGAGGGGTTTATGGTTTTATATCCAAGTTGTTTTCTAGCGAATATTTTGATTTTCTCAGTATTTTATTATTTTGCAAGGATTCAAACAGATGAAGGAACTTGATTTGCTTTAGAATAAAAAGGAGAGGGAATCACAGCAAATAGTGGAGCCCATTCGGACTGGATACCATGGAGTCCTGATTTGGTTGGCCCCATTCCTAACTCTGGGGTAGGTCTCGAGTAACCAATCACAATCAATTCATAGCATTCCCATTGATGACCCCTATTGTCTAAGACTGGTCATTTGCCTACATTGGTACAATAAAACTGCATTAAAGGATATATATTCCAGTACATTGCAGGCTGGGCTCAAAGATTTCCTTGCTGGCCATGAAAAAGAAAGCACAAAGCTTCAGATTTTTGGCAGACTGTTGGCTGCCATCTTGGAACTATGAGGGGATCCAGTTATAGGATGAAGCCAGATGCTGAGGACAATAGCACACAAGAGTGGAAAAACTTGTATCTGTCATGACGTCTTCGAGCAGATACTTACACTGCCCATGGATCCCACCCTACCTCTGGACTTACAGTTCTGTGAGGTAGTGGATTTCCTTATTTTTATGGAAGGCTTTCAGTTAGTAGAAATTAATCAGTCAGTCACAAGAGGGGGGCAGCAGCAAAGGGTAGAGTCCATCAGAACAGCTGAGGGTCACAGCCCTGAACCCTTACCACCTGGGTTCACATCCGCTTCTACCTTGTGCTAGCTTAGTGGCTTTGGGAGACTTACTCAACCTCTCTCTGCTTCAGAGTCTGCATCTGAAAAACAATGATAATAATAGATGTTACCTCACAGAGTTCCCGGGAGAATAAATTTGCATAACACACAGTACAGGGGCTGGCATGTAGTAAGTTTCAACATAATCTGCCTAATTATGATGATTACCTCCAGCTGCGAAGGTCATCTCAGGATCCACAGAGTGAGCCTGGGGAGGGACCTCAGTTGTCAGACAGAACTCGCTGTCCTTGACTCTGTCTCTTTATTCCTTTGCATTCTGTGCTCTTCCCTTTCCTGATCTTCTCTCCTTCCCTTGCTCCTTTCACTAGTCATAATTGGCAGTGATTTATAGCATTATTTGCTATATTTTAAAATATGTAATTTTACATTTCTTTTAATTTAAGAAGTCAAACAAGAACATTTTGTATTTCCTTCAACAAAAATAACATTTTGATTTGTTTTTTATATACCCCCATTACATTTCATCTTCTTGGCTTTGGTCCAGTGTTTCACTCTGTCAAAATCATTCTAAATCTTGACACTGTCAGTTACGAGCTTTGCCATCCTTCCTGGCTTTATATCCTTTGGCTTTTAAGCCTTCACCAAGTCCTTGGCAACAACCTGCAATTTAGGACTACTCTGTCAGTTATCAGGTTAGGTGTATGTACCGGAAACCTCTAAATCAATGCCTCTCAAACTTTAGAGAGCACAGAATCGCCTGGAGAGCTTGTTAAAACGCAGAGTCCTGGGCCCCAGAGATTCTGATTAGGTCGGTCTGTAGTGGGGACTGAGAATTTGCATTTCCAACAAGCTCCCAAGTGATGCTGAGTAGGGCTGCCCTAAAATAACAGTGGCCTAATCAAATTAGTTTCTTTTTCTTTTTTTTTTTTTAAGATTTTATTTATTTATTCATGAGAGACAGAGAGAGAGAGAGAGAGAGAGAGAGAGGCAGAGGGAGAAGCAGGCTCCCAAGGAGCAGGGATCCTGATGTGGGACTCCATTCCAGGACCCTGGGATCATGACCTGAGCCGAAGGCACACGCTTAACCATCTGAGCCACCCAAGCGCCCCAAATTAGTTTATTTTTCTCTCACATTAAATAAGTCCATGGGTATGTGGTCCAAGGTTGGCACCAAGATGTCAGAACATGGGCTCTTTCTCTCTCCTTTCTGCATTAAATGGCATGTGGTTTCCTACTCCAAAATAATTGCTTGAGCTCCAGCCATCAAGTGCACTTTTGAGTTGGTAAGAATGAGGAAGTGGGGAGGGTGTCCCCTCTCTTTTTAAGGACATGTCTCAGATATTGTACATGGCACCTCCACTGACATCTTCTTGGGCACATAACTCAATCACAGTGGCTGCAAAGAAATCTGGAAATTATAGTTTTTATTTTGGGTGTAATGTGCCCAGCCTAAAACTCAGGGTTTTATGACCACACTGGAGGAGAATGCATTTCCAATACACCGATGTTCAGTGTAGTTACAACTGACCTTTTCTCAACTCTCCAGCTAGAGTTTTGAGATTTAAATCCTGCTATATGCTAGGCAGTTGATATAAAATTCTGAATTTCTAGTTCTGATCATCCCCTGTATTAGTCAGCTTGGGCTGCTATAACAAAATACCACAGAACTGGTGGTTTAAACAACAGAAATGTATTTCTTACGATTCTGGAGGCTGGAAGTCCAAGATCAGTGGGGTTGGATTCCTGGTGAGAAGCTCTTCCAGCCTTCTCACTCTGTGCTCACAGGGCTGGAGAGAGTGAGCATGAGCAGTAGGGGGAAGAGGAGTAGGGCAGGGGGAGGGGGGAAAGGGAGGGAGAGAGAGAGAGAAAGAATGCTCTGGTATCTCTTCTTAGAAAGTCGCTGATCCTATAGGATCAGGGCCCCACCTTTATAATCTCATTTAACCTTAATTACTTCCTTATAGGCCCCATCTCCAAATATATCCACACTGGGGGTTAAGGCTTCAACATATGATTTTTGGGGGACATGATTCAATCCGTAGCACCTTCCTATAGGTAAATTTATCACCTTCATTTCAGAGTTTAGGACATCGAGTCTCAGAAAATTTTAATGATTATCCTGACGTCCCAAAGTCACTAAATGTCAAACCCAAGATTCAAATTAAACTCTTCCCTAGCCTAGGCTCCTTCTAACTCATTATTTCGTGACCCTGGAATTGTACATTTGTTTGCAGGTTGAGCCTTGAATCAGTCAACTACTGTTGCATAATATGCAGCCACAGAAGATCTCAGAGAGGCATTTATTTCTCTCCTGTGTCTGCGCATCAGCGGGGGCCCAGCTAACCTAGATGGGGCAGGACTAGGAGCGTCTAAGCTGCGGTCTGGGTCTGAGTTTGTTCCACGAGCCTCTCATCTTCTTTGGACCCAGGGGCTCATTGGGGTAGTGTCTTCTCTGGAATGCAGAGCATACCTCACTGCGCAAGCACACCTGCTTCTACTTAATGGCCAAAGGAAATCACCTGGCCAAGACCAAGGTAGGCAATATATTCTTCCTAGGTAGGAGTAAATGTTTTTGAGCGTGTTCTAATCAACCTGAAGCCCTTAAGCAGAAGCATCGGTGTGGAAAGAGCAGTAGACTGAGAATCAGGAGTCCCGAGTTCTGGTCCCTGATCTGCTGTGAGTGACTTATGTGACCTTGGACATGTTACTAATCCTTTCTGGATTTCTCAGGCCTATTTGGGCTTTGACTTAAGAAGCTACGGCTTGAAAAAACAAATCTGTGCCCCTCAAACTTCTAATCTCCTCTGACTGTAGCTTAGTCTTTACTTCTTTGGAGCAAAAATACACAGCACTAAAGCCCCTTCCAAACTGTTGGGTTAATGTTCATGACTGTTAATGATCAACTGGAGCACTGCACAGTTGGTCCTGCTGGTCCCAGTAAGGCTCCAAAAGGAAGGAAGCCATCGGGAAGCTGTTGATGTTGTGACCTGCTCCTGGGGCTCTGCTGTACCTCTGCTCAGACAGGTGAGCTTTGATTTTGGTGATTGATGACAATGCCTTTGAGAGCAAGGGTAAACATGCCATGGTTATTTTGCAGAATTAATGAAGTCTGATTAATCTCCCAGTGCCCAGCAGATTCTGTTCTGAGAAATGGAGGGAGACTCCGGGCTTTTTTGTGAGTTACAGAGGGAGGACTTGTGGCATGAAAATCTTCTGGGAGCCTTACAACCGGATCTTTTCAATCCCATGGATCTTTGGGTGGATTCTTTGCCGTTGGACCAGATGACTGTTGACTAGGGACAGACCCTTCTCACAACACGGTGTAGGATACAGTAACAGTAGCTGAAGTTAAATGGGCTGTGACCATGGTCAAGCGCTCTCCTTGGTCCTTCACACACATTGTCCCAATTATTGGAGAGAGAACACACTTTTGACTTAGTTAGACATCAGTTCAAATTCTAGTCTCACAATGGACAAGCTGTGTGACCTTGGATGTGTCAAGTGGGCACTGTTGGTGTCCCTCTCCAGAGATTCCACCCCTGACTTCTCTGCCCGCCCACATTCTGCAGCATGGACAGTACCAGCGTGTTGACCTGTCACATATAGATGGGAGTTTGAATTCCCCATCCAGCACTTACTGGTTGTGACCTTGAGCAAATTATTTTATTTTGATGAGACTCAGTGTCTTCATCTGAAAAATAGGGGAAATAAAATCCATCACATAAGGTTGCTATAATGCTTAAATGAGTTAATGCATATGAAGCACACTGCTTGTCCCGGGCCCAAGGTAGGACTCAATGAATGTCATCTACTATCATTCGGTTAAATACTTACTGAGAAGTGAGAACCAACTGTGAGGCAGGTATGTGTGGGCACAGAGTGGAGGAAATAGGATCCTTGCCCTCCAAAATCTCAAAGACCAGGAATAAGCAAGGCAAGATTGGCTAAACCAAGTGAGAAGTGAAATGAGGGATGTGTGGTCCGTGTAGAGGGCCCTTGCCTTCTGTCTGCCCATTGTAGTGGGACTTCCATGCTCATGTGGAGCTCATGCTCCAATCACACGGCCCCCCTTTCGGCTGCCATATTCGTTCAACCCCCGAGAGAGACTGATCCAAGGGCGAGCACCTGACCCAAACTGGGTCAATCAATCCTTCTCTATGATTCATGGTTCTTCTGGATCGCAAGTGAACTTAGTGATAAATCACTCCATTAAAAAAAAAATGTATTGTTTTGGTTAATAGGAGTCTCCTATGCACACCATGAAAACAGAAAGCATCCTTTGTCCTTGGTCCCACATCTGTTTCTTTGTGAGGGGGTGATGTGCATTTATGGGTTGGATCCTGAAGTACAGACTAGGCTGGGCTCAGTACCTAGTGGGTTCACTGTGTTGAAGGGTATAGATCAGTTTTCCTATCTGTTTTTCCAGCTTCCTTTTTGCCCCCAGAGGCTGGTTGGGTAAACTGAGCCCTGCCTGACCCTCTGAGACAGAGTATCCTTTTATTTCTTGTTCCTCTTGCTTCCTCGTGGTCAGTGTTGTGCAGTGGGACTTCCTGCAAAGATGGAAATGCTCTACATCTACATTGTCCAATATGGTAGTCCCCGGTCATGTGTGGCTACTGAGCACTTGGAATGGTGGCTGGTATGACTGAAGAGTTGAATTTTTAATTTTAATTAATTTAAGTTTAAATTTAAATATCCTCATGCAGCTAATAGCTACTGTATCAGACAGCACAGCTGTACCAAATATGAAAGGCTGGCAGGCAACTTCATTCATAAGTTTTATTGCTTCCATTTAGAAAACCAGTATTAACGAAACCATGATTAACAGAGTGCCGGCCCCACATTTTTGCTTCTTACATGTGAAAGAGGTAAGTGGGAGAAGTCAAAATTTGGATGTGGATTTTTTGTGAGGTAGACGCTGCACAAGATATAGAGAGAGAAAGAGAGAGAGTGAGAGTGGGGGAAGGGGCAGAAGGAGAGGGAGGGAGAGAATCTTAAGCAGACTTCACACTCAGTGTAGATCCTGGCAAGGGCTCTATCTCATGACCCTCAGATCATGACCTGAGCCAAAATCAGGAGTTGGATGCTTAACCAACTGAGCCACCCAGGTGCGCCCCCCCCCACTCTTTATTTCCATTTGCATGAACTATCCTTTTCCATCCCTTCACTTTGAGCCTACGTGTGTCCTTAAAGTTGAAATGAGTCTCTTGTAGGCAGCATACAGTTGGGTGTTGTTTCTTTCTTTCTTTTTAAAATCCATCCAGCCACTCTATGTCCTTTGGAGAATTCAATCCATTTTCTTTTAGAGTAATTATTGATGTGTAGGACTTACTAATACCATTTTATTGTTTCCTAGCTGTTTTGTAGTTCCCTTGTTCCTTTCTTCGTCTCTTGCTGCCTTCCTTTGTGAATTAATGATTTTCTGTAGTGGTATGCTTTGATTCCTTTCTCTTTACTGTTTGTGGATCTATCTTTTGTTTTTGTTTGTGGTTACCTTGAGGCTTACATAAAACATCTTATTGATATAGCAGTCTATTTTATGCTGACAGCAATTTAACTTCGACTGCACAAAAACTTTATCTTTAAATTCTACCCTTTTCATAAATATACTCAAATGCCATACATTCCCTAAATGGGACTATTTCAAACAGATGCAAATACTTGACTATATCTTGTGAAGGAACTGTTTACTTAATTGAAGAGACCAAGAGTTAGGTGGCTGAGAGTTTGAACTTAGGGCTGCCAAGAATTCCATTCTGCTGCTGATGAAAAGTGGCCCTTTTTTGGATGGATTGTTCTTGCTCTCTTTTACACAAGAGTTTAACTTTTTCAGGGTAGGTCTTATATCTTTTTCAATTTTTGTACCTCAACACCTACTACAGTGCTTGGGTAAAGTAAGATATTTAATTTGATGTTAGGAGGCATTTATTTAATGTGGAATGAATATTGGAATTTTGGGGTTGTGGGTTCTTCTTCACCATTGTTTTCATGTTGCAAGGTGAGGGTTCTTATCCTAACTGCACGTTAGAATTTTCCAGGGGGCTTTAAAAAAAACAGTGCTCAAATGTGCATCCATGGACATTCTGACTTATTCGGTCTAGGGGAGAGCCTGCACATGGTGATGGTTAACAACTCCCTGGTGATTCTGAGTGGCTAGAGGTGAACTCCACTGATGATGTAGGTGTAAGGGTAGGGTGAGTCAGCAGAACTGGTTTCTGCTCCATGTTCTGTTACCAGCTTGCTGTGTGACCTGAGGCAAGTTACTCCCTTGACTTGGGTCTTGGGTTTCTCACCTGAAAAATGTGAGCATTAGATTAGAATGGTCATTTTTAATCTTTTTAGTTCAGGAACTCATTAAAAACACTAATCCTCTCTCTAGGAAAATATATCTATGCATATTTACATAAAATTTGCATACCATTTCAAAGAATCCACGAAATCTCTTGTGTTGGTCAGGATTCTCTTGGTTCCAAGTGACAGAGACCCAGCTCACAGTGGCATATGCCAAAAGGCAATGTAATGGTTCATAGTGCTCAAAAGTTTTGGAGAAGCAATAGCTTTAGGCATGGCTGGATCCAGGAGCCCAAAGAATGCCATCAGGAGCTGATTTCTCTCTGTCTCTTGGTGCTGCTCTCCGAGTTGTTGGCTTTCTTTTCAGGAAGGGTCTCCCCAAGTGATTGTGAGTATGTCCATCAGTAATGCAGGCTGACATTCCACCTTTTGAACAACCCCAACATAAAGAGCGCAACTCTTTCTCGTGGTTCTGTTAAAAGTCCTGGCCAGACCTGATGCCATCCCTGTGGATAGATGGCGTGATGGATGCTGGACTAGCCATGTGCCTGTCACTGTAACATGGGGTAGCTGAGCCCCTCCTGAACCATGTGGAGAGTGGAACAGGGATGGTTTCCCAAAAGGAAATCAGGATATTGTTATCATGAGATGGGGCAATGGATACTGGGAAGACAAATACTACAGACACCCATCTCGTATCTATGGAACCCCTAGAGTTGCTCGGCTTCAGGTTGAAAACTTCCAGACTCATGAGCCCTGAGGTCCCTCTCTGTACTAATTGTCCACAATGATAGATAACATGGTGCTCTTGTGAGTCCTATTTTTGAAAGATATATATGTATATTTTATATATAACATGTATCTTTTATATAATATGTAAAAAGGGTATTGATTTTTTTCTTTCTATGTTTAAGTCTGTATTCCACTCACGTTTTCTGGAATGCTAGTTATGTGCTAGCTCTGTTAGCCACATTTGTTTGGATGCCGATAGTGAAGTTTAAGGTGGGTTGGGAACTTGCAAAAAACCCATGGGGGAAATGGAAGAGCTTGGGGTTTGAATCCTGGCCTCCCAAATCCAAGCACAATGCCATCTCCGTGAGAATACTGCTTGACGCCTTGTTTTAGATATTTTTCCTGTTTTGAGAGAGTGGCCCCATGGAGTACTGGTTAACTCGAATGAACAGTTCCTCTCTATCATTTAGGGGGAATTGCCTTTCTAGTGTCAGTAGCCTTGCACCACATGATCTTATGAAACAGGGTAGTTTTTGTTTGTTTAAAGCTGACTCTTTCATTTAAGAAAATAATACATCCAGTGAATTTACCCGCTTCTTGGGTCTATACTTATCTAGCTCATACTGCCTCGTGTTATGCAGGATGTGAGCCTCAGACCAGGGGACATGTCTGTCATCAGTAAGTGTGACAATTAGGACTGTGTCCAGAAAACCATGGGTGATTAGTGGGAGGGGATTGTCAGGAGCATCCTGAGATTCCTGAAATACTAAGCCTGGGATAAATGACTTATCTTTTTTAAGAGTGTAATTTCAAATGCAGGGTTCCATCCCAGAGGAAAAGACATGATTTTTGCCTGAGCTATCAAGTAATTTAATTATTTTGTAATCTAGGACCTCTAATAGTGATCTAATGGAATAAATAAAGAGATTTACTGCTTAAAGTTCCCAAAGATTTATTGCTTAGTCTCTGTAGATATTTAGAGGATGATTCTGAAGGATGAACAAAACATGCCTTCTTAATGTGTGCAGAAACTTTGCTGAAGGAAGGGAATAAAGTGAATGATCTGGAAAAAATGCATCCACTAACTTTGATTATAATCCATGGTGAGTTACATGGCAGATAATAGCGGTAACTTCTCAACACAGGTCCTCTTGGTCCACGTCACAATTCCTGTCCTCGTTCGTCTTTTGAACTCTTTCCAGTGCTGGACATTTATTACCCGTGCTCTTTCTCTAACAACTCACTCTTATTCTTTCCACCCAGGGGCCTGGGTTTGAGTCCCAGCTCTGGCACTTAGTAAGCATGAGACTACTAATCATTGTTAACATCTTGTGATACTTCCTCCTAATCTTTGCCTTATGTATTTTTAATTACTGAGATATTACTGCATAATTTGCATCCTCCTTTCTCACCTAAACTAAGCTCTTCATCTCTCCTCTTTAACATCATCTTAAATGACTTCATACTATACCTTTGCATGAACTCACCATGATTTTCACGTCCCTTCCTCTGTTGTTGGAGGAGTTTCAAACAGGGAATGAAATGATTTGCTTTATGCTGGTAGCTTTTTGGAGGGTGAATGGGGGTCAGGGTTGGGAGGGACTAGGGGGATTGAGAACTACTTTTATGAAATGATTATTGTGGGGGGGTCAGAGTAGCATCTCTGAAGAGGACCCTAAAGGTCTTTTAGTCCAACTCCCTCCTTTCATAGTTGAAGAGTCAGAGACTCAGACAAGTAAAATGACTTTACCAGGGTCTTTCAGCCTCACCTGGATCTCCCAAACTCACCTGGGTCTCCTGGCCTCACCTGGGTCTTCCAGACCTCACCTGGGGCTTCCTACCACACAATTCATTGCACTTTCTATCCTAGTCCAGTCTCTACCCATAGCCACGTGGTTCCTGAACATCAGCTAAAATCCACTTGTAGGGGAATGTTTCATTAGCAAATAGAGATCTAGTCTTGAAATACATTTGGCAGTTCATTTTTTTTTTACAAATTTTCAGTGTGATTAGTGATTATTGGCTGCTGGCTGAAAATAATTTCCTGTCTACCCAAACAAAGCAAATTAAGGGGAACACATGATGTAACCCTGCTCAGAAAAAAAAGCAATCGAAATGTTCCCCAAAGAGAGGAAGCTATTATTATCCCAGACTTATAAATGGGAAGATTAGAACAGGGAGGCTGGGCAACTTGTCCAATGTAATCAGCCCAAATTAGAAGTCAGAATTCCTGATGGCCACCCAAGGGCAGGAACTCTGCTGGCTGTTTGGCTTTGCAGGCTATAGGGAAGGCCAAGTTAAACAAGACATAATTGGGCTAAAATTCCCATGCTTTCTCCTGCTCTGTGACCCCCTGACCAAGGAGCTCTTGCCAAGATTCTTGGCCACCATATCAACCTTCTGACCCCCGTGCAGTCAGTAAGATGAAGCAGAAACAATTGGGAGTGGACAACTTTTCCACGGCTTCCCAGCCATGCCCCACTGGGCAAGTGGCTTCACCTCTTGGACCTCAGAAGTCCCATCTGGAAAGCGGGGTGAGAGCTAATTGCCGACCCAGCTCAATGATCCAAGATGTAAAGTGAGAAGTACATTTCCAAAAGGCACTTGCCAGGGCTCTTTTGGTGGGAGGTGATAGAATGCCAGTTCAAAGGATGTTAGGCAAAGGGGAATTTTTGCAGCAAGAACTTGGTGTCAGCAATCCAGTGACCACGTTTCCCCACAAAAATTAGGGTAATAAAAAAATCATACTTGCTTACAACCCTTACTAGAGAGGGAGCCCAAGCCTTGTAGGACTTCGCTTATGAAATCCTTGCAAACTTTGAGGTACCTGGTCTCATCAATCCCCATTTGTTACCGGGGAGAACCAAGGTCTGAAGACCAGGATGCCATTAGGCAGAACGGCAAAGCTGGTCTCTCTGATACTGACCCCAGACGCCAGGCATCCGTGCTCCTCTGCCTTCTGGATTTGAGAGACAGGTAAAACGCTTGCATCCTGGCATCGTGACAGTTCTATGAGGGAGGTATCATTACTCCTGATTGGCAGCTGAGAAAAGTGAGGGGAGAGGAACGTATCTGTCCCATCCCAGGAGTCTGGATTTAAAGGAGCAGGTGCATTATCTCTCTTTCCTGGTGTCCATAACTGGAAGAAGAGCAACTTGACCTTGGTTGGCTTCTGCTGAAGTCCTCCAAGCTGAGGACAGTGACTGGTAAACGGCAGTGAGCTGGTAAACGGCAGGGGCAGAGTTTGGATCCACAAATGTCAGATTCCAGACTTAGGACATTTTGTGCCATTCCTCAGAGGCTTCATTTTGAATGAGCATCAAAAGCCTTCTAGGTCTGTGGTTGGTGAGAGCAAAATGACCCACAGAAACACTTTATGTACCGCTGAGTTACAGATTATCCAGAGCTGGGAGGGCTGTCTGGGAGCAGGAAATTTAGTGGTCCTTGTGGTTTTTTTTGGGGGGGGAGGGGCTCCAAAATTCTTTGATGCCTTTCTTCGAAAAATGCATATAGCACAGATACACAAAGTCTTGTTTACAAGTCTGGGGAAAAAATTGCCCTTTTCCTCATTTTCCTGAGCCTCCACAACAAATGTGAATTTAGTATGATGAAAGGAAGTTGTAGTCAATTTCCCACCAGACTATGAGTTTCTGTATTAGGCATAGTTCTCTAGAGAAACAGAACCAGTAAAGTGTGTGTGTGTATTTCTCTCTCTCTCTCTCTCCCCTATCTATGCATTGGGGAGGGAGGTATTTTAAGGGATTGGCTCATGTGATTGTGGACGGTGGTGAGTCCAAACTCTGCAGGACTGACTGATAGGCTGGAGACCAGGAGGAAACGGTTGTAGATTAAGTCCAAAGGGAGTCTGGAGGCAGAATTTTCTTGTCTGACGAGGACCTTGGTCTTTTCTCTTAAAGCCTTCAACTGATTGGATGAAGCCCATCCACATCATGGAGGGTCTTCTGTTTTTCTCAAAGTCTACTGGCTTAAATATTAAGCACATCTAGAAAATACCTTCATGGTAACATCTGGACTTGTGTTTGACGACACACCTGGGTGCTATGGCTGATTCAAGTTGCCACATAAAATGGACCATCACAATTGCTCAAAGCGGGGCTTGGATCTCCCTTGACTCTCTTCCCAGGGCTGGACACCATGCCCTACACAGTGGGTGCCCAGGATGTGTAGGTGCACGAATGAGTCAAGTCCTAAAGCTCCCAGAATGAGGTGGGAGGAAGCAAGGGAAGGAAAGAACTTTATGCTCAGCCCAAAAGTTTGAAGGTGAGTCCAGGATGCCACTGGGAATCACGGCAGGGGGTTGTAGGTCAGAGAGATGAACGTGGCAGTGACGTGTGGGGACGTTGGCAGGCGTGTCTCATCAGAGCAACACTGGCGAGGGTCCGTGCCCGCTGAGATGCTGCAGAGCAAGGGCTAGACTGAGCCTGGCCACCGGGAGGCCGAGTCCTTGTGCTGTCTCCACACCAACAAGCTGTGTGTCCTTCGCAGCCTGCCTCACCTCTCTGGACTCAGGCCTTGCTTCCACGGGATGGTCATAGACTGGCCACCTGCAGGCAGGATCCAGCCTTCAATGAGGTATGTTGATTCAGTGGAGTTTTAAAAGCAGTTTAAATAAATTACCAATATTTTAAAATGGGTACATTCCAAAGAAAAGTAAGGATTTATGGCTTCTCTGAACACTTGGTAAGGGTTGAAACTCTGGGCCTGACTTTTGCTGGGAACAACCAGGCTGTCAGGGCAGCTGCTGTCTCCTGAGCTGGGCAAAGCTTTGGGACTCTCCTCACCAGGTCCCCGTTCTCTCCGTGGCCTCCCTGACACAGAGGCCAGAGTCAGCCGCTGGTCAGCAGGGAGCTGGCATGCCTGGTATTCACACATCTGCACGACCCACAAGGCCTCCCTCTGCAGGCCCAATGCCAATGCATCCTCTTGACGGGCCCCACTGCAGGTCAGGTGTGGGACTAGGCAGTTTATGTGCATCTTGGAGTCAGCATTCCAAGATTCTTAATGAAATGCTGAACAGGTTCAGTATGGAGCAAGCACAGGGTGGGGCTGGCACAGGGCAGGCCGTGAGTCACTGCAGGGACAACATTCTCTGGCTAATTGGATGGCTCGCAGTTGGGACAGCACTAAAATAATTTTCTCTCATTCTATGACTGCCCTGGGAGTTCTAACATAACATGCTTTTTATTTTATTTTTTAAAGATTTTATTTATTTATTGAGAGAGAGAGAGGGAGTGCAAGCAAGGGGAGGGGCAGAGGCAGAGAGAGAGAGAGAATCTCAAGTAGGCTCCACGCTCAGTAGAGAGCCCAGTGTGGGGCTGGATCCCATGACCCTGAGATCATGACCTGAACCGAAATCAAGAGTTGGACACTTAACCAACTGAGCTACCCAGGCGTCCCCATGCTTTTTAAATACATATCTAGAGACCTTACCTATAAGAGTTTGGGGAAATTTCATTTATTTCCCCAAATCATTCAAAATGCCCAGGATAGGGAATTCGCATAGACACTTCACCATAACTATCCCCTTGAACGAGGATGCCCCAGATGCAGCCTGATTAACTGCGGCAGGTGACCTTTTGAGCCCTCTCACTCAAAGGTCTATGATTATTCAGTAAGAAGCAAATTTCCAAACTGTGTTTCCTATGATTCTTTTGATGATAAGGGGCAGAAACCCAATTTGAAATAGAGAAGCACAAAAGAAAATATACTGGAAGGAGTTTTGCTCATATTCTGTGGTAAGTACTTTGGAGGACATGGGATTATAATATAAAGTCCTTGATCTCAAGAAGTGTGGGCTCTTTCCCAAGGGCACAGGGAGCCCATAAGAAAAATAATTACATTCATGGGGATTAAGGAGTGCACTTGTCATGATGAGCACCGGGTGTTATATGAGAGTGTCGAATCACTATATTGTACACCTGAAACTCATATAACACTGCATGTTAACTATACTGGAATTGAAGTAAAATAAAAAATAATTACGTTTGATTTCTGCATGGACAGCACATGGATTTGGAGCCAGGAAGGTCTTGGCTTTGTCTGTGAAGTCTCAGTTTCCTTATCTTTAAAGTGGGGATACCTTCTCTCCTTGCAGGATTATGTTGAGAATTAGCACAATGTATGTAAAATGTTTACCATGGTCTTGGCACACAGTAAGAGCTTAATAAATGGCCAATGTGGTTGTTATTATTCTAATAAGAACCCACGTGTGTTCTGGCGGTTCTGAGATCCTCAGATCTAGGGGTCTGGGGATGTTTCTGAAAGACCTCCTCTGGGCCTTGGAGGGCGGGGAGGATGTGGGTGGGCTGTGGGCAGGTGAAATCCAGCGAGGGCACAGCTGTGTGCATGGGGTGCAGGGAGAAGTAAGCACAGCGTGTTCAGAGGACAGGGCAGGCTGGCCTGCTCGGAGAGGAGAGTTCATCCAGGGGCAACTCCTCAGCACAGCCCTCAGCCCTTGGGACAGCTGGTTAGAATTGCTCTGTAATCCTCTCTGAAATGTTTGCCGCTTTGCCAAGTGGAAATTGGCATCTTTTGCTCAGGTTGGGTACTCTTCTCTCCCCCATCTGCCTACATGTAGGCTTGGACAGTGGGGCCAACAAATCGTCCTCAGTCTCTGCCAAGTATCCAATTAAGAGATTGCATACCTGGCATTTCTCTGCGGCGGGCCTGAGGAGTGCGTCCCTGGAGGAGGTCAGCCAGCCTCGAGCAGGGCGATGTTCAGTGAGCACGGAGCAGCAGGGCTGGGGCCCCTCTGACCTGGGATGGCTGCTTCCCAGCCTTCTCTCCCCTTCTGTGCAGGCATCAGGGGCTGGAATAGCAGAGTCGGATTTAGTTACTGTGGTACCCAGAATATTTTCCCTGGAAGAGCCCAGAGAAGCCCTCCAGCGCCTACCAATGTCACTTCCGACTGTCCCTGCAGGGAATGTTGAGGCACTTTCCCGACAAACGGGCTGCTGCTTCTGTGTGCAAACCTCCAGTGCTGGGGCGCTCATACTGCCCACATCTGCCTGACCTTCTGCTGGAAGCTTTAGCAATTCGCAAGCCTTACACCTGTACCGACATCTCTTGTTTCTTGGTACTGATTTTTGCATCATTTTTACCACATAGTTACAATGAGGGATAACATTATCTTAGTAACTGGTGAAAGAGCTAAAAACTGGGAGGGCGGGTGTGAGGGGGAAGGTCTGGCAGAGAACAGAGCCAAGCCTGCCTCAGGGCTCCAACACATGTCTTCAGGGGACCCTTCAAGGCAAGGCCACTGAATCTGGGGACAGGCTTGCTAGAGATGGCTCTTCTTAGCTTCCACTCCCCCCCCCATTAACAACCGCCCTGTTGATGTTCTCACTGTCTACAGCCAAGAACAAGGGACTCGCAGTCGTCGCTGACAGCTCTTCTTTCCTTCCATGGTGTGAATAAGACAGTCTGTCTGCAAGGGGATCACAAACTAGTGGGGAAGAGAGATCTAGAAAGAGAAGTCTGCTCAGGACTACACCCTGGGATGGGGGTCTTTTCTGCCCCCCACCTCTGGTGTCTCCTGTACTTTGCAGACAAGATCAGGGGTCATTTTTATCTCTCCCACCACTAGCGCTCTCTGTCAGCAGTGCTTTACTGAGTCATCACCATGCTGAGTGTTGTACTAAGTGCTTTTCCTAGATTCTTTCGGTCAACAATCCCCTGAGGAGAGGACTGCTCTTCTCCTCCCTTCATGACTGAGGACAACGCTGTGAAGTGACCTGCCCCAGGGACACAGCTAGAAAGTGGGAGACCCAGAATTTGACTCCCAGCCCCCCCCAACCACACAGCCTACCCTTCCACCCCTGTGCCACACGAACTCCTCACTCCACGTGCCCAGTAGAGAATACCACATCCGGTCGCCCTCAACAAATGAGGGTTTGATTTGGGAGGCTTATGCAGAAGAAGGTGAGACAAGAAGAACAGATAAAATATCGGAGTAAGTTGGGAAAAGCCTTACTGTTCATGGCTTCCATTTGGATTCGAGTCTGCAGGCGTCAGGGACGCATTGGGGTGTTTGAAAAGAGCAGTGGTATTGGATTTGTATTTAAGGACTCTGTTTCCTGAAGTGCCGGGGAAATCAATCGCACGGAGGAGAGAGGAGGCAGAGAGGCCCCTGGGAGGCTCTTCAGGTTTTCCAGGTGAGCAGTGCAGGTACAAGGAGGGCAAATCAACTATTGAGCACGACTCGCCTTCCAGACATGGCGCTAAGCACGTTCCTAAAAATTGCATTTGATCTTTGCAACAATTGTGTGTAGGGATGACTGTCCCTATAATTACCTGGTGAGCTGTGGTCTCCAAATGTGATGCCCAGCCAGCGCATCAGCATGCCTGGGGGCGTGTTTAGAAACGCTAGTTCTCCAGCCCCACCGCAGACTTACTGAATCAGAACCCTCGGGCCCAGCAATTTCTGTCTTAACAAACCCTCCAGGTGATGGGTTGGAGCTCAGGTGTGAGAGATTAGATGTCTTCTCTGACCTGAGATTGGGTCACGTTGTTCCACCCCCTTCCCCCAGTGAATGGTTGGTCTGACGCTGTGAAGACATCCACAGAGTGCCGGGTTCCCAGGGGAGAGCTGCTGGAGGGAATACTTCCATCAGGAATTTATCAGGTGCCACGCATGAACTCTGTGTCTCGCTAAATGCTCTCAGGCATTCAAAGGCCAGGCTTCAGAGTTTAAAATATTTTATTTATCTATTCGTTCCACAAACAGTTCTTGAGTACCTGTTATGGGACAGAAACTGTGCCGGCTGTGGGATGCCACTGGGACCAGGACAGAAAAGGCTGCTGTGTTCACGATCTTAATTCTAGGAGGGGAAAATGGCAAGTCAATGAGTCAACAAATAAGTTGGAAAACAGTGATACATACTGGGAAGAAGATGAAGCAGGGTCAAATGCAGAGTATCTGAGAGAGACATGGACGTCCTTGGTGGGTATCTCTCCAAGAAAGAAATCTGAGCTAAGCTCTGAATTACAAGCCAGGCGTGCAAAGCTCTGCAGAAGGCAATCTAGAAAGAGGGAAGGAGGTCTACACCAAGTGCCTGAGTGGGGTGAGAGCTTGGTGAGCTCAAGGAGGCAGGAGGTCTGCAGCTGGGTGGTGTGAGTGAGGTTTGTGGTGGAGACAGGGTGAAAAGGCAGTTTGGGCCCACTCAGCAGGTGGGCTCAGGTGTCCGGCTGTGAGAACAGGAGGCCCCTGGGTGTCAGTCCCTCACAGTGCCTGGCAGGTACACCCAGGGCTGAGGGATGATCCCTGGGCTGTCATCCCCACCTGGAAATCATAGGATCTGTCATTGATCCCGAGATACAGGGAGCCTATGGATACGTTCAAGCCAAGCTCAGCCTCCAGGAAACCCATTTTTATGTTTGTCTCTCTCTCTCAGAAGAGAATAATCTAGGGAAAAACCCCTTCCAGAAGAAGATACTGGAAGCCAGTGAAGTCTTTACAAGGATCGCAGACTCAGAAACTCTAGTGCTAGGGATCTGTGCTCTAGTGTCTAAGCCCAGCAGTCCCACTTTACAGAGGAAATCGTGGCCCAGGGAGCCGAAGGGGTTCAGCACGGTGATGGGACATGGCTGGGTTCCAGATGGCAGGGGTCCCACAGTCCAGGATCAGCATCACTGTGTCCCCAACAAAGTCCCCCGCGCCAGCCAGCTGCAGCCCCTTCTTCAGATGCCTGTGTTGCAGCCCCTCGGGGCCCCTCCTGGAGCGACTATGTCTTAGTAATCCCAGCCTCTCATTCCCCAGCTCTGGCCAGTAGCTGTTCCTGCAGCTGTAGGCCCTGTGATTTCTCAGTGTCCTGTTTGCCTTTCCAGGTCTCCCACCCCTGGTCAGTGATTCTTTATGTCAACTTCTCTCTGTTAAAGAGGCTGGGGGAGCTTCTGTCTCCTGATGGGACCCTCATGGACATACTACTCCTTAATTTCAAAGATAGTTTCCCCCTTTTGCATCCTTTTCCCTCTCTGGTCCTCCTTTGCTTCTTGTGGAGCAGGGTTTCCTAACGGTATCAGGGAAACTGAGGTCCAGGCAGCTCAGGCCACGCCTCCAAGGTCCCTCAAGTAGTAAGTGGTGGAGCCAACACTGGACTCAGGGTCCCCTGCCACCAAGGGTACCACCTGTCCTGCCGAAGCCTGGCTGCTTGTCCTGGATTCCCACCTTGACGCGTGAAGTTGAGGTGATCATGCGCTCCATCACAAACATTATAAAATCTCTGCTTTCAGGAATACATTCCTTGGAAATATGAAGGAAGCACTAGAATTGTTAGTAAGTCCCCGTGATAAGTTCCAAAAGGAAGAAAGAATCTCAGTAAAATAGGATTCTTAATACGAGATTTATAGTTGTCTTTTCTTGTTTACTTCTTGTTCTTCTCTATATAACATGTAATGGGTTGCACGTTTTATAGCAAGTATTTTCGTTGTGCATTTTTCTACATGTCTTGCATGAATAAGAATTTTGAAGTGCATCAAGAAAATGCGTAGACATCCATGATTATCAGGGAATAGGGTTTCTCCTTACATGAGTATTCTGTTGGAATGACTGTATTCTTTACATTGGTTTACATCGATTACCTTAAAAACAGAATAATGTGGCCAACATTTATTTGATATTTACAAGATCCCAGGCTCTGCTCTAAGGGCTTTATTATATTAGCTTTTACAATTTCCACCACAACCCTAAGATAATATGGTTATCTCTTTTTTGTTAATGTCATTAAGGCACAGGGAGGTTAAGTACTTGTCCAGGGTCACACAGCTGGTAAGTATTAGAGCTGGGACTTGAACCCATATCTGGTTCCAGAATTCTTGCTTTTATCGAGTACTCTGACCCTATTTCTTAAACAGTTTTTTTTTTTTTTTTTAAGAATTTATTTATTTATTTGTCAGAGGGAGAGAGAGAGAGTGCACAAGCAGGGAGAGTGGCAGGCAGAGGGAGAAGCAGGCTCTGCACTGAGCAACGAGCCTGATGCAGGGCTCGATCCCAGGACCCTGGGATCATGACCTGAGCCGAAGGCAGACACTTAACCAACTGAGCCACCCAGGTGTCCCTTTTTTGGGGGGGGGCAGGGAGGGAAAGGGGCAGAGGGAGAGGGAGAGAGAGAATCTTAAGCAGGCTCCATGCCCTGTGCAGAGCCCGATGTGGGGCTCGATCTCATGACCCTGAGATCATGACCTGAGCTGAAATCAAGAGTCGGATGCTCAACTGACCAAGCCACCCAGGTGCCCCCACTGACCCTATTTCTAAGCTCACTTCTTTTTTGAATCGGCAGTTGTCAGCATAGGCAGGTTGTGTATGATCTCTGAAAACTGAGAAGAAAGGCTGATCCAAGGTTGTAGAATATAGTCATGGTGGTTCAATGTCACTTTGACAAAGTTCTGCCTGCTTTGGCCCCACCCCCTCTGGTGCTTGGAGAATGTGGTGGATTGGGTGTATTAATGGCCCCAATCGTTCATGCCTCTCTGGGTCTCATCTTAGAATTTTGCCTATCATGTGTGTTTTGGCCAATGGGACAATGGCAGACTTGACACAGGCAGAAACTTAGAAGTGTGCTTGCATGTGTCTGCTGGGCCCCTGGCATTACTCCGAGGCCATGCATGGGCTAATTGCTGCAGGGAAGTGAGAGACATGTAGAGCTGAGTCATCCCAGTTTTGAAAGCTTAGACCAGTTTCGAGCCAGTCCAACTCCAAACATGTGAAAGAGCTCATCCAACATCCATAGAGTTGCCTATCCAGTTTGCAGTGGACCGTAGCTGCATGAGTGAACCATCAAGACTAGAACTGTAAATTCATGAGCAGTAATAAATGGTTGTTGTTTTAAGCATCTGAATTTAGGTGATTTGCTATGTAGCACTGTAGTGTCAATTGATAACAGACAGAGTTACCATCTCTTGCCTACCCACTCTTGGCCAGCTGCCATGTTGGTTTTCCCATGTCTGTTTTCTCATTTAATACTCAAAACAGCCCTGCTGGAGAGCGAGGGTCTAGTCAGTACTTCCATTATTGATGTGCATTAAGGATATCGAGATTATGATTACTAATGGCTAACAAGACGTTCAACATCACTAATCATCGGGGGGGTACATATCAAAACCATAATGAGATGCCACCTCACACCCAGGAGGATAGCTCCCATCAAAAAAACAGCAAATAACAAGTGTTGGCAAGAAGGTGAAGAATTGGAACCGTTGTGCACTGTTGGTGGGAATATGAAATCGTGCAGCTGTTACACAAAACAGTGTGATGAGTCCTCAAAAAATTAAATATAGAATTATTACAGGATCCAGCCATTCTGCTTCTGGGTAGGCACCAAAAAGAATTGAAAACAGGGTCTCAAAGAGATTATCTGTACATTCATGTACATAGCACCATTATCTACAATAGCCAAAAGGTGGAAAACAACCCAAGTGTTCATGGATGGACGAACAGATACAGACAATGGGTATTTCATCTTAAAAAGGAAGAAAAATTCTGGTTATATGGACTCAAGTATTCTGATGCATGCTACACTATGGATGAACTTTGAGGACATTTTGCTGTGGGAAATAAACCAGCCACAAAAGGACAAATATTGTATGATTCCACTTATATGAAGTATCTAAATAGTCGAGTTCACAGAAACAGAATGCAGAATGGTGGTTGCCAGAGGCAGGGGGAGGAGGAAGTGGGGAATTATTATTTAATGGGGGCAGAGTTTCAGTTTTGCAAGATGAAGAGAGTTCTGGAGATGGATGGTGGTGATGGTTGTATAACAGTGTGAATGTATTTAATACCACTGAACTGTATGCTTAAAAGTGGTTAAGATGGTAAATTTTATGTTACGTGTATTTTACCGCAAGTAAAACAAAAGATTATGATTATGGTCTCATCTGCTTGTAATGCAAATCCTATCAAAATCCTACTATTTTTTAAAAGATTTATTTATTTGAGAGAGAGAGACTCCCTGCTGAGTGTGGAGCCTGAAGTGGGGCTCGATCTCACCACCCTGAGATCGTGACCTGAGCCAAAACCAAGAGTTGGACGCTTAAATGACTGAGCCACCCAGGTGCCCCAAAATCTTACTTTTCTATAAGCCACTTCCTGCAAGTAGCCATCCTTTCTGGTGGTGTTTTGTTTTGTTTTGTACTGTAGTTTATCTTTTGTGACCTTTTATTAAGGGCAAATGATGGACGGAAGTCACAGCCTCCTTGAGCTCGCAGGCTCTGCTGGGGACTTGCTGGGTTCACATCTGGCCTCCACCAGTGGTGTGCTGCAGCCTTGTGGTCTTGGCAACTTACAGAACCTCCCTGAGCTGCAGTTACCTCATTTACAAAATCAAGATAATAATAGTACCTGCCTCCCGGTGTTGTTGGGAGGATTGAGTGATAGGACGGGGAAAATGCGAGGCACGGGGCCTGGCAAGAAGGAAGTACCCAGTAAATGTCAGCTGTTGTTGGTACTTGATAAAAGACAACACCTACCTAGTGATCCTGAAAAAACATAATAGATACTCATCGTTATGCGGAACATAAAGAACCTAATTAAGAATCTTGGCAACTGAAAAACATAGCATATGGTTTCATACCTATTGTGTGATAATAAGAACAAATGACTTGTTCTTTTCCTTTGGGTTAGTATTCAAAATTAAGGGAAAATGGCCCGCAGCCAGAGTCTGGGCATGATAAAAATGGGTCATAGGACAACGCCTTCCACAGTCAAATGATTCAATTGGTGTTGGAGTGACGGTGTCACAGCCCTGGATCTCCTGCCCTGCTCTCCCTAGCTTATAAGCATCTCTCTGTTCTGAAGCTTGTCTTGAAGGTCTTAGTGGGTGATACCTTGTACCTGCATCACACAGTCCTTATCTAGCTCAAAACAGGGTGAACTCTTTGAGGGCTGAAGCCATGTCTGGTTCACCCTCCAGACATCACTGTGCTTGACACAAAAAGGCTCTCAGGAGAGGAGACCCACAGGATTGAACCATGATGTGAGTATTTGGGGGACATAGTTAGATGTTCCCGGAGAACTTGGAGATATGTTGCCATTTTTAAAGTTGCCAACTCTAAATGCCGTACATGCTGGATCCCAAAAGAGATGCAAAATGTGGCCATTGAAATGTGAAGGCACCTAGGGCATCTAGACCTTAGGACCATCACCTGAAGAAAAGAGTGTGTCACTCAGAAGGCAGCGCTGGCTGGTTGAGTCAGTGGTGGTAGATCAGCTTTGGATGAATGGAAACGGGTGTCCCAGAAGCCAATATTGCCAAGACCAGCCCAGCATTCATCAGGCGAGAAGTTATATTGGCATCGGGTCCATCGGTCAGGTCATGCATGCCCATGGTGGAAGTGAACACTTGGACATCGTAAACCTGGCACCATTGTGGTTCCAATTCCATGCTCAACAAGCCTGTTGGGTAGGCTTGCCTACAAGGAAATACTGTATTGATTATACGGCCTCAAGTATTCTTGTTCCCATGCATGGTAGGCAGAATAATGGTCCCCCCAAGAGGTCCATGTCCTAATTCCTAGAACCTGAGAATACGTTATATTCCATGGCAAAGGCAAATTAAGGTTGTAGATAATATTAAGGTTGCTAATCAGCTGACCTTAAAATAGGGGAGATTAGCCAGGAATATGTGGGTGGGCTCAACGGAATCACAGGGTGGTCCTTCAGAACATAATAGGGAAGCCGAAGAAGAGTGAGGGCAGAGTGATGCGCTGGGAGAAAGCTTCAAGCCGGTGCTCCTGGCTTTGCCGGTGGAGGAAGAGGGCAACAAGCCAAGGAACGTAGCAGCCTCTAGGAGCTGGAAAGGCAAGGAAGCAGATTCTCCTCTAGAACCTCCGGAAGGAACGCAGCCTGCCGACAGCTTGGTTTGAGCCCGGTGACGCTCAGGCCAGCCTTCTGGCCTATGGAATTGTACGATAATAAATCTGCGTTGTTTTAAGCCACTAAGGTTGTGGGGATTTGTCTCAGTAGGCAGCAGGAAACTAATACACCATGGCGGTGATTTCTCAGTGTGAATGAATTCATGGGCCGTTTGATTTATGTCTCAGTTTCAGGGTATGTGGTTTAAACTCTCCATGGGCTGACAAAATCAGATTTCTGACTTTGCAAAGCTAAGCAGACTCTGCCCTGGGAAGACCTTTCTAATGATTGAGTGTAAGAATAATTGCCACCTACTGAGAACTCTGTGCTGAGTGCTTCAGGTATGCGACCTCGAATTCCCTCTCTAGCCCTATGAGCTAGATATGGTTACATCCATTTCACAGATGAGATAACTGAGGTTCAAGTGGAACCACACAATCTCAAATGACGTGATAGGGACTTAAAGCCTGTTCGGGTGCCCTACACACTCATGCTGTCTCCAGCACTCCTAGCTGTCTCACCACCGTGCCATCCCAGAGAACAATCTGTGTGGTCACATTGCACGAAGAAAAGGAGGTGGACAGCAAACTCCCCCGTCTTCGGGCTCAGCTTTGGGAGAAGGGGCTGCAGTGACTCTTGCCCACAGGCTGGACTATAGTAAAATGTTGCCCATATGTTCTGAAATTCTCTCTCTCTCTCTTACTGTTTTACAAACTGTATACGGTTCATTATGCTATGTGTTCTGTTATAGTCAATGACTTTTGTTGTTGTTACTATGTTCAGTATTTCTCAATGGAAGAGCTCCCTTAGTTAATTTAAGCCAGGTATGTTTAACCTGAACCAGGTGTGGTGAAACTGAATGAAGACAAAGCAATGACAGATGGTCAGAGAAAGCAGACTAGGAAACTGAAATACTATATATCAGGGGGTCTCCTTTTCTTCTACATAAAACCCTTGGTGGGATGCTCATATGTGTAAGATTAGCTCCAGCAAACCCACTTGGGTTCCTCTGCTACCTGCAGGAACGTGATTGATCTGCGGAACAGAGTTGAGAACAGGCATTGTTTGACCACGGACCACCATAGTGGGACCACATGACCTGGAATATGTGGCCACCTCTCCCTGAGTCCTCCCAACTCTGTGGTCAGAGAGGGAGCTGGGTCAGAGCGACTTGCCCAAGATCATGGAACTGCAAGGTGGCAGGGCTAGAATTCACAACTAGACTCCAGGGGCACGCTCTTCCAGCTGTGCCCCAGTCTCCTTCCTCTGCACCCCAGCTGTGCATGCCTGTCCAGCTGTGCCCCAGTCTCCTTCCTCTGCACCCCAGCTGTGCACGCTCTTCCAGCTGTGCCCCAGTCTCCTTCCTCTGCACCCCAGCTGTGCACGCTCTTCCAGCTGTGCCCCAGTCTCCTTCCTCTGCACCGCAGCTGTGCATGCCTGTCCAGCTGTGCCCCAGTCTCCTTCCTCTGCACCCCAGCTGTGCACGCCTGTCCAGCTGTGCCCCAGTCTCCTTCCTCTGCACCCCAGCTGTGCACGCCTGTCCAGCTGTGCCCCAGTCTCCTTCCTCTGCACCCCAGCTGTGCATGCCTGTCCAGCTGTGCCCCAGTCTCCTTCCTCTGCACCCCAGCTGTGCATGCCCGTCCAGCTGTACCCCAGCTTCCTTCTTCTGTACCCCAGCTGTGCATGCCCTTCCAACTGTCCCTCAGCTTCTTGATTCCACACAGTGCTTAGCCCAAAGCCCTGCATATACGGCAAGCCCCATGTGTGAAAGAAGCTGCAGTTTTATACACAGGAACCATGGATACCACTCCTGGTCTTCCAGACATTTTGCTGGGCGACCGCAGGAAATGCTTGATTTTCATCATCTACCGGCTGGGGATATTCACCTCTGGAAGTCATTTCGATCACTTATGTTCTCAACTTGCTCAAGAGGTGGCCTGCAAAGGCCTTGCAGCTTTGTTCCAAATTTTCCATTCAAACAACCACATAAGTGGAGAGGCCCCAGATTCCAGCCAAACCCTAAATTACCCCAATTTCTCCTAAAGGAAATGCAAGAAAATGTGTCCCGCACTGCGCTGGGGTGCGAGCAAGCGTTGGACAGATGTGCGGCCTGCTCTCTGGAGCATTCTTGGTTCCATCTTTTCATTTTCCTGCCAGGCTTCAGGAGACTCAGGGTTTACTGTTTGTCGTGGGCCTCCGCAGAGGAGATCTGGCGTGGCCACCTTCCCCATTCATGGTAGGTCCAGCGAGAAACGCGAGTTCTGTGCCCACCGCGCGGCAGGAGGACAGAGGTGGGGCGGGAGCGTCTTGCCCCGGGGAGGGCACGCTGTCTGGCCCCGTGGCGGGTCTCCAGGGGCACAAAACAAGTGTGTGCCCCAGGCTGCGGCTGAGAGGCCTGCCGGCGCGGGGTGGGGCAGGAAAGACAGAGCACATGCGCGGGAGCCTTGGTGTCAGCGGCGAGAGGCTTCCCGTGGGTGATCCGCACTGTCCCCCGCCCACCCGGGCAGGGCAGGGTTCTTCCCGTGGCCAGACGAGGCATCTCGGCTCAGAGGAGCCAGGGCACCTGGGCTCAAACCCTAGGCCCCCCCCCCCCCATTTCCTGCGCCCATGATTTTGGGCACTTTCTGAGCCTAAAATAAAGTAGCTGCAAGGCTCGGTGAGAAATGCGGGCTGGACAGCCATCGGCTCAGAAAACCCCGTGGGGGACAGAAGCTCAGGTGCTTCTGGCCGGCTCCCAGTTTCAAGAGTAAAGGTGGGTTCTCCTGCCTCCCCCAGAGGAAATGCCCAGATGGATCTGTAGGAATGTGCTGAGTGGCCGTGTTGCTGGTTATTCATCTCCCTGGAGGGATGCGCGCCCCGCCCCGGCTGGCTCTCGGGGGGCCACCCGCGCAGCTGCGGTCCTGCAGCCTTCCGAGCCCGGGTCCGGTGCCGCCCGGGACATTGCTCCCACCACCCGCCCGGGGCTCCAGGACGGTGCCGGGCCCTGGCTTCAGTGCAGGTGGCAAAGGGCCAGCATGGGGGGATGTCTATTGATTGGGGGAGGGGGGCTCTTTTACTTCCTTGTTTTTCTCATTTTATTTTGCTACAGCGATGGGCTTTCTTTCCACTGCCTCTGAGAAGCCCCTCGGGAGAGGATGGCTCGGGGTCTTCCTCACTAATGCACATCTGGCTCAGGGCTGCTTTGATGGATAGAGGCAATTTTCCTTGGAAATCGGCCGCAATATTGGCAGTTGCGCGGGACATACATTACGTTCTTCTCGCGGAGCTTTTCCACGGGGCCTCGAGATGCAGTGATGCTGTTCATAAGGGAGTGGGGGAAGCAGAAATAACCCGAAACGAAAGGCATCTATTTTAATGTTTTGCAGAGCTGTGTCTCCTACCACATGCGTCCAGCCCACTCTTGGGAAGCAGCTCCTTTTGGAAAACAAGGGAACTTGCAAACGGCTTGTTAAAAGTAAGTAAATTCAAAGGAGGGTAACCAGAAGCACGTCCAAGTAGAACCAGCGGAAGGGGCCTCACAGGTCCTCAAGTCCAAGATTTCTTGGTTTTCAGCTGAGATGAGAGAGATTCCCGCTGATCATCACAGGCTGTACCACCCACTGTAGGAGGGACTGGGCACCTGGGAAGAGGGGACAAGTCACCACGCCTGCCCTCTCAGCGCTGACAGCTCTGCTAGGGAGACAGGCACAAAAATAGTCCTCTGATACAACAGAGCACGTTAATAATAGCAGCTAACATGCCTGGGCTTCATGCTGTATACTTGTACGTAAAAAGCATGGAGTAATTTCAGTTCCCCGAAACCTAGTGATATAGATATTCTGATTATCATCTCCATTTTACAGAAGAGAACACTTACTTAGGCAGGGGTGGGGAAGTCACTTGTCCAAGGCCATCTCTAGTAAGTGGGGGAGCTGGGATTCAAACCCAGGCCCTCTGAATCCCATGCCTACGCTCTTCACTGCTGCTTTGTTTCTGTCTCTGGCTCACCTTGGGAAATATGGAGAACTCAGAACTTTAAATGGTGCATTTGCTGGCTCTTGAATCCCAGGTCCTTGTTTGGTCAGCCTTGTGCACCTGCCCTGGCCTCACTTCTTCTTGAACCTTGGCCTTCGTCCTCCCTGGTGACTCACCTCATTGTGGCTGAAGGCAGGCAGGCTCTGGAGTCAGCAGGATGCAGGTTGGGGAGCAGGGGCTCTGGTCCAGGGTTGACCGTGGTCTTCCTCCCAGGGGCGTATGCTCAGCACACATGGGCCTACTCTGGGCTGAGCTCTGTGGTGGGCACTGCGGGGACACCCAGTCTTCTAGATCTTGCTGTCTAGTTAGGGCATTGGACAATATACAAATCAGCAGGTAGAAATGCAAGCGAATGCTATAGACAGCATTAATACCGGCTCATGTGGTCAGCAGGGACGGGCATCTGTTTTGAATTGGATGACAGGTAAGGCCTCTCAGAGAAGTCATTTTGAAGCTGAGATCTGAATATTAAAGCAGAGCCAGCCAGGGGATGATCAGAAGGAAGGGCATCCCAGAAAGAGGCACCTGCATGTGCCAACGCCCCGCGGAAGGCAGGATGGGTGTGTGGACATGGCAGTGGATGGAGCATGGTGGGTGGGAGTGTGCTAGGAGATGAGAGAGGCCCCGTGGGGGACCTGCCGGGGCTCAGAGGCCATGTGAGGAGCTAGGACCCTCTTTAAGTGCATTAGGAAGCCATGGGGGCCCTAGGCAGGGGAGGGACACGCCAGCCCCTTTGCTGCAGTGTTAGTGGTCCCAGCATGTGTTAAGGCTCAAAGGCCAGACAGCTCGGACTGATGGTTGGAGCCCTGGTCATGGAATCTGAATAGCTATTCAATTTATTCACTCGATCTTCATCTGGCAAACGTTTTTGGGAGCAATGACCATGTGCCAGGCACTCTGCTGGGCACCGGGGATACAAAGCAGCCCGGCAAACATTCCCGCCTTGAGGTGGTTTCATGCTACGGGGCCGGCACTGGTCAGCAGAGATGTGAGCGCCGTCTTCTCCATGGGGACAGGACACATGCAAATTCGAGCCCTCTGCTTTTTTAGGAAATGCACCTAAGAAGTAAGAAAATAAAGTACTTTTCTGACAAGAATTCTTAATTAAAATAACACAAATAATTACATTCCAAGGTAATGCACATGAATGGAACCACTGTTTGTCTGGCTGGGGGTCTTAGAGAGAAGGTGGGCCTGGAAAATGAATAGGAACTTGTCGGGGTGGGGAGAGGGTTAAGGGGTGGGAATCTGGACGGGGGGAACAGATGGTTGCTCGATCTGGGTGTTGGGACCCTCTTAGTGGGAGCAGGGATACAAGGGAGGGCAATGAGGGCAAATGTGGAAAAATGTAATCCCCTCTTACAAATGTTATAGCCTCACATTTCAGCCTAGACGCTTTCATGTGCAGCCGCTTTAGGAATGCTCAGAACTAGCCAAGTCCCCAGAAGCCAGAAACTTAAGAGACTTTGCTGACAACTGAACCTGGTAGAGAAAAAACCAAAACCAAAACCCAAACCAACTTCCTTCCCCTTAACACCAATAGGTGTTGTACTGCCCTCTGGTGGCTACATTTGGAACCACAGGCCCACAGGTCCGAAACACAACGTTCTATTCTTTGCTCTGTTTACTTAGTAATAAACATGTTTACTGTGCTTCACTTTGTGTACCTACCTCGGCAGACCTGGCAAACATCATCTCTTCCATGATGCGCTCCTATATTTCCATCCACAGATAATTTCTGCCTGCTCAGTTATTACTCCCCAGTCATCTTTCACTGATTTACTGAGAAACTACTTACTGTACTCTGGGCTTTTCAACACCTGCCTTGCATTCAAGGTGTCTGTGAGTATTTCCCTTCTTCTCAGACACAGCATGGGTTTCCAGAAGGCAGAGAATCAGAGTGATATCCCATTTGTGTTTAACAGAAGGGGAGAGGGGCTCCTGGCTGGCTCAGTCGGTTAAGCATCTGCCTTTGGCTCAGGTCATGATCCCAGGGTCCTGGGATCGAGCCCCGCATCGGGCTCCCCATTCAGCGGGGGCCCTGCTTCTCCCTCTCCCTCTGTCTGCTGCTCCTCCTGCTTGGGCTCCCTCTCTCTCTCTGTCAAATAAATAAATAAACTCTTAAAAAACAAAACAAAACAGAGGGGGAGAACATTAATTAGAAAAACCCGGAGGTGGCCCCTTGTGCCTTCAAAAGGGGTGTGTGTGTCACAGCTCACACAAAAGGGCACACGCATTTCTGTCCTGAGCCTTTCCCTTTGCTGAGCTTTGTGGGAGACACAGACGCTGTGGTGAGGTGGATCGGGTGCTAGTGTTGCTGATGCAGAGCCAGCTAAGAGGTATTGTGTGCTTCGTAGACTGGAGTGTGTCACCCATCTGCACTCAGTGTATTCACCTGTTCCATGGAGATGATAACACTTATTGCACAGACAAGTACGTGAGCATTAGCTGAGTTACAGCATGGGCGGTGTGTGGTTAATGAACAGCCTAGGACACAGTGTGCTCTGCCATTGCCCGAAAAGGGGAATATGGGAATTCCCCTTTTTATGGGAATAGGATATTAGAAAGACTGCCTTATCAGTTTCTTGTGAAGATTAAATCTGATAATGCCTGTGAAGTCCTAGAACAGAGCCTGACAGCATGAGGATGCAATCAGCCCCACTCAGTTTGGGGGAGAAAGAGGAAGGAAGGACCATTACAGATTAGGATACTGCAGAAGTAGGTAATGCATGGACCTTACATCTGATATGAACAAACTTGACTTTAAAAGCACATTTTGAGACTTTTGGGGTTAAGTGAACACAGACTGGGCATTAGAAGATGGGAAAGAGAAATGCAGTCCCTGGCACCAGGAACTGGCCTGCTGCTATCAGCCCTGATCTTCTGATCTTTGCCTTTGTGGCCACCGAAGTCTCTGCTTGGTTAGCTTAGTTGTCGGCTACTGATTGGACAGTTATTTCCTGAAATGCCCGGGACTAGTAAGTTTCCCAGATGATGCCAAAGGGCTCCCTGTGCATGCTGGGGCATACCTTCTGTGGAGGAGTGGATGTTTGGAGGTCCTTACTCCACCATTCCCATTCCCACTGCTGTCATCCTCCCAAGTAATTTTTAGGAACAATTACTTTATCTGTGTTGTGCTGGTGCAACCATTTCTTTCTTCTCTCCTTAAATATTAAAATATTCTGCAAGAAACCCACATACCTATGCAGGTAAGTTTCTTCATACAAACCAAGAGAAAGGGTCTAGGGGAAACATCGGGGGCAAGAGGATTTAAAACAGGGACAAGAGGAAAATAAAAGCTACTCTTCTCCACTTTGCTGCCACACCTCTTCTTCCAAATCCTTGGAAAAATTGCCATATATATGGGGCTCAAACTAGTTTCACTTAAATTTTGGAAGACCAAGAATAAGGCAGATACTGGGAAAATACCAGAAGAATGTTAACTGAGTCCACACTGCAGCCAGGGGTAGGGTACCCAGTGATGAATAAGACACAGAACCTGCTCTTGAGTATCTCATAGTTCAGAAATAAATTTAGAATTAGGGTATATGATTAAGATAGGTGATGCAGGTGGTCCAATAGAGAAATCCTGAAGTCTCAGTGGCTTAACACACACACATTTCTCACTCACCTTTCTGATGTAGCCACGGCAGGGCAGAGGCAGGCTCCTTCCACCTTGTGGCTCCTAGTTTCTATAGGTCCTCTGAGTCCGCTCTGCTTGGTGTGGTGGATGGGGAAAGGGAATCAGGACGACATCACAGTGGGTCAGCTCCCAGGTGGTGCACCCATTTGCTCCCATTCCCGTGGCCTGAAGCTCGTCATGAGGACAGACCTAACTGCAAGGGAGGGTTAGGGTTAGGGTATTGCACTTGGTTTCCGTGCCTGGCGGAAGAGGAGAGAACAGGTTCTGGTGTACACCTGCAGTCCCCGCCCCCTCTGTCAGGTCAGCACATGGCTGCGAGGCCACCTCTGAAGGGCTCAGTGTCTCGGAGGGATCACGGGAAGTTCAGAGTCGGCAGGGACTTCTCATCGTGAGTTCTGGGAATGTTTTCTGGAGCAATCATCCTGGCAGCTCTGCCTCAATGTCCCTGGGTTCATGCTGGGCGGTGGGCTCTTTAAAATCCAGCTTAGGCATAGTCTTCTCTGGGACGGTTAAGAATCGCCCCCTGAGCTCTCACGATGTCCAGGGCTCAGCACTACCAAAGTGCTTCCAGTTATTTCTTTACTTGTGGGTGGGTCTGGATCTCAATGGCAAGGAACAGAAAAAAAGTGGATGGGGATGGGCAAAACGGGCAAAGGTGGTCGAAAGGTACAAACTTTCAATAATGAGACAATAAGTCACAGATGTAACATACAGCTTGGTGACTGTACTTCATAATGCTGTCTTGTATACTTGAAAGTTGCTAAGAGAGAAGATCTTAAAAGTTCTCATCACAAGAGAAAAAACTGTAACCATGTGTGGTGATGGATGTTAGCTAGACTTGTTGCAGTGAGCATTTCTCAATATATACAAATACGGAATTGTTATGTTGTTCACCTGAAACTAATATAATGCTTTATGTCAATTATATCCCCCCAAAATATGCATATATATATATATATATATATATATATATATATATAAGAACCCCACGTCATTCATATGACACTAATATTTGGAAACACTTATCTAGAGCACTTATCTAGATATCTGGGTGTGAGTGTGATATCTATCTATTTTCTTTTTCCTACTGCCATGGTCACAGCAAGTATAAATCAATCACTGTATAGGTGAATTGAAAAAAAAAAAGAAAGTAATTTAAGCAGAGAGGGGGTTTATCATGTTGTTGATAAATTTTATCAGTCAGGATACAGTCCAGAGAGAAAAACCCAGTGAATATGAACAGGACAAGTATGATATAAAGAAGGTTTCATTGTAACTGGAGTTACAGTGGAGTAAGGGATTGGGATTGGAGTAAGGGGGGACTGGCTTGAGGAAAGTAAGGGCACCCTAAAGGATGTAGCAGAGGTGATATGCAAAGCAGCTTAGGCACCTCCTAAGAGAAGGACTCTTCTATCTGCATATATTAATCCCAGGGATTGGCTGGCCCTGTCTCTGAGCCATGTTTGGTCGTCTCCTGTCCTTATCATCTTCTGTCCATCCTTTGATTCCTGTTCCAGTCATAATGGCTCCAATATATATGTATTTTTGGTCACATTTCAAAGTCAATTCAATAGTTCATGTTAAAATGATTAATTTGGTACTATCATGTGGTGGGGGAGCTAGGGACTCAAGGGATTCAAGGATGAATAGGCAGGTGGTCCCTGTTCCTGGGGACTTGCAGTCTAGTATGGAGACAAGTGAACATGGACTTGGGACACAGGTAGGTTCTAAGTGCTGAAGCAGTCAGAGAAGGCTTCCTGGAGGAAGTGTCAGTTAAGCTGGGTCCTAAAGAATGAGTGGAAGCTAATCAAGAGAAGAGGTGGAAAGTGAGAGGATGAGCGTTCTGGGCAAGGGGAACAGAAGATGCAAAGGGCAGAAGGTAAGAAATAAATAAAAGATAAACATCCCTCATTTCTTTGCTTAAAATCTTTTAGGGGTTCTCTGTGTCCTTACAGTTTAGTTCAAGTTCTTGAGCCTGTTCCGTGGGGCAGCTCACTCCCCAGAGGAAGAAAGGAGGGGACTGAACTATGGATATCCAGTATTTCCCACTGACTTACCAACTAGGGATTTCTTCCACCGCACGCCCTCACCCCGTGGGTAGAGAGGTGAGGTGAGGGCTTGGGGAAGCCTCTCCTAGAAATCCCTTCCAACCAGCCCACCCTGCCATCATCATTTCTGCTCCCCATCTCCTGCAGGGATTGGCTTGCACAAAGCGTATGCATGCCCTTCCAAACAAGCACTTCGGGGACAGAGGGGCCCAGCCCCAGGCTGAGACAGGACCCGCACAGACGCATTTCCACTCATACTGAAGGTGGCTGTCGACAGAATTTGGTGAATCACTGTGGCTCCTTCTCAGTCCATCCCAGACAAGGATGCTTGCCCTACCTCGGCACAGACATCGTTATCAACTTCATCGTCATTCTTCCTAGTGCTGTTCTCAGGCCACCACCAAAAGTGCTATGGGGACGATGTCATCTTGGGAGAAACAACAACCACATCTCTGATAGCTTTAAAAGGACAGCTTCCTCTCTCTCTCTCTCTCCTTCCTTCCCACCTTCCTTCTTCCCTTTCCTTTTTTTTTTTTTTTGTAATAAGGAAAATTTCCAAATCTGCAGGAGAGCAGAGAGAAAAGCTTAATGAGCTCCCAGGCATCCACCAATGAGCTGCAACAATGATCACAATTGTGTGGGTCTCTTTTATCCCCCTCCTTTGTTTTTTTTCCACCCCATGCTGGGATATTTTAAAGCAAATCTCAGACATCAAATTATTTCATCTGTAAATGCTTCAGTAGAACAGATACATTTTTAGAAAAAATATAACAGCAATACCATCATCACTCCTAAAAATTAAAAATAATTCCTTAATAGCCTTTGTTCCCTAAAAAAATAATAAATAATAAATAATTCCTTAATATCATCAAATATACAGAGAGTTTTCAAACTTCCCATATGGAGTACAAAGAAATCTTTTTTACATTTGCTTTTGTTTGAATAAGTGCACATATCACATTTGTTTGACATGTCTCTAAGCTTCATTTAATCTTGGATGATTCCTGTCTCTCCTTCTTTGGCTCTTCTTCTCATCAGTTTCTTATTAAAGAAACCAGGTCATTTATCTTCTAGAGTTTTCCATGTTCTGGATTTGATGGATTGTATCCTAACATATTCCTCTATCCTCCACATTTCCTATAAAGTGGTAATTAGTTCTAGAGGTTTGATCAGATTCACATTCCACATTTTGGCAAGATAAAATGACGTTCTCTATCACTTCTACCCATCAAGGTTTCACAAGCGCACAGCGTTACACTGGTTAGCGCTTTCGCTCTTGAGAGAAGGGCTAATTGCGAGGCTGCTGCTGTATTTATTACGGAGGTGGGTTTGCAGGAGCACAGGCTAGGGGTTATAGGAGGCTGGCAACGCAGGGCAAGTCAGTGCTGCCGGACCTGCCTATGCCGAGGGGGCAGAATGAATGCATTTCCCTTCGTGTGTGTCTTCTCCCTGGGCATGTCTGTTCGTGGTCTCCTGCAGACTGACCACACTGAGGAAACGGAGGCGGAGGCTGGGTTTGAACCTGGCATATAAATATCCAGCAATAATCAGGCCTTTGAATGATGACATTACTCCAGAAGATCTTGCTGCCAAAATGAAAAGTGCCGCAGAGACTCAGGAGCATGAGGCCATCGTCATCTGAAAGTTTTCCTTGGCCTGAGCCCAAGTTCCTCCCAGATGCAGCTCCTGAGCGTGGGCTTGTGTCCATGTAGTCTGTTTAGCAAAGTGATCCTACGGGACTGGAGTGGAGAGCTGAGAAGAGTAAAACAGGGAAGGAGGAAAAGCCAAAGCAGGCGAGGAACTGAGCGGTTAATGCTGTGGGCAGTCGAGCTCAGCCTCACCACTAAGGATTCTTGGAAGAACCATGCAGGGGGGATTTTGGAATTTTCTGCCCAAAAGATGAGAATGAGAGTAGCTCACCCACTGGCTGCAGTCTCCCATTCATGAAGGTTCGATACAAGGAAGGGGTGTTCACATGCATCTTCCAGGTTCGCACGTGCACCAGAATGGCTGAGTCCTCAAATACGCCCCATCGGACGTGGACAAAGAGGTGCTGATACCACAGACGAGTTACATGGTACAATGAGGCAGGGAGCCGTCCAGATGCACCTGTGTGCTTGCCGCTGTTTGCTATAGCAATGTCTTGAGTGAAGAGGCGGGCCAGGAGAATATGGTGGGAGTGCTGGGGGACCCCGAGGCCACCCTCAGCTTTGATGATTCATTAGGACCCAGACAAGATGTTGTAGTCGCAGGCGTGGTTTATTACAGTGATGGGATACAGACTAAATCCACCCGGACAAAGGCACCGAGGGCAGAGCCCCGGGGAAACCCGGCGGGAGCCAGTTTTCCCTTCTCAGTGGAGTCCCACGCACAGATTAACACCCCCGCCCCCCGATTATGTGATGTGAGACAATGCAGACCCACTCTGGCAAACCAGGGGAGCTCACTGAGCCCTGGTGTCCAGGGTGCTATTGGGCCCTCATACCTGCAGGCCTGACTCCACCGCTCAGTCTCCAGCCCCCTGTGCTATGGGGCTCTGACGCTCTCAGATCTTCCCAAGCATCAGGTGGGTTTTAGAGTATTTTCCTGCGAGGCTGCAGGGTGAACCCAACGAAGAAGAGTGAGAGCCACGCTGCCTGCCGGTGAAAAGCCACCAGGCTGCCAGAGCCGCCCACCCCCCAGAGATTTCCCTTCTCTCCCAACCGCTCCTCTTCATCTGGCTTCAAACCTGCCCAGGTGGGGATCCTCTAACTGGATCTCCTGCCACTGATCTCTCTCATTCTTCAAACCACCCTTGCTGGGGTCCCCAGGGGATCTGAAGCATGGTTCCTTCTCAAAAGTTGCTGTGGCTTTCTACCTGCTCCCCAGCTACCTGCTCCCCAGCTACCTGCAAGTTCTTCAAAGGGCCCTCTAAGTCCTCAGACATCTGGTCTTAATCAATTTCTGTAGCCGCAGACTTGCTTCGCTCTCAAGCTTCCATGAGATCAAGTTGCCTTGTACCCAAGGCCCATGCCTTGTATTCACTGCTCCATCTTCCCTGGGCACCCACATTCTTCCAAGGCTGCTTCAAAGAGTGGGAGGTCTCCCTGATGGCTCAGTGCCAAACTAGGTTTCCTCCTGTGTGTCCCTGGCGAATGTTGTTTGTACTGAATTTCTACTTAATCCCCCCCTCCCCCACCACCGCAGTGTGGCTATTCTCACCAGAGGACCCTGTGTGCTGGGTGGGTGTTTTGAGAGCAGAGAACAAAGCTTCGCTTTGGGCGTGACTCTTGGCTTTGCCACCTAAGCTCTCTGTGACCTTCCTCGAGTACTTTACCTTCTTCCAGGCTATAGCGTGCTTCCTGGGAAGTGGGGAGAATGAACCCTGTTAGATAAGGATTCATTTCTGTATTTATATGCCCTCCACTAGACCATAGGCTCTTCAGGGCAGAGACTGGGGCCATTGAGGCTCTAGGAGCTTATTTATTGCCATGGAAGCTGCCCTGCTTATAAATCCTGGGCAGAAAGGGAAGTGGAGAATTGGATTAATCCATTTGTGGGCACCATGGCATTTGGCTGCCTTGCTTCTACCATGGCTGGCAATGGCCCTACACAGTCTGGCACATCTTTGCCCACTTCTGCAGTGACCCCTTTGTGGATCCAGATCTCTGCGGGGCAGGGGCACAGTGGTTTAACATGAAGATGGCTCACTCTCTCCAGCTCTGAGTTCCCCTGCGCACGTTCTCCCTTGGGGTTGAACCACATCGCCCCAACATTCCTGCCTGCCGTGCCCTCCTGCAGCTCCCTTGGTGGCCATTCCTGCCAGGAGATCTCTCTGCCACCACCTCAGTTTATCAGAGAAGTTCCAGCGACATTGAATCTCCAAAGGAAAGGCGTGGGAATTTCTAGTCCCTTTCCCTCAGGAGGCTCCTTTGCTTCTGAGCCAGTTGTACACCTTTTCTCCCAGCCTGTCTGCAGAGGGGGGGTACTTGAAGGGACAACCTCTGTGAGGTCACCACAGTGCTCTGACGTGCTTTGACTAGGGACACTTTGCATTACAAAGAACAAAGACAATTTGCTTGGGCTGGTTCTCATTCTCTCTAGACCACAAAGCGAGGCAACTGTTCAAAAGCCATCCTCTCTCTCTCTCTCTTCAAGATCTACAGGAGGATTTCTCCAATGTTAAAATGTCTGGAAATTGCCTGGGGATCTTGTTAAAATGCAGATTCTGATTCAGTAGATCTGGGCAGGGCCCTGAGATCCGGCGTTTCTAACAAGCTCCTGGGTGATACCTTTGCTATGTGTCCTTGGACCAAATTTTGGAAGCCTGAGTCTGGCTACATAGCAAGGCATCTGGCCAAATCTGTGTCTCCAATGCTTAGTATTTGTCACCAGGTAAATAGTGGGTAATGGGTAAATTGTCGCTGGCTGGATTAAAGAATTAATTCATCCCGATTATAATGTTGATGGTAAGAGCCAGTGTTTGAGCTCTTAGTATCTGTCAGGCACTCGGACTTAACATTAGTTCTAACTAGAGCCACGAGAGGGACTTACCATCATTTCTCCCATTTGGCAGGTGAGAAGCCCGAGCCCCAGACAGGCTGAGTGATTGTTCTGAGGGTGAAGCCAGTATGTGGATCCCATGCCCAGGCCCTGAACACCTGTGGCATCCAGACCATCAGAGGAAGGGTGTACAGGTCCCACCACTGAGTCCTTTTGCCAACTTGTAAAGGAGCTTTCTTGAGTGCATTGTGGGTGCTTGGCACTCTCTCTGATTTCACGATGAGCTGCACCCATCTTGAGGCGTAACGTAGTTCCCCGAAGTAGGAAGGGTGATCTTTTTGTGCTAAGGCATAGATTTCCAAGTGATCTGGCCCTGGAGGCCGGAGACTCAGTGGAGTGCTTGCAGGAGCATCACGGGGTCTGAGAAGCTCCCGGCTGTGAGTGACATGGGTGTACTTTCTGGGAGGGCGAACCCACAGACTTCACCAGACTCTCCGAGAGTATGTGACCTCAGAAGAGCTAAGAACTAAGAACAACCTTTTAGACAATTAAAACTGTCTCTATCAAGGATTTTCCTGATGGATATAATTAATTCTTCAGAAATCCCAGAGAGAGGAAATACTTCTGAACATGTGGCAGGAAAGGGGCAGCCTCACTAAGATTTGTTGGCCTGGTTATGGACTGTTGAGTCCTCGGACACTGTGGCCCCTCTCTGCCCTGTCTCCATCAGATCCTGCTGGGTCCTTGGCGGTCACCTCTCGGGACAGGGGCCATGTCCTATGCATCATCGACTCTAGGAGGTGTGCCTCGGTGTGTGGCACGGAGCAGGACTACGAAATGTTAGTGGAATTGGTGGGGCTGGCTAGCAGTGGACCTTTCTCTGGAATTCCCTTCTGTCTGTAGACACGGCTCTACTGCGCGGTCCGCGAGCCCGAGCACCGCCAGAGGCAGCTGTCGTCGTTTGGCTCACCACGAGGCGGCGCTATTGGCCTGCAGTCGGGTCCCTCGGTGGCTCCACCTGATCTGCGACAGTGAGTTATTCAAAAGGATGATCGCTACCGACAGTTAGACTCACGGTGTATAATGTCACACAAAAATGGCCAATAATGAAAGGGATGGGGCAGACGTTTAGCCGCATCCCAACCCCCCTTGTACCTGGCTTTGCGTGGACGGTACCCGCAGGACAGACACCGCCTTGCCTACGCTCTGAAGGAGTCACAGAGTCATCGTGAAAACCCACAGGTTGCTGCCAACTATTTCCAAGGGACAGCCCTTCCTCGCTCCCCATGCTCCTCATGAGGCGGGTGGAAAATGGTCCCTGTAGCGCAGGCCGCACCAGTTTCAGCGTGGCCGTTAGACTGGAGAGCTTAGGGGGCCCCGGAGGGATGTACGGGAAGTTTTAAGCGCGTGGGCAGCAGCGGCGGCGGGAGGCAGAGCCGGGCGGGCTCGGCGGGGGGAGGGGAAGGTCGCCTCCCCGCTGGGGTCCCGCGGGCCTCCGACTCGGCCTGCCCTCCTTGCGTGCCCCACTCGGCGCTCCTGCCTCTAGGGGGCAGCACCGCATCACGGAAAGCGCTCCCCAGCCTGGCTCAGGGCGGGGGGCTCCCAGATAGGGCTGCTTTTGCCTGCAACTTCCGCTGTGTGATTTTGGGCAAGTGGCTTCCTGTCCTATGTTCAGCCTCTGTTTTCTCCTCTGTAAAATGGGGCTGTTAGCACCTGCTCTCCCAGGTATGTGAAGGCTCTCCGTATACTCTGATAAGCACCTTCAGGGGGGAGGCATTTGGAAGATTAGGGAAACCCAGGGTCTAAGTCTTAATGTGCTGTGTAGGCAAATCTCTTAACCTCTTTGGGACTGAAATTGCTGATCTGCAAAAGATAAGCGTGGAGCAGATGATGCTCAAGGTTCTCCCATTCTGCACCTTTTATAAAACACACCTAGCCTGTGTATTACACCTTTGAAGCCTTGATCTGGCAAACGATCAGAAATTATGGAAGCAAATGTACAAAGGGGCAATTAGGAAGACCCGGATTATTCCTTTTACGTAATTCATCTGTTACCAGGGAGTGAAGGGTCCAAGATATTTTCTTCTTCTGGCCTTATTATAAGCAGCTCAGAGACCACTTCCCTCACCCCCCACAGCCCTCTGTGACATCCCCCGGCGATGCCAAGTGTTTCTGATTCTGTGCTTGTTCATTGCACCTCAGAGTGCAATAATGATGTTGTTGATATTGTTCCCTGTGTTTGTCTTTGAATCGAGTCTATTTCCCCTCCACCGTTCTTGTTGCTCTTATAGCATGTTACTTTCTCTATAGTTACTTTATAGCATAAAACTTACTCTATGTTGTGATTGTGTGTGCTTGCCGGCTGTCTCCCCCTCTCTTTGTAAAGCAGGTGTTTGTAACGGGGCTGCCAGTAATTTCTGCATTCAGGGCAGCTAACACAGTGCCTGGCCGGTGGTGATCAGTGGAACAGAGACTCTTACGTGAATGAATGAATGAATGGAGAGAGTAGTGAGGGAGAAATGATACGAATGGGCGAGGCATCTCTGACACCGGGGTTTCAGGCTCCAGGGCAGCGTTGTGGATGAGGACAGATCTGGATGCATCGGACCTCCTCTGCAGCACAGGAGAAGGTAATCCTTTTCATGCTGCCTGAACAATGGACGTCAAGGTCATACATCTGCAATCCCAAACTCAGTCCTTTTTTTTTTTTGTATTGTGTGTGTTCAAGTATAGACTTCATGTTCTCTTTTATTTTCCTTGAAGGTTAAACTTTTGCTTTTTTCATCTCTAAAGATGTTTTAAAATCCCGTCTTGAAGCTTTAAAGATTTTTCTCCCAGCAGCTAGCTATAGATACATAAAATCCACCCACCTTACGAATGAAAATGATTGATACACATCAAAAAAGTTATCTGCATCGGATAATAAAACCCGGCTTAAGCCTCTCTTTAAATGCTCACTCCAGGAATTTAACTGAAAAGGCAGGTTCCTTACAGACTCAGTGGTAGGGAATTTAGGAGTGGGGAGGGTTCTAGGTGGAAAGGGAAACTCACATTTCTGCAGGAGGTGTCCTGGGCATTTTATATAAGAGACATGACTTAATCCGCCCACGCAGGGAAGTTAGCACCAGCCCTAGTTTTGCAGGGGAGGGAATTCGAGGCTCTGATATGTTAAGCAACTTGTCCAAAGCCACACATGGCAGCGGGTGGTACTGGCTTCCACTGAGGCTTCAGAACACGCAGACCCTCCCTCCCCAGTACACGTCCCACCTTCTCGGAACTCTGTGAAATATAACTTTATGTAAAAGGAATATAACTTTATGTAAAAACTGAGTGCATCTTGTGACTGCAGACCTCTTCTGATCCCTCCTTGCCTGAGGCCGAGTCCTGGTCTGCCTTTGTCATCCACAGAGGTTAGGAGCAGGGGCTGGGAGGTCAGGCAGATGTGGGTTCAAATCTGTGCTCCTCAGACTTTTTAGTTGTTCAGCTTTGGACAAACTCCTTAACTAATTCTTGGTTTTCTCGTCTATAAAATGGGGATTAGAGTGTTGCCTACTTTATAGGATTGTTTTGAAGATTAAGGGACCTAATGAGTATAAAGTACTTAGAAACGTGCCTGGACATAGGAGGTACTCAGTCAATGTTAACAGGATGTGTTCCTGAGGCATTAATGGTGCTTTGACTTTCCTGCCTTTGCTCTGTGGTAGACCACTCTCAGCCCCACCTCTGGCGCTTTATTTTGATCTTTTAGAAATGGTCTTCATAAGTATTTAAATCTATGATGACTATGCGTATGAATGGCGCCGCCCACAGTAACACAGGGCACGACTTGTACAACAGTGCCAGGCGGCCCTGGATCCCTTTGGAAAAGAAAGAGAAGTATTTTTTGTTTCCTAAGAGGAAGACTTCACGCCTTTGGGGGATGGACCTTCCTTGCTCCAGTGTGAAACCGACCCGTGGATGAAGCCTCCGTCCTTTCCTAGTCTACAGTGTGGGGGTGGAGGCTGATTCTCCAGGCGGGCACAATCCCAGAGAAAGAGCACTGAAATTTCTGAGCCACTAAGAAGAAGAGGTGTGGGGGTTACTCAGACAGTCGAACCTTGAGCTGGGAAACAGTGGGTGGGTGCTGGGTGGACGGAGCCTCCCGTTCCACTGAGTTCTGGCCATGACCCATGTCTCCATGGGAAAGGTCACGGCTTGGGAGTGGTGGACAGCGACAAAGCCCCTCACCTCAAATGGACCACACAGGGCTTGACAAGGAGGACCGGGAGCGGCCATCATGGCCGTTGGAAGAGCAGAGGCTATTCCTGTGTTTTGACTGTGATGCTGCACAAAGCGTGCATTACAGGGTATCGGTTAAGAATGTGGGCTTCAGAGGCACAGATCTTTCTCCATCACTGCCTAGTTGTAGGATCTTGGGCAAGTGCCTCAGTTTCCTTATCAATAACATGGAGATGCTAATAGTATCTGACCCCAAATGTCGTGAAGATAAAGTGCGTGAATCCATATAAAGTGCCCAGAACAGCATCTGGCATGTAGTGAGTGGTCAATAAAATGTCAATTGTATCATTTGAGAGTTTCAGGAGAGATGGGAGGCTCCACTTCATCCCCCTCCCAAGTAACGGAAAGTGGGTTTATTGCTGATCTTGGCTGACAAGGCTGAGGTGGATTTAATTTGATTTAGCAATATATAGAAATATGACCTTTCTTGTAAAAAAAATATGACATTTCTTGGACAGAGAGTGAGTGAGGCAGTTCACCGGCATTGCAGGTTTTGTTATTATTGTTGGGGTGGGTGGGGTTTCGGCAGGCCCAGCACCCCCAGCCTCGGTCCTCACTGAGCCCCGTCAAGTGGGTGCCCTACAACTTCCTGTTCTCCTCTTACTCTCTAATCCTGACCTGTAGGGTGCTGTTTTCACGGTGTATGTGTTACTGCTCATCTTTGTGGGAAAAAGTCAGGGAGAAATCCCAGAGGTGGGTAAACAAACAAGTTCCCAGAGTCTCACAGAGTTATCTTAGTCATTTTCCTGGTTCCCTTTCTGAGATATTCAGTTTTCTGCTTCTCTTTCATACTCCTGAACACAGGGCTCAGCAAACCTCCCCTTCCTGTCCTCAGAGACCTATTCCCCTGGAAGCCCCCTGTTGCCTGCAGATCCAAGAAGGCTCCTCCAGAGATGGCTTAGCCTTCCAATGCGGGGCCTGAGACCAAGGGTCCACACCCAGGCTCTGTGTGAGGTGCATTCCCAGCCCAAGTGAGGGTACAGGGAAGGGAGACAGACAGGGCAGGACACACAGACGGGGTGTATCGCTGAGGCCACCGCATCACAAGAGGACACAGCTGCTCAGTCGTGTAAGACATCTTTGGTGCTCCACACCTCAGAGCAATCTACCATGGGGAAGAAGGGACAGGACGTATCTGCCGGCTCCTTCTCATCTCCTGTCTCTCATTGTCAAAGTATGCTCCAGGGGGGTGAACCCCTCTGCACCTTCTGGATGTGGTATGCAGACCCTGGCTGATGGAGAAGCCAGATCCCATGACTCCTAGCACAGTGCTCCACCTGAGCCTACAGGTGGTGGGGAGCCGGAGCCTGGGTCTGCTCTGGTTGGATGTGAGTGCCGGAGTGGCTTTGGTGCCTGCTGCTGAGGGTGTGATGGAGCCTGTGTGGGACCTCAGGCCCCACAGAAGAGTTGGGTTAGCCCACCCGCTGCAGAAGAGCTGGGTTAGCCCAGAAGCAATGGGGTCAGTGCCTGGCGCTCTCCTTTGAGTGAATGGCCAAGTTGCCTTTGGGAAGCAGGTCCATGGTGCTGAAGTGGGTCTGTGGGGTTTGTCTTTCTCTATGACTCAAAGACTTCCATGAACTTCATCTTGTGCTGCCAACATCTCAACCAGTGGCTTCCAAGCTCACTGCAACAGGGGAAGTGAGTGCGGGATGAAGCACTGGGGCTTTTATCTCCTCCACTAGAAGGGGACACACCTCACTTCTGCTCATCGCTCATCACTGCGGAGGCTGCCCTTTTGGAACCGCCCCTGGAACCGGCTTCCTTCAGCTGCCTCCAGTCAGAGACAGCCGAGTGTGGGCATGGATTTGAGCCCCTGTGTGCTAGATCTAGGACTCCTTTAGTGGGGGACTTTGGCTGGAGGGTCCCCCATCAGCGTGGGCAACATTTTCTTAAGTTGACTTTCTTGCCTTCCAAGTGTCAGGGCTGCATGGTGGCTCCCATCTGTCTCTGGCTCCCTCCCCTTTATCCTTCCTTAGGTGTTTCCCCCAATAAATCTCATGCACATCTTATAACATCTGCTCCTCAGGGAAACTGAGTGAACACATACATCATGATGACTCTGCAGATAATTTCCAGCCCTGCCTTAAATAGTGCACTCTGTTTTTTCTGTAAGTAAACATCATTTCATGTATTTTATTTGTTTACTTTTCTAAGCATCTATTGCTTATTTTTTTTTCAAGGGACTTAACATCACAAATGCCCTTAATCCATATTATTTTCCTGAATTCCTCCCTCCAGGAGCGCTCTGATTCCTCCCACCGTCTGGAGTGGGGGTCCTCTGGGCCTGGATGCTGCTCTGTCTAGCTGGATCTTCCCTCCTCTGTGTTCGATTCCCCATCTTCCTGTTGATTTACTATCTTGTACACGGAAGCGCAACCCCCAGTAGCTTCCCAAGAAAGGCTGCATCGAAGCTAACATTTGATTCTGCAAATGTCTTTGTTTTGTTCCTACAGCTGGAAACAGTCTGATTGTATTCTGATTCCAGTTCCTTTGTATGTGAGCTTTTTTTTTTTTTCCTTTTCTATCTGGAAGTTGGTCAGATCTTGTAATGTCTTAGGGTGGGTCTTATTTCCTTTACTGTGCTGGGCGTTTATGGCCCTTTTCTGTCTGAAGATTTGAAAGTTATGAGACAATGAATGATGAGAAGTCAGTCTCCCTCCTTACCCAGTCTGCGGGCCATGTGCTTTCTCCTCCCAGAGGCATCGCTGTTCCCAGTGACTCGTGCACCTGCTGGAGATGGACGTTGGCGCATGGGCAGCTTGTAGGCTGACATTACATTCACGTTATTAACACTTCCTCAACCTGCTACCACGTCTTTGGACACATCCTTTTAATAGCATCACAGGATTCTAATATGTGGATATACCACAAAACAGATTGAATCAGTTCACTCTCGTGAAGTTTGAGGCTGTGTCTACTGTTTACGTTGTGAGTAGGGAGGGAAGAAATGTGCTGTACATCTTTGTGTACATCTCAGATTATTTCCTTATATTCTGTTTTCCAAAGTGTACTCACATACCAGATCTTGGTTCTGGATTAGAGGGGACACAGTCTTGTGGGGTTTCCTATTCTTTTCTCCCCATGGATGGTAACGGATGGGACCCCATTTCACCGGTAATGGAGCATGAATGCCAGGGAGCATTTGGTTTGTCTTTTGCCCACATGCAGAGTACAGAAATTCCCTTCCTGCAAATCACTTTTTGCTAAAGGGAGGCTTTCTCACTCATGCCAGATGACACCATCTCCAGGCCCAGATGTCCACACAAACCCAAAGCTATGAGCTTTGGAAGTCACGATTTCCCAGCCCCTCTCTGAGCTTCTGAAGCAACAAGAACAACACAAATGACACACCTTCTCTTGCTTCTCCACAAGTTCTGAATGCATGGAGAGCTCAGATGCTTTCCGCGCTCCGCCCTCCATGAGGTCTGATGCACATAGGGGAAGGACCACCTTATGTTGGTTGGACGGTTTCCCTCTTTCAAGTATTTTTATATCTAGAAACACATCCAATCCCCCTCCACCTCTGCAAGGTTTTGAAGCATCTTGCGGTTCCTCCTGATGGTTAAGTGGCCTCACAAGGGTCAAGGTCACACAGTGATTTCAGGGCAGATCGGGGTCCTGATCCTTGACTTTCCAAGCCAACCTAGAGCTGATTCCACTAGGCAATATAACGGGGGTGTTTTCAGAAAACAGAAAGAACCATCAGAGAGTCAGAAAGAGATACTGGAGTCAGGGGGTCATGAGTGTGAATCCTAGAAACCTCTTCTCCTCTCTGAATCTCACGTTCCTCCTTCTGCAATACGGGAAGAGGGTACTACCTCCCAGTATTGTCATGAGCATTAAAACACAGACACACGTCCTCCCCCCCACAAATCACAAACACATTGATTACAGGCCCGCTGCACAGCAAGTTTCTGAGCACTCGTGTGAGGGACTTGAAATGCGAGTGAACAGACTGGAGTCAGAGTCTCTAGAACTGTGGATGGTCACCATTACATGGACCTCCAATATGACAGCCTGGACCTAGAAAAGGAAGGGGCCCCTGAGGGGCAGAGCCACGATTAGAACCAAGAGTCCATCTTCCCGTTGTTGTTCTGTTGTTCTGTTTACCACTCCACTGAGATGGCCCAACCCAGGTCCCCCACGACCTTGTCCTTGTCCTTAGGAGCACGCAGCCTAGGGAGGAGCACCCAGCTCGTGCTGGGGGAGACCAGCACGGGCAGGTTTCAGAGACCCTGGAGAGACAGATGGGGCACAGCCCAGAGTCTGGGAGGGCGGGATGAGTCAGGGGTGGGCAGGAGGCTGACTCAGTGTGGGGGCCAAGTGACAAACTCTAGCAACAGTGCCGGTTTGACTGGGAACATCTCTGACAGGGCTTGGAAGCTGCTCAAATCCTGGAACTCTCCAGCCGGCAGGGAGGTTGGGTTTCATTCTTTTTGGTTACCTGTTTTATGGTGTCACAGCTCTTATGATATTATACAGTCTTTGACCATGTTAGTCAAGATAGGGTAACCGCTCTAACAAGCCAGCCCCTGAATCTTGGGGGCTCAACATGCTAAATGCTTATTTCTTACTCACGCCAAGTCTGTTGCAGAGGCTCCTGGCCAGCCGGTGGCCTCCTATAGGGTTACTCAAGGTCCCAGGCTCTTTCCATGTTGTGGCTCTGCCCATCCCCACGGCCCAGGAGGCCTCTGTCAGACCATCTGCATTCAGCCAGCACCAGAGGAGTTTTCGGGAGCATTTTGTGGGCCAGGCCTGGCAGTGCCCCCTAGCACATACACCCATTGGCCAGAACTCAGTTACCTGGCCCACAGGGCAGAGAAACCAGGAAATGTGGGTCTGCTGTGTGCCGTGGGTGAAATGAAATGGGTTTTGGGAACACAAAGCAGTGTGTGTACTTGAATACCTCTGTGCCTAGAAAGTGAGTTCTTTAGGAGGCTGGGACTGTGTCGTGTTTCCCACACATTCCTGGGCCGGGTACAGTGTTGGACGCAGGGAAGGTACTTAACACACAGGGATAGGAGACACCTAACTCTTTGACTTTGTTCTGATTTGGGGCTCTGTCCCCATTCACTGGACTTGGTGACTAAACCCAAATTTCTCTGGACGAGTGTTCACCCTGGATTTTTCTGTTTCTGGCTTCCATCCTGGCTCTGATTTCTTGGCCCCAAACCTCAGCCCTGAGCCCATCCATCTCCTGCAAGGGAAAAGAGGACCAGATGACCAGAAGGAAAGCCTTCCCCTGTCCCTCCCCCCTCAAATCACCTTAGCTCCTCTAGCTACACCAGTCTAACTTCCATCAGGCCTCTCCCCGAAATGCCATGTCTGGAAGCTTTTTCAGCATGAGGACAAACCTGGCCTGTGTCAAGGCTATCTACGTGGGATCAGAGACACGTCAGGCTGGGAACTGACCATCAGTCTGACCCACACAGCCGACAGGGACCCAAGGGTCCCACAGCTGCAGCCCAGGCCGGGCAGACAATGTCCCTCCCAAGGCTGGGCCCGCGGGCACCCTTTCCTCATGCTGGTCCCTTGTCAGCCTCAGAACCCGATAGAGGGACCCCAAGGATGAGGACGAGAATACAAACAGCTCCCAGCACGCTGCCTGATGTTTTTCAGCGTGGAGAAAGAACGCCGGTTGAAAGGGCTGCCCTAGTTTCCAGCAACAAGGGTTCCCTCGGGGAGGTGGGAGCACATGGTGTTGATGAAGCACAGGGGGCCCATCAAAAGGGATGTTTTGGAGACAGAGAGGAGGCAGTCTTTTGATAGAGAATGTTGGCTTCTTCTCTGAAAAAAAGAAATTGGGGATAGGAAAAAAATCAAGACAGGATAAATAATTTGCCATGTTTGATCCAGTATATGCCAAGCGCTTTACTTTTTATGCCATCGAAGTAACCCTCTGGAAAGCCTGTGAGGTGAGCGTATTGTGGATATTTTATGGTTGAGGAGACTGAAGGCCAGAGTGGTCCAGTGACTCCATCAAAGTCACCCAGCTCTATGTGGCTGAGCCAGGAGAGAAACTCAGGACTCTTCTGATTGCAAAGCTGCTTTCTGCCCGCTCCCCCCGCCCGCCCCCCCCCCGCCATTTCACATTCTCAGATTCCAGATTTTTCTTCCATGAAAACAAAGAATCATTGCTGTCCCCGCTTAGACTTTATCATTTCGGGTATTTGTTCCCCAAACCACTCTACATTGTTTCTCAGTTAAGGCTCACAACTATCCTATGAAAAGGGCACTATTATTTTCCAAGTTTTTTGAGGAAGAACAAACCCAGAGATGGGAAATAACATGTTCCAGGTCCTGGGACCCGGAGGAGGTGGGAGCTGTCTGACCCCAGGCCAAGGGCTTGCTCCTCTCCACCAGGGGCTCCTCTACAGCCCTCAGGGCAGATCTGGCTGGAGGCCTCTCCTTATAAGGCTGTGGAGACCATCGTTTTGTTTGTTTTACATTTTAAAGAATTATTTTCACAGTTTAAATGGTTAAAAAATCAAAAGGAGAATAATATTTAGTGACATGTGAAAATTAGATGGATTAAAATGTTAGTGTCTGTAAATGAAGTTGATTTCTCTTGTCTCCTTGTCTCCAGCTGCTCTTGGGCTCGGGGGCCAAGTTGAGTCGTTGTGATAGAGACTGCAGTGTGGCTTACTGAGCCTACAGTATTTCCTATCTGGGCCTTTACAGAAACCGCTTGCTGTCCTCTGCTCTAGGGTACCCTGTGGAAGTAGACTAAAGGTGGACATCACCACTGAACACGGATAGCGAGGTGTCCAGTCCCCATCTTGCAGGAGCTGGGCCAGGCCCGAGGGAGCACTCACCTTTCCTGCTGACGGTGCCCCCAGAGAAGCTGCAGAGGAGAGCCCAGGTGGGCCAGCTCCGGGGTGGCCACAGAGTCCAGAGCCCGGGAATCAGGTGCCTGGGGACGCGGGGGCCAGCTCAAGGTAAGGAACATGCAGGGAAGTGGTGAGAGGACCTAGGACTTGGGTGAGACCAGAGCTTGCTTGTGGGTGAGTTGGCAGGAGTTGAGGGTGAGGTGGACTGGAGCAGGCCGGGCCTCAGAGACTGATTTTGGGTGGCTGACGGGGTTGGGGAGCAGGCATCACACTCTGTCTTCAGGCCAGCAATCAAGGCTTGAAGTTCAGGTGAAGAGTGTTTAGAAAATTTGGGCCTCACGCCTGCTCAGGTCACTGGTCCCCATCAGAGCCTGGTGATCTGAACTCGGCCCCCATCAGTCTCCGAGGGCACAGGGAGGGCCGTGGACACTGTGGACACTGCAGGGCGCAGTGCTCCTGTCTCAGACGGTGTCCCTGTGGTTCTCTCCTGCCCTTCTTCCATGTGCTACATGGATGGGCCAGACGTACTCCCCTCACCTTCTAGGAGGGTTGAAGACAAAGTATTCCTTGCCCTCTGGGGAACGGAAGATTTTTCTTCCTGTAAAAGATTTAGGTTCTAGGTACGATGAGTGATGAAAATCCACAGGAAAAAGTAAGGGAGGAGCTGGTGTTCGAGGGAGGAGATCACACTTTTGGAGCCAGAGGAGGTCTGGGGGGGATGTCTTCCCACACAAAGCAGGATGCAGTGGGCACAGGAGAGATGCACGGGGCCAGGAGCTTTGCAATCTGGTCCTGTTCCAGGGTTTAGAGAGAAGGCGGAGCAGAATGACAAGCAAGGAAGTTAGAAGAGGGGACCTGGGTCTCGGGGGGCTGGTGCTGTTTAAGGTCTCGTGGTGCCCAGGTTGTTCAGGGGTAGCCCCAGACTGGAAGGGGCCCCATGCTCTCGAGGAGGAGGAGGACATCAGCAACCAGGCAGGGGTGTAGGGGAGAAGCTGCTCCTTTCTCTCTGGGAGCCCCATGGGGCTCTTGGGATGGTGTGCACCTTGTAAAGTGAAGGAGCCCCACGGTGACCAGGAGGGAGCTTCCTGCCAGCCCCAGGGGATAGGAGCACAAAGTAGAAATTGGGATAATTCCAGAGAATGGAAGGATGATATTTCCTAAGCATCTGAATCTTTGGACCGACAGTTGTGTATGCTACACTTGTAAAGTGCTTAGCACAGTCAGCACTCGCAGGACACTCAGTGCTTGCTCCTCCTTTTCCACTGTCCCCCCTCATTCCCCCTCCCTCCTCCCTCCTCTTCTCCCTGCCCTTTCCCCTCTTCCCCCTTCCTCTCCCTCCTCCTCCCCACCCATTCCTCCCTCTCTTTGCCCTTCCCCCCTTTCCCTCCTTCTCTCCTCTCCCTCCTCTTTCTTCCTCTCCTCATTTTTATCACTAAGATAAGGCTAAGTTTTGACTCCCAGTTTTCCTGATGATGTGACTCCTTCTAAATCAATAGCCATTAAGAACTTTCGAGGTGCTCAGTTCTTTGGTAGGTCCTGATGGGGGGAGCTCACTAAAGACATGGTCTGTGGGTAGACCAGAAGCTCAAGAATCTGGAACAGTGTGGAGGGATACCAAGAGCACAGAACTGTGCACCATAACCGAAGTAGTGGCAGTCACAGAAGGGACGGGTCAATGGGGGCTCGAGTAGAAGCTGTCAGCAGAATCTCAGCATCAGGGATGGTTAGAGCAAGAAGAAAAGAGCCAGAGATCACCAAGGGTAGCTCCTGCATCTTACAGATGAGGAACTGAGACCCAGAGAGGCTCAGAAGGGCCCGGAAATGGGCCTGAGGTCCCCCAGTACCTTGGCGATGGAAGTAGGACTTGAGGATAATTACTGGATATTTTTGTCTCCAAACACCCAGTGGCTAACTTTCTAGATTAAGATGCCAGTGCAATTAATAATGGTGGTCATAGTCAACACGTACCACACACTCCCTGTGTGTCATCCATCATGCTAATCACTGTATTTGAATCACCTCGTATGACTTCTGTGATTCCCTACTGCTTATGGAACCAAGCCTGCTTTCCTTAGCAGCCGCTTGGCCCTCCGACCCCAGCCCTCTTGTTTTGGCTAATCTTTGGTTACTCTTCACTCTTTCTATCATCTTCACCTGTGTCAACTGTCCCTGTCCCCTCTGTCCCACGTCCCCCCTCTTCCAGGGCGACTCTACCCTCTTCAGCCAAGGCCAGCTGGAGCTCTGATGCTCCCTGGAAGCCTGCCTCCCAGGCCTTGGCACTTGGTCTGAGAGAGGGTGCGTGTGGAGGCTCGCATGGGGGTGAGTGAACGGTGCCTCCACACTGGTGGCAGGGGAAGAGGGGAGTGCATCTGTGGGAGCCTGTCAGGGACACTGGACAACCATTATTCCCTCTTCCTCACTCTCTCCCTACCCAGGTTTACTGAGCAGTGCCAGCATGGGGCTGGGGGTGGACAGTGATGGATATAAAATGAGGTAGAGAGCATAAATTAGTATAAAACGAGGTAGAGAGTGTCAAGAGCCATAGGGGTGGCTCACACTGTGGGAGAGAGATGAAGGGAGGGGCGGGTTATTCCCACCCATGGCCATCAGGGATATGTTCTGACGTGAGCCCCTCTGGGTCTGGAAGGCAGGTGGGTTGCAGATGTGCAGAGATGGTGGGCAAAGGAGTCTCTGTGGAGCCATCAAAGAGCATGGCGGCGGGAGTGAGGAGTGTGTGCCCTGTGGAGAGTGTGTAAGGCGGGAGAGAGGCTGAGAAGTAAGACCAGAGGATGGAGTGAGGGAGGAGGAGACAGAAGGCATCTGCGGGGTGGCCTATCTACAGGGAACTCTAACCTTCCTGAGCACCTATGACAGGCCAGACTCTCTTCTGAGAGCTTTCAATGCAGTAGCTACCATTTCCCCCACAACATTATCCCTGTTTCACCAATGAGGAAACTGGGTCACAGAGAAGTAAAGGAACAGACTGAGGCCACACGACCAGGAAGTGGTGGCTCAGGAACCCAGTGTGCCAGGCTGTGCGATGTGCTTTTCACCTGTTCCTTTACTGCCTCCTCAGTGGACTGGGAGGGGACGGGCAGTAGTGGGCAGAGAGGAAAAAGAAGCCTGGTTTAGAGGACCTTTGACCAATTCTCAGGTGTAAAGTGGATCTCCTCAACTACTAAAACCATGTTATTGGAACCACAAGCTCAGTGGTGTACCCGAGGGGATGCTCCCAGGTTGTAGTCCTGCAATAAACCAGATGGGGTTTCCAGCGCCCATGAGGGATGAATGCCTGAGAGATTCTGCTGGGTCTCAGAGATCTTCCAGAAATGCAGTATTGGATGTAGCAACAGCATCCCTGCACTTTGTCATCCCTAGGCCCCTGTCTGTCTCCTTTTGTTTATGATTACTGAAGGCATTTGCATGAAAACAGGGTTTTCTCAGTCTTCCAGGGCTCCACTTCCTGCTGCTGGTTCTCACCTGAAGCCATAATTCTCCATTTGTGGCTCAATAACCATCTCCCGGGTGGCTAATTATAGGCCATATGCTCCTGGGGCTGGTGTGCTGGAAAGGCAGACTGGCATGCTCCACGTCTGCCTCCTGTTCCCATTTCTCTTTTGGACTTGCTAGCTCAAACCTGTCCTCCACAGTGTGTCCCTAGGGCCTCGCGAGACTGTTTTTCTCCTCAGGTAGTGTTCCATTTTGCAGATGACCCCGGCTGGGCTTAACTGGGCATTCACTAGACTGCCCGCCAGCATGTCAGTGTTGACTGGTTGGCAAAAATCAACAAAACGGCAGATGATGTCTGCTGTTTAAATCCCCTACAGGTGGGGTGATGAAGTGGAAAGTTTTGGCCTGAGATCCGGGGAAGTTGAGATCTGCTCCTGGCTTTGTTGGGAAATTGCTATTATGACTTTGGAGAAATCTCTTTGCCCTTCTGGTTCTTAGTTGTTTTCTTATATAAAGGAGAGATTTTGGTTAGATCAGTGGTTTCTAACCTGATTCCTAGGTGTCTGAAAAGATAGTGATGGGCGTAGGGGGGCCTTTAAAAACAGCTTTGAATTCCCTCTAACCACTGACTCCTAGAGAGAAGTGATTACTGCCTATTCACGGAGTCTCCATCATCTAGGACAGTGTTGGCACAGAAGGTGCAAACAATGAATATTTGTTGAAATATGAAGGCCTTTCAGAAAGCCCAACAAAAATCATTCTTTGGTGCTGATGAAGCTGGGCAGGCTAACAGAAACCTTGGATTCTTTAATGATTAGCATGACATTAAAGATGAACTACTCATGGTGTATTTATTTATTTATTTATTTATGTCTCTGCTAACTGTGTAACGTAAGCAGGGAAGGAATCTTTGGGAAGTGTGCTGGCTAGATTGAGGACTGATGAAAAGGTTGAAAACCAGGCTCAAAAAAATGGTGAATTCCATGGAAGCCAAGGCATTGGAGAACACAGGTGAGTTTCAGCGTTCAAGATGGGAAGTGCGAGTGGATGAGCCGAAGTCATGTGAGTGCCCAACTGCCAGGTGGGGATGGGCACTGTCTAGCTTTCTTAGGCTTCCATAGACTTTGTCTCCACCAAGACTATCACACAGTTTGGGGATTTCTACGAAACCGGAAGGAAATTTGGATTCCAGGTAGCCAAAAAAATGGCAAAGGACCACTGCACCTCTAACTCTGGTCCTGCTACACTTAATTGGATCTCTGCTCAGTAGCCAATGGGTGGCTTTAATGAAGGGAATGGGAAAACAAACTTATGTATGCATTTTGATAAGGAAAAACATCTATGTGCCTGGAGTCTATGTGAAAGAAATTATAAAGGGATGCTTGTGGATGAAGATGGGACCTATTCCTATTCTACAAACCTGAGGTTCTCTACCAAGATAAGTAAAGAGTTTCCCCTGTTGAGATGCATATACAGGTGCCGAGGGAGATTCACTTTTGCTGCATCTCTAGTTGTTCAGTGGGAGTTCCAGTGACCGATCTTGTCTGTCTCTCCATCTCTCTGAGCCTCATAATCCCAAACTGGTTTACTTCATTGGGATTTTGTGAGATCAAATGAGATCATGGATTCGAACATTATCTACAACCCTAAATGTACTCATGTTGCTAATAACCATCAGCAAAAATGTCAGTGATACCAATATCTGTCTTGGTATTTTTCTGGACAGTGTGGGTGGGTAGTCATCCATGAGGAAACACTTTTCCTTTTCCTTCTCACTAACTTATATTTTTTGTGTTCCTTTTAGCTGTGCAGTTGACATATATCATCATTTGCAGCTGTCCAAAATCTTTTCAATAGCCTCACTACCTCTTAATTATTTTTAACATTATGACTCTTATCTTCTCAAGGAAGAATCCAGAAAATTTGCATACCGAGGATTGCTTTCAGTCAGGATAATGACAGGTGGCCTAGGTCCCTTTAGTTAGGTGAACTTCTTTGAGACCTTAGAAATGAGCAATATGAGGTCCTTGTCCAGAAGGTGGTGGAGCTGTTTGGTTCTTTGGGGGCAGCAGTGGTGGAATTTCTGGTGTCCAGACCCAGTCATGGTAGCGGCTATATAGTGATGTTTGTTAGAGAATCCCCGCAAAGGTGTTGGGACTCAGTAGATTCAGAGTCCATTCTCAGAGATATTTTGAGTTACCTAATTGCTTTTCATGTGTTCCTTTCATGCTTACATTAGACAGAATGGATTCTGTTGTTTGCAACTAAGAATTCCTTCCTAGTACAGGAATTGCATCTGGAGTGGGTTCCAAAAGTTACAGAACCCATGCTGTATACAGAAGTGGTTTACTGGAGGTGGCTAAGCATCACAAGGCAAGGATTCACCCAAGGTCGGCTGGAGACAGGATGGCCTCACTTTCGTGTTTGCAAATCCATGTCAGCTGTGCCCTGCCAGTCTAACCTTTGCCTGCTCATCCTTGAGACACTGACCTCTGCCAATGGAGGCTGCAGGGTGAAGGAAAAGCTTAGGAGAAGTTCTTTTCCAAAATAAAATGGAGTTACTTCCTTGTCTCAGGCAGTGGGCTGGGCATCTCCTTTGTTGCTTTGACTCCTGCTGATACCCTTGCCCTCAGGATCTTTCCTTCTATCCCTTCATTGGTGCTAGTTGTGAGATCAGTAAAGATTTTATCTTTTCACAAGTGGATGTTATAGTCTTTGAAAATGTGTAGAAAGATAAAAATGAATGGAGGAGATACAAGTGACAGAGGAAGAGATAAAGATGGAGACAGAGAAAGGACAATGGGGGGGCGAGAGACAGAGAGACAGAGAGAGAGAGACAGAGACAAAGAGACAAAAAGTGAGAGAGACCAAAAAAGAGCACTGTCCATATCAGAAATGATCTCCAGTGATTTAGCCTCTGTGGTAGACAGCCTCTACGATGGCCTCAATGAGCCCCACGTTTGGTATTCATGCCCCATGTAGTCCTTTTCCACACTAAGTCAGGGCTGGCCTGTGTGACCAGTAGAGTACAGTGGAGGTCACAGTGGTGATTCTCAAGGTGAGGTCATAGAAAACATCGCAGCCTCTGCCTTGGCTTCTTGGACCATTTTCTCTGCAGGAAGCCAGCTGTCGTGTTGGGAGGACACTCACATGGTTCTGTGGAGAGCCCACATGAAGAAAAATCTACTTGGCCATTGCAACTTGCTGGCCATGGGAGCGAGCCTCCTGGGAAGTGGGTCTTGTGGTCTTGGTCCATCACTGAAATGACTGGACTCCAGCTGACACCTGGCAGCAATCACTGAGAGAGCCTGAGCCAGAGCCCCCCAACCAGGCTGCTTCTGCTCCTTGATTTGCAGAGCTGGTGGAGATAATGATTACTGTGGTTTTGAGCCACTAAATATCAGGTTATTTGTCACAGAGCATTAGATACTCAATATAGTTCTCTTGCTGCCCTTCCTTTTGGTAAAGATGCTCTGGTGTCTGAGATAAGGGCAGATGATGGACATGTTCGGGAACCTCCCTATCTTCTTCTACTGGTGTTATTGTTCTGCTTCATAGACCCACTTGTTCTTCACTTCGTAGAAATTCCTCTTGGGCTCTGGTAGAGAACAGAACATTATTTTTGGTTTTCAATATTATTGTACCTTTAATTCTCCTGGGTCTATTTTTGTAAGTATTTAAATGGGAAGTTGGATGTGGATGAATCAAATGCTATTATCTTGCTGTTCTCTTAACCAGGAAATAAAAAATCTATAACTGCCTCTAGGTTGTTGTTTATGTATTCCATCACTACATGTTTTTGAGCACATATTTCCAAGCCATCTTATCTTGCTTGTTTTGTCATTTATGTATTACTTACATGTGCCATTGTATTGTTTTTATCATATGTTAGAAAGCAACCATAAAATATGAATTTAGGAAATATGAGAGAAAAATAAATAGAAATTCTAATATTTTCCTTTTTCGATACAAATGGTTGTTGGGGCACCTGGGTGGCTCAGTCAGTTAAGCATCTGACTCTTGATTTCAGCTCAGGTCATGATCTCAAGGTTGTGAATTGGAGCACCACATCTGGCTCTGTGCTCAGCGGGGAGTCTGCTTGAGATTCTCTCTCTCTCTCCCTCTGTCCCTCCCCCTGCTCTCTCTTTCTCTCAAATAAATAGATCTTTAAAAACAAAAGACAAAAAATCCCAAATGGTTGTCTTGGGCACTGCTGGTAAATGTGCCCCTTCTCCCACTTTGGAGACCGCTCATCTCCCGTATGGTTAGCTTTTGATATTCATGTATTATCTGTGTGTGATTAAAGGACAGAGGTTCTGCTTTATTTATCTTTTCCAAGATTACAGGGTTGCTTCTCCACTCATATGCTTCTTCTTTTGTTTTTTTTTTTTTTTGGTCTTTTTAAAAAATTAACATATAATGTATTATTTGTTTCAGGGGTACAGGTCTGTGATTCATCAGTCTTACACAATTCACAGCGCTCACCATAGCACATACCCTCCCCAGTGTCCATCACCCAGCCACCCCATCCCTCCCTCCCCAACCCCCACTCCAGCAACCCTCAGTTTGTTTCCTGAGATTAAGAGTCTCTTATGGTTTGTCTCCCTCTCTGGTTTCATCATGTTTCATTTTTCCCTCCCTTCCCCTTTGATCTTCTGCCTTGTTTCTCAAATTCCACAAATCAATGAGATCATATGATAAATTGTCTTTCTCTGATTGACTTATTTCATTTAGCATAATACCCTCTAGTTCCATCCATGTCGTTGCAAATGGCAAGATTTCATTTTTTGATGGCTGCATAATATTCCATTGTATATATATACTGCATCTTCTTTATCCATTCATCTGTCAATGGACATCTTGGCTCTTTCCATAGTTTGGCTATTATGTACATTGCTGCTGTAAACATTGGGGTGCACATGCCCCTTCGGATCCCTACATTTGTGTCTTTGGGGTAAATACCCAGTAGTACAATTGCTGGGTCATAAGGTAGCTCTATTTTCAACTTTTTGAGGAAACTCCATATTGTTTTCCAGTCCACTCATGCTTCTTAAAGCAAAGAACGATGAATGAATGTATGAATGAATGAACAAAGACGTGATCGAAAGGTGGAATTAATCTTCTCCAAGTAACAGAACCCCTCTCTGCCATACTCACTGAGAACTGCTTCTGTGCTAGGCACACCCTTGGAGGACAGCTCTGGACTTATTTCTAAGACAAATTGTGTTCTGTTTTCCCTATCCATCCCAACCCACACCGTGACATACGCAGGCCCCCACATCACGCCCCCATACACAGCAGTTTTCTCCTTCTCCTTCAAGCTGTCTTCCAGGCCTGGCTCTCTGGCAAATAGCCATCACCAGTGAAGACCTTTCTAGTGAGTACATGTGTGGGGGAGGATTTTCCTGGCCCTTAACCAGCTTGCCTCTCCAGGACTCAGGCTGTCTGGGTTTCTGTCTTCTTACATTTCCTGGAGCTGAGGAGTTGTGGCCGACACAATTATAACCAGCTTGTCAAGCCTCTTTGTTTGGCTGGGCATCTCTCTTCCATGTCAGTCGATGTAGATCCTCATCCCCATTTAGGTTTTGGAGTGACCTGGTGAGTTAGAGTCAATGTCGCTCCCTCCTGCAGCCCATTCCCCACCCCACTAGCTTTTCTGGCCTGGGGTTGTGCAAGCAACTGGGAACGTGGTGGAAGGCACAAAGGGGCAGCTTCTCTGGGAGAACAGCTAGCTTTGTTCTCTCTTCGTGTGTGCAGGTGCACACGCATGCATTCAGAGAGTTATGGGAGGATATATTTAGTTGGATTTAGAAGGTCTTAGTTTGATCTCTGATCCCTGGATTCTTTGTTGTTGGACCTTCGCCAAGACAGCTCAGTCGGGACCAGTGGATAGGAGTCCTTGGGGACATACCTGGAGACATACAATCACAAAGAAGTCTTATAGCAGATATGCTTCTGGCAGCCCTGAAGCTTTGAATGCTGGGATGGTCTAGGTTAGGCCCCCAAATCTTAGTGGCTGGAAACAACAAAATTTATTTCTCACTGATGCTGTGTATCCATCATGGAATATCTGGGGTCTGCTTCACTCGGGGACTCAGGCTGACATAGAGACCACCGATTGCCATGATGGAGAAGAGAGAGAGCAGACAAATTGCACACTGCTAACAGGTTTTGCAGGGGCTGCTGTCACTTCGGCTTCTGTTTCAATGGCCAAAGCAAATCATAGGGCATGACTGCTTTCCAGGGGACTCAGAAGTACAATATTACCATGTGACCCAAAGGAGACAGAACTATAACATGTGTGAACAGTGCTAGTGACAGTCCATATCCTTTCCTTCTTTTGGATAATTTTCTAGTTTCTGAATTCTGCTTTTCTAAGATGGAAGTCAGAAGTTCACTGTGGTGCACAGAGAAATGTCCACACAAAGATGTCCATATCCTAATCCCCAGAACCTGTGAATATGTTTTACATGGCAGAAGAGACTTTGCAGATATGATTAAATTAAGGGTCTTGAGATGGAAAGGTTACCTGGGATTATCCAGGTGGGCCCAATGTAATCACAAGGATCCTTAAGGAAAGAGGGAGAGAGGAGAGGCAGAGTCAGAGATGTGAGGATGGACACAGAGGTTGGAGTGATTGATGCAAAGGGGCCCATGGGCCAAGAAAGACAGGTAGCTTTTAGAAACTGGAAGAGTGGTGGCTTGGTTGTGGTGGGGTTCTAAAGTGACCAGATCTCTCTACAGAGAAACAACATGACCGGATCTCTATAAAAAGCCTGAATCGGGGAGTAAGATAATATAATTCATTTTGCTTTTATGATTACATTGAATAATTTTCCTCTTTTACCCCATTTGAGACATCTGGATTACTTACCCAATAACAATATCAACAACCCACTTTGGCATAGTGCCCAAGAGACTTTCACCAATACCATAACTTCTGATTCAGAGCATGGTGCCATGAGTTCATAAGAATTGGAGCTGCCTCCGTTGATGAGTAGGCCAGTGTCTTTTGCTATGGGACACCCAGTGGCATAAAGCAACAGCACTTGTCCTGTGTTCGAGGGTCTTCCCGTTGACTGAATGTACAGTGTCTAGGCTGATCTGGCTGGGCTCAGCTGGCGGTTCTGGTCCGACTGAGCCTGACTCCAGCCTGCAGGCTGGGCTCAGGTCTGGGTTCTGGGCTGGAGGAGGAGCAGCTCCCCCAGGGAGCACAGAAGCAAACCAATGGCAGTGCAACCTCACTTCAAGTCTCTGCTCCTGCTGTGACAGGTAACATCCCGCTGGCCAATGCCGGGCATGTGGTCAAGGTGAAGCCAGGGTGCGGCAAAGGGGGAGATGCAGAGCCTGTTACTGGGGGTGTCAAGAGTCAGACCTAATTCAATCTGTCACCACAGAGAAGGAAATGTAGGTTCGGGGAAATCAAGGTTATTTTCCTGGATCTTATACGAAGTAAGTCTTTTGAGTCAAGGCTACTTCTCCATCCGTGATGCTATATTAACACCACAGCAGAGCTCGTGAAAACTTCCAGCAGGTAACCTTCTGTGCGCTGAAGCCTCATTTTGCTTTAGCCTTGTCTTTCTGTTTCTGGAGGTTTATCTGTTTTCAAATGGCAGTGTGTGAGCAACTCAGCTCTCCATTCATCCCTCTGGAGGAACTCTCTCTCTCTCTCCAATCAATTCTATACCCCTGTCTGGGATGACATGTCTCTCTTTGGGCCTTTGTCTACTCATCTGTAAAGAGATATAGTTGTCTGTCACATGCCAGGGGGCGGCAGCTCCTTACACACAGAGGAATCTCTTTGCTGGCAGCTTGCAGGCCGCCCCAGCCTCTCTTCCATGGTGTAGTGTCCTCCAGGCCCACAAGCAGTGGGGCGATGGTGTTTCCGGAAACATGAGAGTGTGTCTCAGGCACATTTAGAGCAGGGGACTGTCCACGAGGGAGGAGCCGGTCCTGCTCTGAGGGCCCTGGGCTGCTCAGACCCGACATGGGGTATTGTGTTATGGGGTGGCCCCATAAGTGAAGGCTGGTTTGGGAGGGGAGGCTCTGGAGGGATCACGGGGACTGAGTGGCTGAAGACCCTGATGCACATTGGGCCTGGGGGAAAGACGCCTTGGGGGAGTGGTGGCATGTTGAGTATTCCTGTCACGGGATATAGTTTATTTTATTTTATTTTATTTTATTTTTTTACATTTTTTAAAAAAAATTTTTATTGTTATGTTAATCCCCATACATTACATCATTAGTTTTAGATATAGTGTTCCATGATTCATTGTTTGTGCATAACACCCAGTGCTCCATGCAGAACGTGCCCTCCTCAATACCCATCACCAGGCTAACCCATCCTCCCACCCCCCTCCCCTCTAGAACCCTCAGTTTGTTTTTCAGAGTCCATCGTCTCTCATGGTTCTTCTCCCCCTCCGATTTCCCCCCCTTCATTCTTCCCCTCCTGCTACATTCTTCTTCTTCTTTTTTTCTTTCTTAACATATATTGCATTATTTGTTTCAGAGGTACAGATCTGAGATTCAACAGTCTTGCACAATTCACAGTGCTTACCAGAGCACATACCCTCCCCAGTGTCCATCACCCAGTCACCCCATCCCTCCCACCCCACCCCCCACTCCAGCAACCCTCAGTTTGTTTCCTGAGATTAAGAATTCCTCATATCAGTGAGGTCATATGATACATGTCTTTCTCTGTTTGACTTATTTCGCTCAGCATAATACCCTCCAGTTCCATCCACGTCGTTGCAAATGGCAAGATCTCATTCCTTTTGATGGCTGCATAATATTCCATTGTATATATATACCACCTCTTCTTTATCCATTCATCTGTCGATGGACATCTTGGCTCTTTCCACAGTTTGGCTATTGTGGACATTGCTGCTATAAACATCGGGGTGCACGTAGCCTTTCGGGTCCCTACTTTTGTATCTTTGGGGTAAATACCCAGTAGTGCAATTGCTGGATCATATGGTAGCTCTATTTTCAACTTTTTGAGGAACCTCCATACTGTTTTCCAGAGTGGCTGCACCAGCTTGCATTCCCACCAACAGTGTAGGAGGGTTCCCCTTTCTCCGCATCCCCGCCAACATCTGTCATTTCCTGACTTGTTAATTTTAGCCATTCTGACTGGTGTGAGGTGGTATCTCATTGAGGTTTTGATTTGGATTTTCCTGATGCCGAGCGATATTGAACACTTTTTCATGTGTCTGTTGGCCATTTGGATGTCTTCTTTGGAAAAATGTCTGTTCATGTCTTCTGCCCATTTCTTGATTGGATTCTTTGTTCTTTGGGTGTTGAGTTTGATGAGTTCTTTATAGATTTTGGATACTAGCCCTTTATCTGATATGTCATTTGCAAATATCTTCTCCCATTCTGTCAGTTGTCTTTTGGTTTTGTTGACTGTTTCCTTTGCTTTGCAAAAGCTTTTTATCTTGATGAAGTCCCAATAGTTCATTTTTGCCCTTGCTTCCCTTGCCTTTGGCGATGTTTCTAGGAAGAAGTTGCTGTGGCTGAGGTCGAAGAGGTTGCTGCCTGTGTTCTCCTTTAGGATTTTGATGGACTCCTGTCTCACATTGAGGTCTTTCAACCATTTGGAGTCTATTTTTGTGTGTGGTGTAAGGAAATGGTCCAGTTTCATTCTTCTGAATGTGGCTGTCCAATTTTCCCAACACCATTTGTTGAAGAGACTGTCTTTTTTCCATTGGACATTCTTTCCTGCTTTGTCAAAGATCAGTTGACCATATAGTTGAGGGTCCATTTCTGGGCTCTCTATTCTGTTCCATTGATCTATGTGTCTGTTTTTGTGCCAGTACCATACTGTCTTGATGATGACAGCTTTGTAGTAGAGCTGGAAGTCCGGAATTGTGATGCCACCAGCTTTGCTTTTCTTTTTCAACATTCCTCTGACTATGTGGGGTCTTTTCTGGTTCCATACAAATTTTAGGATTATTTGTTCCATTTCTTTGAAAAAAGTGGATGGTATTTTGATGGGGATTGCATTGAATGTGTAGATTGCTCTAGGTAGGATTGACATCTTCACAATATTTGTTCTTCCAATCCGTGAGCATGGAACGTTTTTCCATTTCTTTGTGTCTTCCTCAATTTCTTTCATGAGTATTTTATAGTTTTCTGAGTACAGATCCTTTGCCTCTTTGGTTAGATTTATTCCTAGGTATCTTATGGTTTTGGGTGCAATTGTAAATGGGATCGACTCCTTAATTTCTCTTTCTTCTGTCTTGTTGTTGGTGTATAGGAATGCCACTGACTTCTGTGCATTGATTTTATATCCTGCCACTTGACTGAATTCCTGTATGAGTTCTAGCAGTTTTGGGGTGGAGTCTTTGGGATTTTCCACATAAAGTATCATATCATCTGCAAAGAGTGAGAGTTTGACTTCTTCTTTGCCGATTTGGATGCCTTTGATTTCTTTTTGTTGTCTGATTGCTGTGGCTAGGACTTCCAATACTATGTTGAATAGCAGTGGTGATAGTGGACATCCCTGCCGCGTTCCTGACCTTAGGGGGAAAGCTCTCAGTTTTTCCCCATTGAGAATGATATTCGCTGTAGGTTTTTCATAGATGGCTTTTATGATATTGAGGTATGTACCCTCTATCCCTATACTCCGAAGAGTTTTGATCAAGAAAGGATGCTGTACTTTGTCAAATGCTTTTTCTGCATCTATTGAGAGGATCATATGATTCTTGTTCTTTCTTTTGTTAATGTATTGTATCACGTTGATTGATTTGCGGATGTTGAACCAACCTTGCAGCCCAGGGATAAATCCCACTTGGTCGTGGTGAATAATCCTTTTAATGTACTGTTGGATCCTATTGGCTAGTATTTTGGTGAGAATTTTTGCATCCATGTTCATCAGGGATATTGGTCTATAATTCTCCTTTTGGATGGGGTTTTTGTCTGGTTTTGGGATCAAGGTAATGCTGGCCTCATAAAATGAGTTTGGAAGTTTTCCTTCCATTTCTATTTTTTGGAACAGTTTCAGAAGAATAGGTATTAATTCTTCTTGAAATGTTTGGTAGAATTCCCCTGGGAAGCCATCTGGCCCTGGGCTTTTGTGTTTTGGGAGATTTTTGATGACTGCTTCAATTTCCTTAGTGGTTATAGGTCTGTTCAGGTTTTCTATTTCTTCCTGGTTCAGTTTTGGTAGTTGATACATCTCTAGGAATGCATCCATTTCTTCCAGGTTATCGAATTTGCTGGCATAGAGTTGCTCATAATATGTTCTTATAATTGTTTGTATTTCTTTGGTGTTGGTTGTGATTTCTCCTCTTTCATTCATAATTTTGTTGATTTGGGTCATTTCTCTTTTCTTTTTGATAAGTCTGGCCAGGGGTTTATCAATCTTGTTAATTCTTTCAAAGAACCAGCTCCTAGTTTCGTTGATCTGTTCTACTGTTCTTTTGGTTTCTATTTCATTGATTTCTGCTCTGATCTTTATTATTTCTCTTCTCCTGCTGGGTTTAGGTTTTATTTGCTGTTCTTTCTCCAGCTCCTTTAGGTGTAGGGTAAGGTTGTGTACTTGAGACCTTTCTTGTTTCTTGAGAAAGGCTTGTATTGCTATATACTTTCCTCTGTAAAGGACTGCCTTTGCTGTATCCCAAAGATTTTGAATAGTTGTGTTTTCATTTTCATTTGTTTCCATGAATTTTTTTAATTCTTCTTTAATTTCCTGGTTGACTCATTCATTCTTCAGTAGGATGCTCTTTAGCCTCCATGTATTTGAGTTCATTCCGACTTTCCTCTTGTGATTGAGTTCTAGTTTCAAAGCATTGTGGTCTGAAAATATGCAGGGGATGATCCCAATCTTCTGGTACCGGTTGAGACCTGATTTATGACCTAGGATGTGATCTATTCTGGAGAATGTTCCATGGGCACTAGAGAAGAATGTGTATTCCGTTGTTTTGGGATGGAATGTTCTGAATATGTCTGTGAAGTCCATTTGGTCCAGTGTGTCATTTAAAGTCTTTATTTCCTTGTTGATCTTTTGCTTAGACGATCTGTCCATTTCAGTGAGGGGGGTGTTAAAGTCCCCCACTATTACTGTATTGTTGTCGATGTGTTTCTTTGCTTTTGTTATTAATTGCCTTGTATAATTGGCTGCTCCCATGTTAGGGGCATAGATATTTACAATTGTTAGATCTTCTTGTTGGATAGACCCTTTAAGTATGATATAGTGTCCTTCCTCATCTCTTATTACAGTCTTTGGTTTAAAATCTAATTTGTCTGATATAAGGATTGCCACCCCAGCTTTCTTTTGGTGTCCATCAGCATGGTAAATGGTTTTCCACCCCTCACTTTAAATCTGGGGGTGTCTTTGGTTCTAAAATGAGTCTCTTGCAGACAGCATATCGATGGGTCTTGTTTTTTAATCCAATCTGATAGCCTGTATCTTTTGATTGGGGCATTTAGCCCATTCACATTCAGGGTAACTATTGAAAGATAGGAATTTAGTGCCTTTGTATTGCCTGTAAGGTGACTGTTACTGTATATTGTTTGTGTTCCTTTCTGGTCTATGTTGCTTTTAGGCTCTCTCTTTGCTTAGAGGACCCCTTTCAATATTTCTTGTAGGGCTGGTTTCGTGTTTGCAAATTCCTTTAGTTTTTGTTTGTCCTGGAAGCTTTTTATCTCTCCTTCAATTTTCAATGACAGCCTAGCTGGATATAGTATTCTTGGCTGCATATTTTTCTCATTTAGTGCTCTGAATATGTCCTGCCAGTCCTTTCTGGCCTGCCAGGTCTCTGTGGATAAGTCTGTTGCCAATCTAATGTTTCTACCATTGTAGGTTACATATCTCTTCTCCCGTGCTGCTTTCAGGATTTTGTCTTTGTCTCTGAGACTCGTAAGTTTTACTATTAGATGTCGGGGTGTTGACCTATTTTTTATTGATTTTGAGAGGGGTTCTCTGTGCTTCCTGGATTTTGATGCCTGTTTCCTTCCCCAAATTAGGGAAGTTATCTGCTATAATTTGCTCCATTATACTTTCTGCCCCTCTCTCTCTTTCTTCTTCTTCTGGGATCCCAATTATTCTAATGTTGTTTCGTCTTATGGTATCGTTTCTCTCTCGAATTCTGCCCTCGTGATCCAGTAGTTGTTTATCTCTCTTTTTCTCAGCTTCTTTATTTTCCATCATTTGGTCTTCTATCTCACTGATTCTTTCTTCTGCCTCATTTATCCTAGCAGTTAGCGCCCCCATATTTGATTGCACCTCATTAATAGCCTTTTTGATTTCTACTTGGTTAGATTTTAGTTCTTTTACTTCTCCAGAAAGGGTTTCTCTAATAACTTCCATGCTTTTTTCAAGCCCAGCTAGTATCTTTAAAGTGATGATTCTGAACTCTAGATCTGACATCGTACTAATGTCCGTATTGAGTAGGTCCCTGGCAGTCGGTACTACCTCTTGTTCTTTTTGTTGAGGTGATTTTTTCCGTCTTGTCATTTTGTGCAGAGGAGAATAGTTTAATGAGAGAACAAAATGCTAGCAGGGTAACAACGTCCCCAGAAAATATACTCTAAACAAATCAGAAAAGACCTGAAGCAGTGGGAAAAGAAAGGGAAAGAGAGAAAAAAGAAAAAGAAAGAAAAAAAGAAAAAAGAAATAGATAAAGATAAAGATAAAAACAAACAAAAACAGAACAAAACAAAACAAAACAAAAACAGAATGTGATCAAATATGATCAGGCTGGATTATAGATCAGTGCCACACACTAGATTTTGGGTGTATTTTGGTCTGTTAAAAGAAAGTGCCTCCCAAAATTTTAAAGAAAGAAAAACTTATATATGTACAAAAATAAGGGTTGATATGATGAAGGGATGGAATATTACTGTAAAGATGGAAATTATAAAAAATTTTATAAAAGGAATTGATAAGTTGTTTGAAAAAAGAAAGAAGAGGATTTAAAAAAAAAAAAAGAAAAAAGGGAGAGAATGTGATCAGCCAGGGGAGTAGAAAAAAACCATACACTAGAGATTTAGAGTATATTTTGATCTGTTAGAGGAAACTATCTCAAAATTTTAAAGAGAGAACAACTTATATATGTATGCCAAAAATACGGGTAACTACTATGAAGGGATAGAATATGACTCTAAAAATGAAAAATAAAAATGTTTTTTTAAAAAAGGGATTGATAAGATGTTGGTTGAAAAAGGGAAAAAGAAAAATTCAAAAAAAAAGAAAAAAAGAAAAAAAGACAGTTAAAAAAAAATTAACTTTGAAAGACTAAAGAATCATGGTAAAAAAGCCATGGATTCTATGTGCAGTATTCCCCTAGCGCTGGAGTTCTGCCGTTCTCATTGATTGGTAAACTTGTTCTTGGCTGGCTGTTCTCGCTGATCTTCTGGGGGAGGGGCCTGTTGCCGTGGTTCCCAAGTGTCTCTGCCGGAGGCGGAATTGCCCCGCCCTTGCCGGTCCGGGCTAAGTAATCTGCTCGGTTTGCTCTCGGGAGCTTTTGTTCCCTGCAAGCTTTCCGTACAGCTTTGGAGGCGGAGAGTGAAAATGGCGGCCTCCCAGTCTCCGCCCCGGAGGAGCCGAGAACTCGGGGCCCCGCTCCTCAGTGCGCCCCCAGAGAAAAGCAGTCAGTCACTCCCGTCTCCCCGGTCTCCGGCCGCACTCCGTGCTCACCCGGCCTGTGACCGCGCGTCTCTATCTCTGGCACCCGACCCCGGGTGGAGTCTCCAAACCCAGCAGATCCCTGCGGTGCGCTCCCGTGCCGCTCCTCCCGGGGGAGGAAGGGGAGTCTCCCCGGATCTGCCGCTTGTTGGGTCCCTGCTGGAGGAGCAGTGGCCCGACTGTGCCGCGGATCACGGTTTATAGCAACCCCGAGCTGAGAGCCCGCGCCTGGGCTCCGTCTCTGCAGCCGGCTTCCCCGCTCCGATCCCTGGGAGCTCTGCCGCACTCAGGCACCCCCGGTCTTTCTGTGATCCCGAGGGTCCTGAGACCACACTGTCCCACGAGGGTTCCACCCCCCACTTCGCCACCAGAGTGACGTCCCTCGGCAGAGCAGACTTCTAAAAGTTCCGATTTTGTGCTCCGTGGCTCTATCACTTGCCAGAAGCGGCCGACGGAGGCCCCTCCCCCGCCGTCTATCCTCCCGAATATCGCCTCGGATTCCCTTCTCCGCACGTCCTACCTTCCAGAAAGTGGTCGCGTTTCTGTTCAGAGAGTTGTTGGTATTCTTTTCTTCGATCTCCTGTTGAGTTTGTAGGTGTTCAGAATGGTTTGATCCCTATCCAGCTGAATTCCTGAGAGGAGACGAAATCCAGGTCTCCTACTCCTCCACCATCTTGCTCCGCGGATATAGTTTATTTTAATAAGCATTTCTTGAGCCCAGGAATGTGTCAGGGCCTGGGCTTGGAACTGAGGCTATGGGACACAGGACCTGAGAACAGAATTTACAAAGTGGGGACCTTCAGGCTGAATCCAGCCAGTCGATGTGGTGTTTAACGCAATTTTCAAAGTTCTGAATTAGGGACGTCTGGGTGGCTCAGTCGGTTAAGCGTCCGACTCTTGATTTCAGCTCAGGTCACGGTCTGAGGGTTGTGAGATCGAGCCCTGTGTTGTGCCCCGTGTGAGGCATGGAGCCTGCTTGAGAATCTCTCTCTCCCTTTCCCTCTGGCCGTCCACCCCCTCAAAAAAAAAAAAGCTCTGAATTTGCTGGAGAAAAAAAAAAAGTGTAAGATTATAAGTAAAAATGTGGATTTCAAATTTTTTTCTTAAAAAAATAAAAAGAATCAGGAGTCCTTGGGCCCACCTTCCTGATTGGCAATAATTTCGTGATGCCCCTTCTGCCAGGGCAGAAGCCCCAGTTTGCCACTGTGTCCACGGATCCACCTGTTTCGCAGACTCACTCAGCTTCCCTCCCAGGTTACCTGTCTGGGTCCAGCGGGCATTTGAGTTTGTAGTCCCTGCTCCACCTGGAATGTTGGGTTTTACCTCTCCTGGGTCAGAGATGCTTTTGAGATTTTCAGTTAAGTGAACATTTTTTTTCTTTTTTTTTCAGAGCAATGCACTGTGCATTTCAAACTTTTGCAAACATTGACAGGTGGTTTCCAGACCCTCCCCCTCCCATCCCGAGAGCTGTGTAGAACGTGGACCCCAGGCTAAAAATTCCTACTTTGAGAAGAAGGATTCCTCAATTTCTTTGAAACGTCACATGCTGGGGCACTTTACAGTTTACAAAGCACACCCCTTGTCCTGGCAAGGCGTGTAGTGCTCCCTCCCTGCCCCGCCCAGCTCCTCTGTCCACACGGGTTCTCACCCTGCTTCCCTCTGTGGGCAGGTGGGGCAGGTGAATTGGGGTCGGGGTGGGGGGCTCTGAGCGGCTTATGCAGCTGGGAGTTGGGGGCTGGCACCCAGCTCACCCCACCATTCTCAGCTCCAGTCTTAGTCTCCTTCCCACTGCCTTCCATTTGCCAGTCAGCTATAAATAGCTTAAAGAAGATTTTATTTCCAGCTTCGAAGTGGCATGTGCTGTCAGCAACACCACAAAACACTTCATTGATGTTTTCAAGGGGGTGGGAAGAGGAAATAAAATTGCTTATTTGCCCAAAGCAATGTTCAGTGAACTGAAATCCATTGACTCTCCGTGGGACGCTCTGCTTTTCCCAAGTGAATGGATTTTCAAATTTGGAACACAGGTGGCCTTCAGGCTGAATGGCCGCCGTCTGCCTCTCTGATTAATTCAGTCAGTGCCACGGCCCAAGGAGGGTTAGGAGTGGGAGCTCTCCTTCCCACCTCGGCCTGGGAAAGCCGCAGGAACAGGCGTGGGGGTGGGGGGAGGGGAGGCAATTCCTAACAGCTTTGGGGGCCTTGTCTGAAGCCCGTAGCAATTGTTTTTTCTATCTCGCTGCATGTGAGGGCCAGGCATTTCTCCTCACGCTGAGCCTTCCCCACAGAACAGGAAATCACCGCCAAACCTTTGCAATCACAGAGAGAAGGGGTTGTGTTACACATCGGGGGGATGCTGGGGTGCTTTTCAATGATATTATGGCCAGGAATAGACAGGAACAGTGGAAGGAGGGCCACACACGAGCACAGAAGAGAGAAGGGAAAATAACCTGCCATTGTTAGCTGAGCTTGCGACACAAAGCGCAGGGCCGGCTGCTGGTAAATGAAGAGGCTGGTGGTTCAGGCCCTGTTCGTGGTCTAAGAAGTGTCCTTACCCTGAGCTACTAGAAACAGCCAAGAGTTATCCGGGGCTTTTTGTACTCAGCAATCTCTGAGCCGATTCTCCACTCCCCTTTGAAATGAAAATCATTATGTGCCTGTCGGATAGAGGAGCAAATTGGGTGTGAGAGGCTAGGAGGCCACTTGCTGGAGGCCACCGTCTGGCCCCAGAGCCCATCTCCTTAACACTTGGCTTATGGCCTCAGTGAGCAAAGCGGAACGGAGAGAGCACCAACCGCTGGAGGAAAAGGACCCTGGACAGAGAGAGAGAGAGAGAGAGAGAGGCAGGAAGAGGCTGTCTGCTGCTGTATCTAGTCCTGAGTGGGCTTGGGTCACCTGTCTGAGAAAGAGAAACCCTCAAGAGGGGACGGGGCCAGGCGACCACGCTCAGGGCCACCCTGAGGCTCCTGTCCCTTTGGACCCTCAGAAGGTGGAGAAATGAGAGCTCATTCGTGTCCTGACTTTTCAACCACTCTCTGAAATCTCCTTTGCTGGCAAGCTCGATGCCCATTGTCCTGGAATTTGCCAACCAGATCGGCTGTTTTCCCCCGGGGAGAGGTGGACAGGGTAGGAGCCGAGAGGCCTGGAATAGAACACAGACACTGTTCCTCGTCCTGGGCCTGCCTTCACCCCCTCCGTGAGACATCCCTAGTGTTAAGCTGGGGCTGGGAGGGGAAGGGCAAATTTCCCTTACCTCCCTCCCACGCTGGATGCTGGGCAGGCCTGCCTGTCAGCTTGGCTGGCTCACTGCTCTCTGGAGTGTGATGAGGCGGGTCCACACTTTCCGTGTCATAAAGGAGGAATCTGCAGTGGTCGTTTTTATTTTTTTTATTTTTATTTTTTTTAAAGATTTTATTTATTTATTTGACAGAGAGAGAGAGAGAGAGCAAGAGTAGGAACACAAGCAGGGGGAGTGGGAGAGGGAGAAGCAGGCTTCCTGCCGAGCAGGGAGCCCGATGTGGGACTCGATCCCAGGACCCTGGGATCATGACCTGAGCCGAAGGCAGACGCTTAACGACTGAGCCACCCAGGCGCCCATGCAGTGGTCGTTTTTATATGCTGGTTTGTTTGTATCCTCCACGCTGGAACATGAGCTCCAAGCTGGTGGAGACCTTATGTATCTTACTCCCAGCTACGTTCCACTGAGTGCCTGGTACTCACAGGCGCTCAGAAGATCTTTGTGGAATGCATGCATGAAGTAACTGCCGACACCAGGAAGCATCATCTAAACCTAGGTCTGTATGTCCGCACACAGAAGAGTGAGCTGGAGGTTCTCATTCCTGGGCTTTCACGAGGGTGAGAGTCACCTGCCAGAGGACAGCACGCTGGACACCATCAGGGCTGGGGCAGAAGTCCGCGGCATGTGTCATCAGGTTCAACGCAATGTGCACTCCTTGGGCCCTGACTATGTGCTCATCCCTGTATTTGGTGTCTGAATTACACCAAAGAAATGTAAGACAGGTGTTGTCCTAGCAGAAACTTGAGAAGTTGAAATGAGCGTATCAAGGAAACTTAGTCTCTTTTTCGGGTCTCAGTTTCTTCAAGCATAAAATGAGGAGTTTGCGTTTTACTAGATGTTGTCTTCTTACTAGACTGTAAGCTGCAGGAGGGTTGGGTCTCCCCAGAGCAGACCCTGAGGCAAGTGTTTGGGTGTGGTTAGCTTACAAGGCAGGTGACACTAAGGAGCACTGTGTCAGGGTGGGGGGGATGCAGGGAGAGAGGAAAGCCACCAAAGTCGTGTTGCTGTCATGGCTGTGGGAGCCTGGGAGCCTGTCTCCCTGGGGACCTCTGGGAGACTGTTCCAAATACACCCCAGAACGGCCCCACGGCAGGTTAAGAAGGTTGTGGTCCTCAACCAACAACTCCATCTCTGGTTATCCATGGTTGTCCTGGACAAGGATTCCTGGCACATCTAGCCTGCCCCATGCCCACTGGCCAGAATGCATCCTCAGGCTGAGAGATGCAGGGAGCGAGGCATATATGGGGACTGTGGGCAGGAGGCCCTCGGGTGGGCTGAGGGGATTGTGGGGAGGGAACCGCCGGCACCTGTCTTTGCAACAGGACCCGTCTTCATTCGCTTCATCTACCCCTGTCTCCCCGTGTAGGAGGTGCTAGGTGCATTTGTGTTGAAAGAAAGAATGCATGAATGAATGACTTCTCCCTCCAGCTCCGATTTCCCCCAGTTCTATGGTCTCTGAAGCAACAATGACCACTGGACAACAGAGGATCATGAGGTCCAGCTGGAGGAGCCAGGAGGCTCTCTGTGGAGGGGGGACCTGAGCCAGGCTGTGGAGGGTAGGTGGGGTTTTCAGAGGGGGCAGTGTGCGGGCAAGTGGAAGGAGTGTGGGGGTGGCATGGGGGCGGGGTTCTGTCTTCTGCTGTGTGATGAAGCGAGTTACTTACCTCTCTGAGCCTCAAGTTTCCTTCGAATCAATGGCACCTATTGCCCGGGGCTGTGGGAGAGGTGAGCGAACGTGACAAAGCGAGGTGCCAAGCCCCGTTTCGGCTGCTGCCGTGTCATTGGCCTCCTTCCCATGAGGAAGAAGCAGGGAGACCGTGAGCCTTGGAGGCTGGGATCACAGGAGTAAAGGAGACGAATGGTGTCCCAGAAAGTCATGGTTCTGGGGCTACTGCTTCTCACCGTGATCCTGGGAGAGATGTTTTCCTGCCCCGAACGCCGCTCTGTAGGCAAAACACGGATGTAGTCACCTCTTGGTTGTGATTTTCTCGCAGGGCTGTCACGGAGACCAAAGTGCCCAACGAATGAGAAAGTGTTTTGTGAGAGGTGGTGCAGGACACGGGCATGCGAGGTTACGATTATTACTGTTGGTGCTGTTGATAGCCATTATTTTTGGGCCCAGCCCTTCTTTTCAGTAATTCACCCCGATTTTCCTTCAGACACAACAACCTGTCCTCAGTCTCAGTTCATGAGATGAGGGATAGGCTACTCCACCCTCCTGGTGTTGGGAAGAGCCCAGGTCTGGCCCGCTATCAGATCCTGTTTCTGTGGACTTAGCAATTGGCTGGGGGTGGTGGGGTGGTGGGCAGGGATCCCAAGCCAGTCTGATGAAATCTAGTCGTATAATGATGGGACGGTCAGGAAGAGGGATTTGCTGCTGTGATCATAAGCTGTGAGGCTCTTCTAGGGAGGTGGGTTCAGGTGTTGGTTAGTTGTGTGGACTCTGGAAGCAAACTTGGGTCCTTATTCCAATTTTGCCATTTTGTAGCTGTGTGACTTTGGGTCAGTCGCTTAACTTCTCAGTGCTTCAACTTTGTCATCTATGGAAAAGGGTTAAAATAGCACCCACTCTGTGGTGTCGTGGAGAGGTTTAAATGCTTAGTGTTTAGAAATGATTGAGAATACGGTCAGGACCAAGTGAGCGCTTCCTGAGTATCAGCTGTTAGGCTAGACTGAGACTGCCAGCAGGTACCACGTGAGGACAGTCTGTCTGACATTGAAGCCCGCACACGTGGGAAGACTGAGTCCTGATGTTATCACTTGAGTGCCTGGATCCATCCTTGCCTGAAGCCAACAAGGCTCTAGAATTTCTTATTTAAGCAGGTTACCGTTGACTTTCTGTTATTTGCAACTAAGAGTCTTTACTGTTGTGATTATTATTTCCACATGAAAATATTGGTGGTTATGAGCACAATACAGCTTTCTGTGATTCCCCTTTCTCTTCAGGCTAAAGCTGAAATCCCTTAGCTACGGCCTCCAAGAGTTCATGACCTGTCCCCTAACTCATTGGCTTCCTTTTTCTCTGCACCCGCTTGTCCTCCACTTTCCAGCCTTTCCAAACTTGCAAACTAAGCCCCTCCTGTTCCTCCTCCTGAGACTTTGCATACGCAGTTCTCACCCCTGGAAGTGCCCTTCCTCACTAGGTTGCCCCTTCCTCTGGTGCTCTTGCTCTGAGACTGGATTAGGGTGCCCTCCTGTACCTTGTGCAACAGGCGCCCGTGCCAGGAATGCTCCCCACCCTCACCCCAAGACCGAGATTTCCTTGGGGGCAGGGACCCATTTAGGTCGGAATAAAACAGCTCTGAATTCCCAGGGCCTGGCACAGGGTGTGCTCCCTAGAAGGTGCTCAATACCCATTCATATAAGAACTCACAAACACCACGTGAGTGGGGAACAGAGGATGAAAGATGGATGTAAAGTGCCCGCATTCTGATATGCTAAGAACCCCCTAATGTGATTTATTAAGAAAATTAAGCCTTTAGGGTGCCAAGGGAGGCAGCCCATCAGGAACCTGCGGGGTGGCTGAGGTTCCTGTTGGATACCTGCTCAGGGCTGCTCTGGTCACGTCAGCGAAGCCGACTTCCTCCTGACAGGTGCTTGATTTAATAAAAACCCCCAAACTCATATCAGCCTTGACATACCCAGGGAAAAAGACGGCAAATTAGAGAGATGGAAACTCCGCTCTGGTGCAAGCCAAGATTTAAAAGGTCCTGGTAGCCCTTATTTATGGAGTTTAGGTTTTCCTTTAGCCCTTGGGTGAGAATGGGGTGGGGGTTGCAGGGGCCCTAAGTACTAATGAATTTTGTGCTGTGTTCTGCCTCCTGGCATGAAGTGCTTAATAAATGTTCCCATCTTTCTGCGGGGAAATCTCTCTCTCCACTAATTGCTGTCAGCATCCATCAGGATCACCGAGAGAGCAACATCCCAGCCAGAGGGGCCTTGGGCTTGAGCTCCATCACTAGAAGACGGCCTCTTTGGGCAGGCTGAGGGACCCGTACGGGGCTGCACCTGCTGGGCGTCTCCACGGGGAGGCACCAAGGCGGCGCACACCGCAGGAGTCTGGACCGCCAGTGGGCAAACTCTCTCTGGGAGAGCCCTGAGCAACCGCGGGGGGCCTGGGGGTGGCTGAGCTATGGGGCACCGGATTCCATCAGCCCCTTAGGCCAGTGCCCGTCTATCTCTTTTAAATATCAGACCAAAGGGGTTCTGCTGGATTTAAAAAGAAAAGTTTGAAACACGGATCTAGTCCAGGTGAACAGACACAGCCCTGAGGCAGGGGGGCGGCGTGTGAGGAGGGGGGCACCGCAGAGTCAAAGACAAAATCAGGTTCAGATCTGGGACACGAACCCGGGTCTCCTGAGAGTGCAGGCAGGGTGTCTGTTCCGTTTGTGTTTTTAATTTCCCACACCCCATGTCTGCTGTCTTATACTTACACTCTGTGTGTCAATCTCAGAGACTGCGCACGGGGGAGGGTGAGGGGGTGGGAGTGAGCCTCCGAAGGGCGGGGCAGCGCACATGCCGGGTGGTGTTAGGAACTTGGCACGGTTATTTATGCAGTGAGTATTTATGGATTGCCCATTATGTGCTGAGGGTAGAGGACAGAACGAGACACAGGTCCTGATCTTAGAGAGCGCATGTTCCTGTGGGGGAGGGGTGAGGAAACAAGTAAATGTAGAAATGAAGTGATTACGGCTTAGTTTAATGCAGGGAAAGAAAGAATATTGTGGCGTGGTGCGGTGGCCTACCCTCCACCCACAGCAACTGCCTTGTCAGGTCACCGTCAGCCTCCCAGCTGGCAGGCCCGGGGGCTCTCTCTGGCAGGCCCCTTTCTTTCTTAGTAACCAACGGCCCCACCCCACGGCTGGTTACTTGGGCTTCTTGAAGCTACTCTGGCTTCACTCCCACAACACTCTCTAGCTCTTCCTCTTCCGTCCCAGCTGTTCTCACCGCCTGTCCTCTGCTGGGTCCCCTGCCCTGCGCTGGGTCCCCTGCCCTACCCTGGGTCTGACCGTCGGACCACCCCAGGGCTCCGTTCTGGGTCCTCTTTCTCCCGTACCTACGCACTCTCCTTACGTGACCTCATCACTCCCATGGCTTTAAATATCATCTTCATGATAATGACTTCCAAATTTGTATCTCCAGCACTAACATCCTGACGCTGCACGCTCATACATCCTGCTACTTGACATCTCCACTTAGATGACTAATGGGCATCTCAGCTCAATACAGCAAAAAGGCTTACTTTGCCCACCTTAGCTCCAGAGCTGCTCCTCTCTCACTTTTCGTCATTTTGGCGAATGTCACCACCTTCTCCCGGTTGCTCAAGCCCAGGTCCTGGGAATCATGTTCAGTTCATCTGAGCACTTTGCCCCACACCGCGCGCACATGTGAGGCAGGCGGGCGCCCTCCTGAAGAGAGATCCTGAGCCTGCCCGCTTCTCTCCATCTGCCTGCTGCCACAAGGACCCCCAACCCCACCAGCTCCCTTTGCCTCTCACAATAATCCTCCAACTGGTCTCCATGCTGCTTCTATCACTTTCTAGGATCTAATCTGTTCTTTACAGGGCAGCTGAGCGCTCTTTAGAAAACGTAAATCAGATCTCATCACTCACCAACTAAAGAACCTTCAAAAACCCCCAGTTGCACCTGCATTTAAATGATTCGCTACGCCTACCAAGTCTCTACCTAAGCTGGTGCCCACCTACCTCTGCCTCTGACTTCATCCCACGTGGTGCTTGCCTTCTCTCACGTTTGGTTCACGATGGCCTTCGATTTTCCCCCCTCCCTTCCTTTCTTCCTCCTCTAAACACGAAGTCCATTTCCATGTGACAGACTGTATTAGTTTTCAATCCCGTGTAACAAATTGCCACAAATTTATCAGCATGCACAGTGCCTCCATAGTGTTGGCTGCCCCTTTCCCCTCCTTCCCAGTTTGTCAGGGGACTCAGCCATCTTGGGGGTGTAGGGTGGGGACAGGACAGCCTAACAAAGGGGCTGGGAGGGAGCAAAATAAAACCATCCAGAAGCTTTGTCCTGCCCCAGCCTCTTCAGCAAAAACAGCACCCCACGACTCATCAGGGGCTGGAAGTCATAAGGCTGCAGAGGACAGAGGGAAATACACAGGTTACATGAGGCTAATAGCACTGATCTGAAAGCCCAACAACGAGGAGTCACCTCAGCCTGTGATTGTCCCCAGGCGGTGATCGCTCTGGGGCAGGGAGTCACTTTGGAGGGCCTGATGGGAGGAGGGCTCTCACACTGTGGGGATGCTTGCACATGGGTCACTCTGGAAATGGTGATAGAGCCAATTCTGCCACAGGTGCAGCTGCTGGTGGGGCAATGGCGTGGGGGAAGAGGTGGGAGGGAGACCAGCCTGCCTGGTGCTTTCTGGGGTCCGGCAGGGTGATGGGAGCACCACCCAACTCCCAGCACCTGCCGTGCTGGGCGATGTGCAGCTCGTTGATGCAACCATCCTTCTGGGGGACACTCCTTCTTGCCTCTCCTTGGATGAGCCCTGCAGGTTCTTCTAGCCTCGACTCAGACAATGTAACCTCTAGAAAGCTTCCTCTGATTCCTCTTCCTTGCCAGCCTGAGAGAAGTGCCTCTCTTTGCTCCCATTTCCAGAACTTCCTTCTCTCTTACTACAGCATAATTTACTGCTTATGGTTTCTGAGCTCTTGGATGCCAGGGACTATGTCTTTCTTTTCCATCCCTGTTGCACCAACACCAAGCACATTGCTTGGCAATTAGCAAGCGCTCACTTTGTGCTAATGTAATGAGTCTGTAACAGCTCTCATGGTGAGCCTGACATACAGCCTGTGAAATAAGCCTTGTAACCTTCACATTCAAATGAGGAAACAACCCGAGAGCAGTAACATAACTTGCCCAAGGACACGATGCTAATGAATCATAGAGCTTGGTTTGAATCATTATTATTAGACTGACAGTTTCAATTTACTGAGCACCTACTATGTGTCAGGCGTGATAGTGAGTTCTTCATATAGATCATCTCTTATCCATCTTCACATTAATCCTGGAAGTTATATATTATTCTCATGGTATGAATGGAAAAATTGAGGATCAGGGAGGTTTATTAATTTCCTAAGATTATTATAGTGTAGTGATGAGAGTGGTTGGGATCCAGGTGTGTCTCATACCAGCACCCATGCTCCTTTTGCTGTATGTGCCTGCTCCCAATCTATTAATGGGAGGCAAGGTAGATACAAGAAAGGAACAGCAGAAGATGTGGGTGATGAGTTCACAGTAAGGTGGCTGAGTGTCCTCAAAGTTAATGTGTAACATGAAGAGACAGAGCATCAAGTAATCTTTGCTGACAATGACTTGACTGTAGCTTAATCAATTGTAGAAGATCACTGAAAGAAATGATGCATTCCCCAAGGGCGTTGGGTGGTCACCACAAGAAAAATGGAGATTCAGAGAAGCAAAACTGGCCAGTGTGTAGGGCCAAGAGACATAAATGCTTTTGGGAGTGAGTGTGAATGCCATTTTGCTGTTGTTGTTCCTTGCAGACTTTCTCTGCTGGAGTTTGGGCTGCTGAGGGCAGGGTCTTCATTGTTATAGCCCCAGCATCGAGCATATGAATGACCCATAGTAGACACTCAATAAATAGGGTCTAGGGACACAAATGCACAATTGACCACAATCCTTCTGGTCACTGAAGAGGTGTCCTTTGGTCTGTTACCAAAGTATTTTATTGGGTTTTCCCAAGTGGAGGTGAACTGCTTTTGACCCCTGGCAAACCATTGTATATTTGTTGTTGTTTTCCATGCTCTATGTTGTCAAGCGGCTTAAAAAAAAAAAAAAAAAGAGCTTTACTGAGGCATAATTGACATCAGTAAATAGCACATATTTACATTTAAACGAATTTAAAAATTTTATAAGCCTTGACATATGTATACCCTGCGAAACTATCATCGAAATCCAGATAGTAAACATATTAATCACCCCCAAGCTTTCCTCATGCCCCTTTGTCATTTTTCTCTCCTGCTCCTTCCGGCCATCTCTTCCTTGTCAACCACTGATTTGCTTTCTGTTAGTATACATTAGTTTGCATTTTCTCAATTTGTATGTAAACAGATCATACGGTGTGTACTCTCTCTTACTTGTCCTCCTTCGTGCAGCATACTTGCTTTGAGATCCACTTGTGTTGTTGAATGTATCAGTAGTTCATTCTTGTTCATTGCTGGGTGGTATTTAATTGTGTGAATGTATCACAATTCATGTATCCCTTCAACTGCTAATGAACATTTGGGTTGTTCCCGTTTTCAGCTACACAAGTAAAGCTGCCATGAACATCCATACACAAGTGTTTTTGTGAACACACTCTATTATCTGTCTTGGGTAAATACCGAGGAGTGGAATGGCTGGGTCATGTAGTGGGTCTAACTTTTAAAAAAACTGCTTGTTGTTCTCCAAAGTGCTTGTGACATTTTATAGTCTCACTAGCGTGTGTAAAATTCCAGTTCCCCCATGTCTTCACCAATCCTTGGTATGGTCAATTTTCACAACTTTCTCCATTTGAGTAGAAGTGTAGTGTATCTCCTTGTGGTGTTATTTTGCATTTCCCTACTGACTAATGATGTGGGCCATCTTGTGACCATGAGGGTAGCTAGTATGAGGGACATGCCATCAAGAAGGAAGATGGCACAATGGAAATATGGGGGAGATCTTGGGTCTGACTCCAGCCAGCATGTTTTGTTGGAGCCGCCATCAAAGCTCTCATAGTGAAATTTCAGGCATGAGCCCTCAGGGGAGACGGAATTGGAGGGAAATTAGGATTATTTGTGTGTCCTTGAGAAAAATGATCGAGGACATTGTGTACTATGCTATAAAGGAGGACCTGGGGCCAGGAATCATGGCGGTTTTCCCAGTTCTTTACAGGCTCTGCAGGGAATGATTTTTTGTAATTTTTTAGAATGTGTGTAATTTCACAGAAAGCCTGAGGATCTGGAGCAGAAAAGAGGTTGCCTCTGATTTGGGGAAAGGCAGTCCAGTCTGACCATC